>NC_051334.1:122190075-122490075 GCF_015220235.1 Choloepus didactylus | reverse complement strand
TTTTCACTTAGTAACTGTCCTTTTAATGTTAAATTAAAAAAATTAAATATAGTAAAAATCAATAGATCAGTTTTCTCTGTGATTTCTTCTGTTGCTCTCACACTTGGCAATGCTTTCCATGTCTTTTAGGTCAGTTTGGCTTCATTTTTAACATGTGGCAGTCTAATCCATCTGGTCCTTTTGTGGCTTAGTTCCAACCTTATTGGTCTTTATTGACTAGACCAGGGATCGACATATATTTTCTGTAACGGGCCAGAGAGAGTGATCCAGGCCAGAAGTTCTCTGGCGCAATTATTCAACTCTGCTATTGTGGCATGAAAGGAGGTACAGACGTTACGTACGTGATTGGTGATGCCTGTGTTCAGATAAACCTTTATTTACAAAAACTGGCGGTGGGGTTGAGTTTTTCGACCCCAGGACTAGACAGTTCCCCCATTTCCTGTTCAATCAGTTTATTTAGACACGGCAGCATCCTTTATTTAGAGATAAGCGACCAATACATAGTGTAATTATCACTGACAAATCAAATCGACCACAATCCGTTAATGGCTACCTGCAAAATACTATTTAGCATATGCCGGGTCAACAAATAATGTGGTTATGGGATTGTATGTAAACCTTGTTTCCTTCTAGGTGTCTGGATCTGAGATATTCTTTCATTCGTCAATAGACAAATGGATGATTGCAGTGAAAGGGGCCTTTTAAATGCCGCACACTGGACATAGGACATTCTATTTTGCACGTTGTGCAAAGAAAAAGAAAGATTAATATAATTATTCTGTCAATGAGGGAAAACTGGTAGCTTTGGATAAATAGAATTAGCTGTTTATCGTTTTAAGGAAATAAACGTGTTGAATAAAACATAGCGGGCCTGAGCCGCTGTCCTGGGAAGGGCCTGCCCGCGAGGTTGAGAACTTGAATGGTAAACGGTTTCCTGCAGTGGTAGAAGAGTTGCCGTAAACGATAAGGGTGGCTCACTGTGCCTGGACTTTGTGCAAACAGTGCATTTTAAGCTGAACCCCTGCTTTCTGTGGGCGTCTGCAGTGTTGGTAGTGACCAGCCCCAGGGAAAGCCCTGGGCACAGCTTCCCCTGAGCTTGCCTGGTGGACACATCACACGTGTCGTCACACTTCTTGCTGGAGGAGTGAAGCGCGTCCTGTAAACTCAACAGGCAGAGCACCCTGGAAGTGAGGGCCTGCTCTCCCCAGGACGTTGCCTCATGCACCCGTTCCCTTTGCTGATTTTCCTTTGCATCCTTTTGCCAGAAGTGAAGGCTCTGTGACTATATGCTGTGTCCTGTGAGTCCACTGTGGGTCATTGAACTTGGGGTGGTCTTGTTAAGAGTCGCTGACCCAACCTCTTAATCAGTTACATAATGAGTGTCAAAGCAACTGTAGAATGGATTCCTCTTTTAACATTGATTTGTTTGTTGAATGATTACTGATGGGATAGAAGGCACGCAGCCTCTCTCCTGCTAGTATCCACGCCAGCCCTTGGTCCGGCCGCAGTTCTCCTTGGGCCTCCGAAGGGAGCTCCAGAGAGTGGATGGAGAGAGCAAGGCAGCATTTTGCAAAGGGTGAGCTGGGGACCTGCAGGCTGTTTCCTGGAATACTGGTTACACGTGTGCATTCTGGCTTCTACAGCAACTCGTTCCCTCTTGGCACGTATTCAGCTGATGATACAGTTTGTTGAATGAATTTGTGAATTCTTGGGCCCATGTTAATGTCTTGAAGCAGACAGTCTGGGGTTGAGGTGGGGCTCTGCATTTACACAAGCCCCCTTGCGATCCTGCTGGGGTATCCTATAGTTTGAGAACCTCTATATAAGGTCTCACACTTCAAAATAAAGTGGCAGTGATTCTGGCCAGTGGCGGGAGCAATTTTCAGTGTATTCTTTTTAAGTCCAGAGCAAAGAGTGTTGGGGATAGTTATGTCTGATTGTGGGAAATGACTCAATGGAAAGAGTGACTTTCTGTTTTCAACTTAAATTTATCTTCCTGGCTTGGCTGTTTCAATCATATCACAATTTTGTCTTCAAAACATTCCGATGGTTACCAAGACCAGGATTTGTTACTAAAATTAACTTCAACTGTCCATTTTAGTTTTATTTGATTCTTAATTCCTCTTAGTAATATTAACTTTGAGTTTTTTAGCAAAAACAAAACAGAGCAAAATGAAACAAAAAATCAAGCGAATATAAATGTTCTCCTTTATTGGCTTTTTTTTTTTTTTAAGAAAGATTCTGCAACCTCATTTGTGGTAGCACAAGACTTAGAAGGGGGAAATAAATTATGCATATCAACTTTCTTTTCTTGCATGACTCTTTACAAAATATTTTGCATGTAGTACTGATTCAAGGGGAAATGATATAGTGGTCACATATCTCTTGTAAATGAAATTGGCTCGAAGTTGCTAAATTATTTAGAGAATCTATTACAAAACACACATTTTCTTAAATATCTGCATATACATCTGTCTTCCTAGTTGGACTCTCAGCTGTTCTGGAGCAGCTCATGTCTTATTTGTCTTTCTGGAGCTGTGCCCAGCCCAGCATCTGCCCCTTAATGGGGATCCTCGGAAGGCTTGATGTTTGCAGGGAGGAAGGAGCATCTTTGTGAAAAATTGTGGCCATCGGCACATTAGCTCCCTTTGGTTTCAAAGCATAGTTCTTCTACTTAAAGACAAGGTGAAGACTTGGAATCTTTATTTATATCTAATAAACCCAGATGCGAGAACCTGATTGGGTATCTTTAAACAACCTGCATTTCCACAGGTGCACTTACTCCCCTGTGACCCTTTGCCCACATCAGATTTGGCTGTTTGAGTACCTGCTGAGGACTGCTGGTTTTGAACCTTAGTGACTTGGAGAAGGGGAAACCATGAGGGAATCTCATTTAAAAGCTATGCCCAATGCATCACGGGACTGAGAAAATCTTCTTCAGCAAAAGGGGGAAGCGAAATTAAGCAAAATAAAGTTTCAGTGGCTGAGAGATTTAAATGGAGTCGAGAGGTCATTCTGGAGGGTATTCTTATACACCACATAGATATCCCTTTTTAGTTTTTAGTGTATTGGAATGGCTAAAAGGAAATACCTGCAATTGTTGAACTGCAACCCAGTAGTCTTGATTCTTGAAGACGATTGCATAACTAGGTAGCTTACATGGTGTGACTGATGGTGAAAACCTCCTGGCTCACACTCCTTTTATCCAGTGTATGGAAGATGAGTAGAAAAATGGGGACAAAAACTAAATGAAAAATAGGGTGGGATTGGGGGATGGAATGCTTTGGGTATTCTTTCTAACTTTTATTTTTATTCTTCTTGGAGTAAGGAAGATGTTCAGAAATTGATTGTGGTGATGAATGCACAACCATATGGTGGTACTGTGAATAACTGTACACTGTGGATGATTGTAGAGTATGTGAATGTATCTCAATAAAACTGAATTAAAAGCTATGCCCAGTGAAGGTTGCATTGACATATGATGGCAACAGTAAAGACCCAGAAAGCCCAAGATGAAGTCTCCTCAATCTGCAGATTCGGGCAGAGGGAATGATGAAGTACAGCTCTAGAATGCCTGCCTGGCACACAGCCAGCCGCAGACACCTCTGTCAAGGACAGAGGTGCGCTATCCGTCTTCCTGTAGCTGAATTTTTCAAGTGAGTCCCTAAAGTATCTTCGAAAGTCAGGTTTAAAATTCCCTGTTTAACTTTCAGTCAACCTTCTGGCTCATTCCTCACACAATCACTGTCAGCAGATCCTCTTCCAAACAATAAAATAAATTTATTGTCTTGAGAAAATTTCAGTTCAAGTAAGTTGAAGGAACTACGCTTTTTTTCCCCTGGTTGATAGGATTTTTTTCTGCTCTACCTTTTTTTTTGTTTGTTTGTTTATTGAGATACAGTTTACATATTGTACAATTCACTCCTTTTATTTCAGGGGCTTCAGACTACACCTCCTGGACTAAATCTGGCCTGATGCCCCCCCTTTTTTTTTCTTTAAAGTCTTCTTGGAACTTTATTTCATTTCCAGCTTATTTGTGGATTTTCTGTGGCTGCTTTCATGCTCTAATGGCAGAGCTGAGTAATGGGGACTGTATGGCCTGCAAATTAGAAAATAGTTATTTTCTGGCTCTTTACAGAAAGTTTGCCAACCCTGCTGTGGTTCTGTGAATTTTGACCAATTTGAACAGTTATCTAACCACCACCACAACCAAGATATAAAATATTTCCATTACCCTTAAAAATCGAGGGAATGACAGTTTGAGGTCAGAAATGATTTGAGAAAATTAAAATTTTTGTCTATACTTAACATTGACTTTAGGTTTAAAAATGTTTACATTGTTATGTCTGTACGGTGTATTGGACCTATGTTGTTCGTCTTTGCAGCAACTTGTTTCCCAGTGGTCTGCTTGACAGATGCCCCGTTTCCTGCTGGGGACTTTATCTGTCGCCGTTTTCCTCTCCGATGTGTGGGTGGGATGGCTCCTGGCCGAAGCTCCCCACGTACCTGCTGGTCATACGGATGCATCCAGGAATCGGCACGTTCAGCAGAGCTGCTGCACAAGGGAGTGTTTGCTCTGACTGCTGGGCACTGAGAGCCTTTCTCTTCCCTGGGGGCCTTGTGGGTGGGCGTGGGTGAGGAGCAGGCAGCTGGCACCCACACGGGCCCAAGAGGGGAGAGCTGGCTTGGAGGTGGAAGGGGGCTGACTGCCCCAAGCTGAGAAATGGGGAGAGAAACCACATGCTGCTCATTTCTTTTTTTAAATTTTGAGCACTGGGCTCAAGTCTTGCTTGCCATTATTTTTGCTGCCCCAGCTCCATTACTGCAGCCAGTAAATTCCTTGAGTGTGTAAGTTGCTCAAGAAAGGGTTTCTGTTGTCTGCAACTAAATGATCTCTAGTTGATGCATGTGCTACAGCTCTCAGAACTAGGGTGCAAGATTCCATAATACTGTTCAGCTCTCTGGGAACAGAGATTGTGTTTTCTGCCTTGTGATTACTGAGTCCCTTAATCAACTTCTCACTCCTTCTTTCCTTCACCTGATGTTTATTGGGCAGAAAACGCCATAGTGACCAACCCACCCCTTACTCTAAGGAGATATATGTTCCAGTGGAGTGTTCGGCTAAAAAACAAATGTGAATTATGCCCAGGAGCCATAGAAGCTATAAATAAAGGGGAGGTGGTAGGTATTTTAGAGAGAAGGCCTGAGAAAGTCTCCCTGAGAAGGCAACATGTGAGCAGAACCTGAGTGAAGGGAGGGTGTGGGCTACGTGGCTCTTGAAGGGAGAGGGTTCCATAGTGGTGAGCTGTTTGTCCAAGGAATTGGCAGGGGCCAGTGTGGCTGCTGTGGGTGTCTGGTGGGGTGGGAAGCAGTGGGAGATAACAACATAGACACCATGAGTGAAGATGTTCATGGCTAATGGCTCACGAGGTTACCACTGGTAGTAAAATGTGCATTTGAAAGTGAGTGTTTGGGAAAAGAAAATTCTTAACACAAGAGCAGGCAGTACCTAGTGGTGTGTCAAGTTGTGAGGAGATGTCTCTGGGAAGCAGGGTCCTTTGGTGTCCCCCAAGTCAGGTTATATAGATTGAGCTAGGAGGGCAGTCTGGCTTGGACTTCCCAGGTACGTGAGGGGCACTGGCATCTACGGGTTGGAAGGTTGAGGGCATCTCTTCCTGTCTCCTGCAGCCATCCCCTTGATGGAAGGGAGCAGTGGGTGTCCTAAAACCTCAACTTTGCCTGAACCTTCTGACCCCACGGCAGTCACATATCTGGTCTCGCCACAGAAGTGACAGTTGCCTGCTTTAATGTTTTCTTAACAGATGCTGCATGCAAGGCACTGCAGAGTCACAGGCCATATTTTGTAGTAAACATGGCAAAACACTGTGACAGTAAATTCCACAGTCTTGTGCATAAAACGTGTTGAGAGATGTGGCTTGCAAGGCAGCTCTAGACCTGATGATTGGGGACCCCAAGGAATGCCTCAAGGTAAAGTCCACATGGGGTAGGGAACATTATGGAGGCTCTAAGGTTTGCTCAAAAATCATGTATGTTGGTTATTCTTTGCTTGAAACATACTTAACGAAGACTCCTATTGCAAATACTTGGTTGTCTGTGTGTTTGTGGAGTATCTTCTCTTGATGAGGGTCAGAGAAAGAGACCCCACCTCCAACGTTGAGCAGCTCCCATCTGGTTGGGGGAGGCAGGTCAGTCAGCCCAGGGTCTCGGGTTGGTGTTGGAAAGCAAGTGGACTTCTCCCTTGTCTGCTTTGGGGTAGGGACGGGTGTGGGGATGGGGATGAGGTCACAAATGGACAGCAAAGGGATGGCCAGAATGCAGGTGCTGGTTGAGCCAGAATCCACATTACATGGAATTCACTCTTTTAGTGTACACTGCAGTGGTGGTTAGCATAGTCACAAGGTTGTGCAACCATCATCACTATCTAATTGTAGCATATTTTGATCACCCCCAAAAGAAACCCTGTACCCAAAGCAGTCACTCCCCTTCTCCCCCTCTCCCTAGCCCCTGGGAACCACTATGCTGCTTTCCATCCCTATGATTTGCCTTTTCTGGGCCTTTCCTCTAAAGAGAATCACACCATGTGTGGTTTTTCATGTCTGCCTTCTTTCACTGAGTGGAATGTTTTTGAGGTTCATCCACGTTTCATCTTCACTCCTTTTTATTGCCAAATAGAATCCCATTCTATCAACACCCCACATTTTGTTTATCTGCTCCCCAGTTGAAGGATACTCCAATTGCATCCACTTTTTGGCTCTTCTGTATAACGCTCCTACGCACATTCAGGTACAGGTTTGGTGTGGACATAGGTTTCTAGTTCTTTTGGGTAGATACTGAGCAGTGGACTTGCTGGGCTGAATGGAGTTTTGAAGTTGAGTGGGGTGGGGCATGTGTTTAAGGGGAAATATCTGGACTGAAACCCTCAGGGGGCTGTTGGATGAGGGGGAAGGACACACGAAGGGACCCAGGTGAGGCGGGGCCGCCGGGTGGGCAGCAGAGCCCAAAGGCTCCCGTGCGGCATGCCGAGAAATGTGGGATTTATCCTGAAGTCATGGGGCTAGCAGGGGACAATTGGAATTTGGGGAATGATGTCGATTCTGCATTGCAGGATGATCCCGTTGCAGGAGCAATCTGGAGAATCAATTGGGTGGCCACAGATTGGAGACTGGGGGAAGAGCCCAAGTGGTTGAGCGGTGAATTCAGCCACTGGCTGAGGCCTGGAGGCATTTAGGGGGTGCCAGGGCAAAATGGGGAACCCTGGGAGGGGTGGGGCAAGAAGGTGGAGAAGGGGGAACCATGAGGGTGCCCAGGGTTTAAGGGGTGGATGACTGATGAGCAAGGAGCACTGTTCACCAAGACAAGAGATGTGCTGACAGGGAAGTGAGCTGTGGGCCTGGGACAGTCCCCGGTGTGTCGCCTCTGCGGTGTTTGGGCTCACCTGCAATCCTGAGCTTGCGGAAAGCTCCGGTCTGCCACTGTAGACTGGGTATCATCTGGGGGAGTGGCTGCAGAACTCAGGGAGTGTGAGAAGTGGACTGTGGGGTCCTCGGGGGTGGGGGTGGGAGGCATCATGGCATCCTGGGCAGGAGGAGGGGCGGGCAGCGGTGGAAATCCAGGAGAGGGGGGCACGGAAGGGAAGAGGGTCCTCAGTGTCAAATGCTATTGGAAGAGCAAGTAAACCATGTCTAAAGTGTGACCCTCGGGTGGGTGACAGCCATGGGTGACGTGCCTGCTTGCAGTTTCAGTGCGTGCTCGGGAGGAGCTAGACGACCAGCTAAGGAGTCAGTGCAGGAACAGAGAGATGCACGTGGTGAGGACTGTTTTCAGTGAAAGGAGGTTTGCACAGCCATGAAGAAGCGTAATTGTTGTCCACCCTCTATGTGTGGGTGTACACATTATATAAACACTCACGCACACATCTGCAGCCTCAGCTCATTATTTTCATTGTATCACCTAGAAAACAGGGCTATACAAATTCTGACAAAGGAGTCGGATGACATCTGTGTAGCAGTTGTGATGTGAATTATAATAGAAGACTTAGAGCAGTGACAGTTCTTTCTGGGGTGTACAGACAGACACTGGGTGACAGAGCATCTGGAACATTCCGTGTAAAATCCACGTGCGAGCAGGGCGAGCTTCCTTCCTCTGCCCCACCTTCACAGTTAAGAGCTTTATCTATGCAGTGGTTCGCCATCTTGCCGGCTTTCCCTTCCACCTGTGTCCGAGCTGTTCTCTGCCTTTCCCATGATCACTCTCTCTTCTCTTCTGCTGGTGTTCCCAGCTGGTTTGGAGACCCCCAGGCTCACCCCTCACATTGGGGTGGGAGGAGTCCAGGCCAGGGGTACGAGCAGAGACCTACATACCATACATTTTACTCTTTATGAGCTGTGCAGCAAGCCAGCAACCTGTTAAATAAAATAGATTCGTATCCCGCTCCCTTCAAGGCCGTGGTCTGGAAAGCCAGGCTTGGGTCCTTGGTCTCCTGGGCTTTCTGCACTGGCGAGAGGCAGGGCAGGGAAAGGCAGCCCGGAGCTCCCCCACCCTGCCCCACTCCAGCCTGCCTGGAGGGGTTCCCTGGTGCCCTGTGCCTGCTGCCTGCTCATGCAGACCCTGCACTGGGTGCCCCCTGCCCACCCCACGGCTGTGCAGACCCCTGCACTCGGTGCCCCCTGCCCACCCCAAGGCTGTGCAGACCCCTGCACTTGGTGCCCCCTGCCCACCCCACGGCTGTGCAGACCCCTGTACTCGGTGCCCCCTGCCCACCCCATGGCTGTGCAGAGCTCTCGCCCACCCTAGAAAGGACCCAGCCGGGGGCCAGGCACAAGCAGAGCCCGTAGCAGGCTTGGAGGCCTCTGAGGCGAGTTCTGGGGTCCACAGTCCTGGGGTGCAGTCCAGAGGGGCGAGGGCTGCAGGTGGGCCTGTCCGCTTGGCCCTTGGATGACTCCCTCTGTGGGCAGGGACAGGGGCCCGCCTGAGGGGGCTCAGAGCAGGGCCCCATGGGGTATGGAGCTGAGAGCAGAGCCCCGGGTCCCAGGGTGGAAACGGTGGCAGGCATCTCTGTGCTACAGGTGGCACTGCTCGAAGCACCAAGGAAGCGGTGGCGTCTCGCCATCTGTGTGCCTAGATTTTTGCTTTTATTCCACTTCATAGTTTATCAGGGCAGAGGTGAAACACTGCTGTCTTTTTCTCATTTCTGCAAATCAGTGATTTCTTTCCCCTTCCACGGGGCTGGTGAAACCCAGGAAATCTAAGAACGTTTCAAGAGGCCAACCTCTTCCTGGCAAACATTTGGTTGGACGAAGTGAGGGAAATGCTCGGAAGGAAAAAGTTCTCCACTGATTCATCTCAACTGGCGGTGACCGTCAGTTAAAAAGACTTGCTGTTCAACAGGGAGGCCAGCCAAGGCTCCCACAGACCCCGGCCCTCGTTCAGGATGGGGCTCTGAGTTCAGAGCTCTTTTTCCCTTGGTTCTTGGGATTTATAAGAGAAAGATTAAGCATACTCATTACTCAGCTGTCATTTGGAAAATCAAGAAAATAAGATTTCTAGTGAATTTTTCAAAATCTTCATCTAGTACAGTATAACAATTTTCTTGGTTTTCCTCACATTTTGGGGTAGTTTTTTCTTTTTTCCTTTTTCACTTCTGAGGACAAGCCCAGTGCAATGATGGGCCTGTCAGTGTGATGAAATAATTTCTCTTGCATTAGATTGTGGGACTGAGTTCCATTAAGTTAAAGTTACACCACAGATTCCATGTAGCAACAGCTGTGTGGATGGAAAATTCCAGTCTTTTTTTTGCAGTGTTTTCCATTTTTATATGCATAAGGAAGTGTGTGCTTAACTGAACTCAGCTGTTTGAAAATTCAGAGAAAGTACAAGATAATACCTGTCTTTATCATTTTAGCAATTTTAAGACATAGCAGAAAAGATGTGCATGGTTTAAAAGTGTTTACTAAATACACATTTTGAGACCAACACTGTGCCAAGCAACCTGGAGGTTTAAAAATGGGAGTGTTTAAATTCTGATTTATACTCTAAGACATATATGCATGAACTAATTTGAGGATTTCTTTTTGAATGCAGAGAAAATGAAAGGCTCTCTGTAGGACAGTTTCACGGTTTATAGAAGTAGTGATCTTTGAGCTGTACTTTTGCAGATAGAAGTTTTTTAAAAATTTATTGAAGAATACCGTACCTATAGAATAGTGTATATGTGGTATATGTATTTATCAAAAGTGTACAGCTTGCTAAATATCAAATTACCATAGGGCCTCTCAATTCCACTTCTAGTTATCTACCCAAAGAGAGTGAGAACAGGGTCTCAACAGATACTTGTAAACCAATGTTTATAGCAGCATTATTCACAAGAGCCAAAAGGTGGAAACACCCCCAGTGTCCATCAACAGATGAATGGCTTGACGAAATGTGGTACAAACACACAATGGCCACAAGAAGGAATGAGATGATGGGAAACACTGCAGCTTGGAAGAACCTTGGAAATATTATCCTCAGTGAGGTAAGCAAGGCACCTACAGACAAAAATTGTATGGTACCACTTATAAGAGAGGACTGGGAATGACACATTTGCAGAGATAAAAGCAGATTGGAGGTTTCATGGTGGTGGGAGGAGCTGGGAAAGGGGAGTGTTTGTTAAAAAAAACTCAGCTCCCCAAGGTAATATCTGGTGCAGTCAGGGTTAGAAATACTGATATCATTTATTTCCAACTACTACTGAAGAATTTCACTTTACCTTCTCTTCTTTTAAGGTGGGGGTAGGAACTTAGCAAACCCTGCCGGCCTTTCTACATCCTTCATAATACCTCCTGCTTCCTGAATCTGTGTAACCAGAGCGTCCAGTATTAAATGCAGGACATACAAACTAAGAAATCATTCAGGCCCCAAAGGTTTGTAAATGTGTGGAGTTAGTGATCTCTAAAAAAATAATTAACACATTTATGCTTGCTTTCTCCCTGCATTGATTCTTCCATTTTACATCAGTCGTAATACACTCTACAAATACTGTATTTTTCATTTCTTTTCTGTCCCACCACCCTCACTAGAATGGAAGTTCTCTGAAGGAGGTGATTAGAAGAAAGAAGTACATAGCTTGTCAGCTTTTCACAACTGAGCACACCCGTGTAATCAGCACCAGATGAAGAAACTGCTCTTTCCAGTATCCTGGAAACTCCCCCTTACTAACCCCCACCTCTCCGTGACTCTGTGGGACTGTTTTTATTCTTTCTGTACATGTTCTCGTGCTGTGTGCACTCTTTTGTGCCTGGCTGTTTTGCCCACCATTAGGTTTGTGAGACACGTCGTTTTGTCACGTAGGTGCAGATAGTTTATTTTCTGGTGGTGTAGTGTTCCTAATTTATCTGTTCTCTTGTTGTTGGGACTTGGGGTGTTTTCAGTTTTAGGCTACTCTAAATAATGCTGCTATGCCTATCCAAGTGCATGTCTTTTGGTGAACGTATGTACACATTTTTGAATGGTATAAAGCCGGGAGAGATTGTCAGTCTTAGTAGATCCCTGTGGATGTTTTTCCCAAGAGGCTGTACCGACTTTCGCCCCCACCAGTGGTGGGTGAGGTTCCAGCTGCTCCATAATCTCACCATGGACAGAGCTGGGTGGGTGCTGGGTCGGGGGTCACGTTGAGAGCAAGGGAACAGTTCTCGAGCCTCGGCCTAGGATCTGAACTCCAGGGGTCAGATGGTGGGGTCTGGGTCAGGCCCCCCGGTGTCGGGAAGAGGGGTGGGGTAGGGAACCCTTGCAGCTTTCTTGCCTGGCAGCAGACTTTGGACTCGCTCCCTAAGCAGAAGATGACTGTGTGTTTACATACAGCTGCCGTGCTTACGGGGCATTCCACCCGGACCTCAGCAGGCTGGGTTGCCTTCCAGTTCCTTCCTTTGTGAATTGAGCATGATTTCATCCTAGGCAGCTCTTTGCTTCACGTAGCTGCCCTTTTCACTGCACAGGGATGTGCTGGTGGCCCCTGTTGTAGAGTGGACCAACCATCCTTCTCAGGACGCAAAGGAACTTCAGTTGAGGACTATGCATGGACTTTTCTTTGTGACTCATCCTTGTCTCACTTGTTAGATTAGGTCTTCCTAGATGTTTAAAAAAACAGCTTGACCAGAACTTTTCCATCACCCCAACAAGGTGGTGGTGATGGTAGCAAAACATTGTGAATGTAATTAATAGCATTGGATTATATATTTGAATGTAGTTTAAAGGGGGGGAAATTTTAGGTTGTATATATGTGACTAGAATTAAAATATTAAAAAGCCAATAACAAATAAACCATAGGACTGTACAACACAAACAGGGAACCCTGATGTAAACTATGGACTAGAGTTAATTCTACAATTATAATATTCTTTCATCAATTTTAATAAAACTTCCACACTAATGCAAGTTGTTAATTTGGGGGCGGGTATATGGGAACTCTATTTTTCTGCATGACTTTTCTGTAAACTTGTAACTTCTCTAATTAAAAAAAAAAGGAAGGAAATAGAAAACTGTTCATGCAAATATGGAACCTGTAAATGTAAATGCCATAGATATCCAGAAATGGGCCGTATCCATCAACTCCAGTCAAAGGATATTTGGCTGGGGGGAGGGGACAGATAATTAAAAGGATATAATGCCATTCTGGAGATACCCTGGGAAAGGGAGTTGGATGGGCAAGGAAGCCTTAAAAAAAATAGTTTGAGATTTTGGAATTTTGAGTTTCTTCCTATCTAGCTCTGGCAAAATGTAATCATTCTCAGGCTGTCTTCAATCTAAAGCACTCTGGTAGCTTGAGAAGGCCCAAATCCCCAAGACTCTGTGGAAAACTGTTCTGGAGCGTGCTGTCTGATATGAGTTTCGGACTACACGTGGCCATTTAAATTTAAACTAGCAATTAATAATTAATAAATAATTAATTCAAATGAAATTAAAAATTCCATTCTCAATGGTGCTAGCCAATCTCAATTGCTCGGTAGCCACATGTGTTTAGTGGCTGCCGTATTAGCGCAGAATACGCCCATTGTTACAGAAAGTTCTTTTGGGTAGCACCAGTCTAGACAATACAATTGGGAGAAAGGAAGGAAGACGAGATTAAAACTGAATGTGCAATCTTGCGTCGCGTTTTAACGATTACTATAAAAAGGTTTGGCCTCTCGTCAGGGCCGCATCACTTTAGCAGCATTTCGTGTTGCTCAGGTTTTTTATTTCAGTCGTGTCTGATAGACACTTCCTGTATTTTGTTTCTCTCACATATAGTGTTTTTTTTCCTGGCTGCGACATAAAATCTGGGCGGCTAGGCATTGCCCACAAAGTGAAAAGCCAGTGCAACTTAGAACTGCACGTTGATTTACTGTCCGGGTGTGAACAAATAACCTCCCCAGATAAACGTCTGTAACCAAGAGCCCTCAGCTTGCGTCTGCAGCTGGGAGGGTGATGTGGCCGGGGGCAGATCCAGCCGCTCCTTTCTGAGGATCTGCTGCCACAAACCTCCAGGCAGCACGGAGAGGAAGTCACATACTACACCGAGGATCCAACAAGACACTTTTGATTAGAAACATATTCCTATTTTCGCATGCCCTGGGGGATTTTTGCATGTCGTGGAAAAACAATCATAAATCCTGCCCTTCCAAGTATTTTCTTTATCAGAATAAAAGAATCTTCTTCCAGGGAACTCAGGTCAATATAAATTCCTAGCTCCAGTAGAATCCTCTCTTTCTTCTTAGAAATGGAATTCATTCTCTTTTGGGTCAGCACAAGATGAGAACAAAGTCCTAAAGGTAGACTATTTGGGTTATATGCCTTTGGGCCATTCAATCATTTATCCAAAAATATTTATCCAACACTTATTCTTTACTGAGACTAAGCTAACACTTAGGGACGCAATGGTGACTGAAACTGGTCTACCCCTTGTTCTCATGGACCTTGTACTCCACAAGGGGATCCTGGAATCCCAAGAATCCAAGAACAAATGTCAGTAGTCCCAGAAAAATGAGATACTCATTGGCAAAGATTGAATTGAGGGTTAGGGAAATGTAAGTTGAATGGGTCAGGATGTTTTGCTTTCCCATAAGGAGTCATACCAAGAGTAGAAGTGTGAAATGAATAGGGCATAGACTTTGGGGTCAAGGTCTCTGGATTTAATTCCTGGTATATCAATTATCTATTGCTGTGTAACAAATCACTCCACAACTTAGCAGCTTAAAACAACAAAGTTATTATCTTGCACTGTCTGGGGGTCGGAATTTGGGAGTGACTTAGCTGGGTGGTTTTGGATCAGGGCCTCTCTTGAGGTACAGTCAAGAGTTCAGCCCAGCTGAAGGCATCTAAAGCCTCCACAGGGGCTGGAGCACTTGCTTTCATGATGGCGGACCCACCCAGCTTTTGGTAGGAGGCCTCAGTTGATTGCTGACTATTGTCAGAAAGGCTCAGCTTCTCACCAAGGGCAATGCAAAGAGCTGCCTGGGCATCCTCATGACATGGTGGCTGGCTGTTCCAAAGAGCAGGTGATCCAAGAAAGAGCAAGATGGAAACTTCAGTGCCTTGTGCTACCCAGTCTCAGAAGCCACCCACTGTTATTTCCTCCTTAGTCTGTTGGTTAGAAGCGACTCACTAAATACAGCCCACCTTCAAGGGGAGGGGGATGCGTCTCTACCATTTGAAGGGAGAAGTATCAAAGAACTTGTGAATATATTTAAAACTGCATTCCAGCTGTTTTTCTCTAGCTGTGGGATCATGGGCAAGTTTCTACATTCCCCTCATGAGTTTTGGTTTCCTCATGTTGTAAAATAAGTTTAATAATACCCATATCACAAGCTTACTAGGGGGACTATATGAGAGACCATATGTAAAGAAAGTTTTGCAAATTCTAAGGCATTAAGTAAAGATTGGTCATTTTTAGGAAAGGGCAGGAAAACCTGGAAAGTTGTACTTAGAGAGTTCCAGTTGATGAGGTCTAAGACATTTGTTGAGCATTAGGGGTTTCCAGGATGATTCAGCCGTGAGCTGGGCTGCCAAGTAACTTCCAGATTTGCGACGTGCTTTCAAGTTAGCCAATTAAATTACTGGAAGATTGGGTTTATCTATGCTAGACCAGTGTGCTCTCTAATGGTGTTGCCCCTTCCCAAATCGCTGGCAGTCTGTGATGTCTCTTCCTACTGGAGATGGCCATTTGATGTTGGTCTCAAGCCCTGTGTGTGAAGGCTGGGGTGATCGTTGACTGGGGGGTTTCCCTGGAGTGTGACTGAACACTCTGTCTCTCGTTGGGACCTGATTCTCTCTGAGGCTCTTCTGCTCCTCTTGTGACCTGCTCACGGTGGTGTATGTGTGTGTTGTGTGTTGTGTGTGTGTGTGTGTGTGTGTTGTATATTTTGAGAGTCATCTCCACTGCCAACCGTCTCACTGTCCAGGATGGTTGTTTAGGGTGTGCTCTCTTACTTAGCCCTCTTCATCTCACCCCTCGTCCCTCATGCCTACGTAGAGAGCCTCTTGGAGTTAGTTTCCCCAGGACATACCCCTGCCATCTCCCGTGGAGGTGGTGGGGTGGTGGTGGGTGGGAGAGATCCCACAAGTTCAGCTGCTTCCTCTACAGACCACCCAGTCCCTCCTGCGCCGTCCTCCCTGGCTTACTCCACAGGCCCTCGGGGGTCTCCAATTGTTCATCCACTTTCCATCGTCTAAACATCGCAGTCGCTCATCTGATGTCATTTCCTTTCTCATTTTCTTTGTCCTTGTGTGTTTATGTTGTGTTTGTTCTTTACTCTCATTTTAGTGGGTTCAGGAGGAAGAAATGCACGTGGGGAATCTGCGTGGTTACCTGGAAGCCCATCATTTTGGTTTTTCATCCTTTTCCATCTGATGTGTGAAAAACAGCTTCTCATTTCTATTTGCATTTTTTGATATCTTGCACAATTTAACTTTTAAATTGTATTTGTTCATCATTTCTAGGTTAACTTTTGTGAACTGCTAATTTTGACCCTTAGCCCATTTTCCTTAGGGTTTTTCTTATTCTATAAATCTTTCTAGATTTATAAAATCAACCCGTTGCTTACCATCTAGCTCTCTCTATATATTTTAATGCAGTTTTATTGAGATATATTCACATACCATAAAATCATCCAAAGTGTACAATCAGTTCACAGTATCAACATATAGTTGTACATTCACCACCATGATTTTTTGAACATTTTCATTACTCAAGAAATAAAAATAAGAATAAAAATAAAAGTATAAAAGGAACACCCAAAACACCTCATACTCCTTTTACCCCACTTTTATTCATTTACTTTTTATCCCCATTTTTCTACTCATCCATCCATACACTGGATAAAGGGAGTATGAAGCACAAGGTTTTCACAATCACACAGTCACACCATATAAGCTACATAGTTATATGATTGTCTTCAAGATCAAGGATACTGGGTTGCAGTTCAACAGTTTCAAAGATTTCCTTCTAGCTATTCTAATACACTAAAAACTAAAACAGGGTATCTATATAATGCATAAGAATAACCTCCAGAATGACCTATTGACTCCATTTGAAATCTCTCAGCCACTGAAACTTTATTTTGTTTCATTTCTTTACCCCCTTTTGATCAAGAAGACTTTCTCAATCCCACCATGCCAGGTCCAGGCTCATCCCCAGAAGTCATGTCCCACATTGCCAGGGACATTTACATCCCTGGGAGTCATGTCTCAAGTTTCCAGGGAGACTTATACCCCTGGGAGTCATGTTCCACATAGCAGGAAGGGCAGTGAGTTCACTTGCAGTGTTGGCTTAGAGAGAGAGGCCACATCTGAGCAACAAAAGAGATCCTCTGGGGGTGACCCTTATGCACAATTATAAGCAGGCTTAGCCTCTCCTTTGCAGTAACAAGCTCCATAAGGGCAAACCCCAAGATTGAGGGCTTGGCCTACTACAATGGTAGTCCTCAATGCGTGTGAGACTATCAGGAATTCCCCAAGTGGGGAAGTTTAATATTTTCAGTTTTTCCCTAGTCCTTCAAGGGGGCTCTGCAAATAATTTTTATTCTCTGCCCAAATTACTCTGGGATATATCAGGGCTTTACACTAACAAGTACAAAGCAACCAGATCTCACTCCCTATTCAAAGTTCCATGTAATTATGGTGTTTGAGTAAACTGACCATACAAATTATATTATATAGCATGCTACAGAAAATATAAATTTTTCGCCAAATAAACATCTCTTCCTTTAGTCTCACACAGAAGTCAAAGTTTTAAAACAGTCAATATCATCCTTTTCCCTTTAGTCTGATTTATCTTAGTTGTAACCAAGTCCATTTTGTTCATACCTCTAACTGAAGTCTGATCTCTTTTTGAGCTTCTTTAGCATTGCCATATGGGGTAATACTGACATTCAGAGGTGCCAAACTCTGGCTCTGAGTCTCAGGTGTCACACAGATACCCAAAGTTATACACGAACAGCTCATCATCTCAGGATTTAGAAATAACCATTACAACTCAGGAAGAGATGGGACAGCTGTAAGAACTTACAATCTAGGAACCTTTACCGTAAGCCTTCCGCTGATAACCTATGCTCTCAGATTCAATTCTCAGAGTTTGCACATTATAGTTAGTCCATATTAGTGAGGCGTTAAAATGTTTGTCTTTTCAATTCTGGCTTATTTTCACTCAACATACTGTCATCAGGGTCCATTCACCTAGTTGCATACCTCACAACTTCATTTCTTCTTGAGGTCAGTCAATATTCCATTGTATATATACAACAATGTTCACCATTCTGTTTATTAGTCGATGTACCCTTAGATCACCTTCATTCATTGCGAATCGTGAATACTGCTGCGTAAACACCAGTGTGCAATGTCCATTCATGTCCTTGCTCTCCATTCTTCCAAGTATTACCCAATAATGGGGTTCCAGGACCATCTGGCAACCCTATAGTTACCTTTCTGTGGAACCACCATGTTGCCCTCCAGGTGGGCTATGCCATTCTACCTCCCTCCCAGCAGGGAATAGGTACATCCCTCTCTCCACATTTTCTCCAGCACTTTTATCCCTCTGTTTATTTTTTAAACAGTTTTTTTCACACACCGTACAATCCATTCTAAGTAAACAGTCAATGATACCAGGTATAATCACATAATTATGCATTCCCCACCACAATCTACATGAGGACATTACCATTTCTTCCACAAAGAAAGAGGAAAAGGAGAAAAAAAATGGAGAATAAAAATAAAATACAATGAAAAGGTCAGACAACAACACCACCAAGAATCCCATATCACTCCCTTATATCCCCCTCTTATAGACATGTAGCTTTGGTATATTGCCTTTGTTACAATTTTATTGGAAGCATTTTACAATGTTACCATTAACTGTAGAATCTACTTTGCATTGATTGTATTTTTCCCTGTATCATCTAATTTTCAACACCTTAACATGTTGACATTCATTTGTTCTCCCTCTTATAAAAACATTCTTACATTTGTACATTTAATCACCATGATTGACCACTCTAGGTTTCGCTACATTATACAATCCTAGACTTTATCTTTTATCTTTCCTTCTGGTGTCATACATGCCCCTAGTCTTACTCTTTCAACCAAACTCACACTCATCTTTGTTCAGAGTACGTAAAATATTGTGCTACCATCACACAGTAATGTGCTATCCTTTCCATTTCTGGATCTATACAATCAATCCTCTTGAACCTTATGTACTCCTTCAGCATCAAATGCCCAATTTCTAACCTCTTTCTATCTCCTGATAACCTGTGTTCTCAACTTTAACTCTCAAATTTCACTCATCAATGTTAGTTCATATTAGTGAGTCCATAGGGTATCCGTTCTTTTGTTTCTCGCTTATTTCACTCAATGTAATGTCTACTGTCTACCATTTTGTATTTTGGATTTTATATGTAATTTCTTATTTTATTTTTATATTTTTCCTCTCTCTCTTTTTACTCTTACTGATAGTGTTCATTTCTACTCTCTTCTCCAGACCTTTCCCTCCTGTCTTTTCCTATCTGTCTGTAGTGCTCCCTTTAGTATTTCTTGTAGAGCATGTCTCTTGTTCACAAACTCTCTCAGTGTCTGTTTGTCTGAAAATATTTTAAGCTCTCCCTCATTTTTGAAGGACACTTTTGCTGGATATAGAATTCTTGGTTGGCAGTTTTTCTCTTTCAGTATCTTAAATATCTCATGTCACTGCCTTCTCACCTTCATGGTTTCTACTGAGAAATCCACATGTAGTCTTATTGAGCTTCCTTTGTATGTGATGGATCACTTTTCTCTTGCTGCTTCCAGAATTCTCTGTTCGTCTTTGACATTTGATAATCTCATTATTATGTGTCTTATAGTTGGTCTATTAGGATTTATTCTATTTGGGGTACACTGCACTTCTTGCATCTATAATTTTATGTCTTTCATAAGAGATGGGAAATTTTCAGTGATTATTTTCTCCATTACTCTTTCTGACCCCTTTCCCTTCTCTTTTCCTTCTGGGACACCCATGACATGTATATTTGTGTGCTTCATGTTGTCATTCAGTTCTCTGAGACCCTGCTCATATTTTTCCATTCTTTTTCCTTTCTGTTCTTTTTTGTGTAGGATTTCAGATGTTCTGTCCTTTATTTCTTGAATACTTTCTTCTGCCTCTTCAAACCTGCTGTTGTATGTCTCCACTGTGTTTTTCATCTCTTCTATTGTGCCTTTCATTCCTATAAGTTGTGCCAATTGTTTTCTCAAGCTTTCGAGTTCTTCCTTATGTTTGCCCAACGTCTTCTTTATATCCTTCATCTCTTTTGCCATATCTTCCCTGAACTCATTGATTTGATTTGTGAGTTGGTTTAGCATATTTGTTTGAAGATCTTTAATTAGTTGTTTCAACTCCTGTATCTCATTTGAAGTGTAAGTTTGTTCCTTTGTCTGGGCCATATCTTTGTTTTGTTCTAGCGTGATTCATAATTTTTTGTTGTCTAGGCATCTGGTTTCCTTGATTAGCCCAATCAGATTTTCCCAGACTAGGGGGCCCAGTTCTTAGGAAGAGGGTGTAATCAGTATCAGGTTTCCCAGAGGATGAGACCCAGAAAGTTGTCAGTGTTTCCTGTGAGGCCTCTAGATGCTGTGTGCTTTTCCTATCCTGCCCAGCAGGTTGTGCTTGTCAGCCCACAGCTTCCCACTGGTGTAAAAATGTGTGTTGCCTTTAATTCTCAGTAGACCCTGTCCCTGCCAGGGGCTGAGATTGTCAGAAGCCAAGCTTAAGCTGTTTCTGTTCCTTTTTTCCCCCAGGCCCTAGGGTCTAAGTTCTCTGAGGGAGGGCAGCCACCTGAGCTGGGCCCCACCTCCTCCTTTTCTTAGGGAAGATAAGCCCTTTAAGGATTTATCTTCTATACTTGATTTCTTCCTTTGACTCTGGCTATCTTAACTCCACCCTTGCCTGGGTCAGCTCTGACAGTTGAAAATGCCTGAGGCTTTCTGTAATGAGCTACTTAGTCTGAGAGGAAAAAAAGGAAGAAAGAAAGAAATTCCCTTTTCAGAGCCAGTTCCCAGCTCTCCAGTTACCAGTCAAGAACCAGAGTTGGTGCCTGGTTCTATGTGTCCCTTTTCTTGGGAACAGCCCTTTTCCAGTATTCTGAGGTCACCCAATTCCAAAAGCCTCTTTTAATTTAGTTATGTATTTTTTTTTCCCCATTAGCCTCACTTCCTTTCTGCTGGGAGAAACCTCCAGGTTCTTTTCCTGCTTGCTCAGGGTTTATCTGTGCTCATAGCTTGTATTCAGTTGCCCACATTCATTCATTAAAACTGCAATTGGAGCTTGGTTGAGCTACCTTCCCTTCCTGCTACTTGACTGCTTGTTTTTCCCACAGGGAAGTATTTCAGTTCAACCTGCCGTGCCAGTGGAGGAGGGGCACCGACTCTGCAGTTTGGGGCGCTTTACTTACAGTTCTTACGCTGCGATCTCAGCCATTCTACCCATTCCAGACTGGTGTATGATGTGTGTTTGGTCACAGATGTCCCCCAACAGTTGTTCCAGACTATTTACTAGTTGTTCCTGGCTATATGCTAGTTGTTCCTGGCTATATGCTAGTTGTTCCGGAGGACTAACTAAATTCTACACCTTCTTATGTCACCATCTTGCCCCTGAGAGCCTACAATCTATATTTTAAGTATTTTTTTCCCTGTGGCTTTGTCACATTTATGCGTATATGTGTATAAAAGTGTGTGTGTGTGTGTGTGTGTGTGTGTGTATATTTGTCACAAGTTTTTGATGGCTTATCTTCTCTTTTTTTTCCCGTTTGTATCTGTCTATTGTGTGTGTGTGTGAGAGAATATACACACGACACGTATGTATATATTTGTGTGTGTATTAATATTCATGTGGTGTGTGTATACACACTTAACTACCCATTCAGCAACCCTTAAAATCTTATTGTTTTTCAACATTTTAGTTTTAAAATTTAAAAAAATAAATTCTGCCCTCACTGTTTACTGTATTATGCTGCTTCTGGGGTTTTATCTTCTTCTTAGTAAAGAATCCTCTTTATTAGTGAGACTCTATGGGTGTTTTTTGTCAGAAAGTGACTTTATTTGCTCTTAGCCTTGAGTGATAATTTATCCTGGTATAAAATTCTAGGCTGATCGGTATTTTTCCTCAGTACTTTGAAGCTATTACTTTAGAACTTTCTAGCATCCATGATTGTTAATGAGAAGTCCACTGTCAAATTGTCAGTCCTTTATCAAATTGGACTTTTTTCTCTGAATCCTAGTTTCCTAGAGCTGCCATAAGAAAGTACCACAAACTGGGTGGGCTAAAGCAATGGAAGTTTAATCTCTCACTGTTCTGGGGACCAGAAGTCGGAAATCAGTATGTTGGTAGGCCCCTGCTCCCTCTGGGGGCTCTCGGGAGGATGTCTCCTTGCTCCAGCCATCTGTGGCCCTCCTTGGCTTGTGGCCACATTGTTTCCGTCTGTGCCTCCATCTTCCCCTAGCCGTCTTCTTCCTGGGCATCTTTGTCCTCTCTTGGAACTCTCCTCTTGGCGTGTGTCTCTGTGTCTCTTCTCCTCTCTGATAAGGACCCAGTCGGATTGGGTTCAGGGCCCACCCTAATTCAGAGTGACCTCATCTTAACGTGATGACATCTGCAAAGACCCGATTTGCAAATAAGGTCCCATCCACGGCGCTAGGGTGAAGGACTTGAGCATATCTTTTTGGGGGTCCCAGTTCAACCCATAATACTCTGGCAGCTAATAAGTCTTTTCACTGTGACATGATACTCTGCAAGTTTATTGGGAGACATCCCGGTGTTGATTTTCCTTAACCAGCTTGGTACTTTGTGTATATTTCTGATATGTGATCTTGTGTTTTCATTTCTGGAATATTCACAGATATTATCTCTTTAAGAAGTGGAACTCCTGTTTGATATAGCTTGGAGGCCTTCAGTATTCCTTTCTAGATATAAATTTTGAACTCTGTCTCCTGGAAGTTCTGGGTAGATTCCTTGGTACAATGTTCTAATCACAATTTCTTTTCTAAGTTGCATTCAGGTTAGGGTAGATCCTATTGCTTCTTAAAGTTCAATGACATTTTTCATCCCCAAGATTTCTAATTTATTTCTCATATCCACCTGTTTTTTTCTTCCCTGCCAATTTTAGTTTCCAATCATAGATGTTGCTGATCTCTGCACATTTGGAGCTTGCAGACTATAAGAATTAGACCAACACAGATTTACAGGAAAGGACTGCAAAAGAAAACAACTGGTGAGCAGTGAAGGAAGGAGTAACATCCGTCAACAAAGAGCAGTATTAAGGCATCAACAGAACACATGACATTAATGCAGGAACATAATGCATCAGTTTGTTGTTGCATGGTTGTGAGGGCTGCCCTTTAGCCCAAGTTCTTCTGGTTTCTCCCTTTGTGTGTTTAATCCAGGATGCCGATAACAAGCAGTGATGCTCTGAATTCCAGCTGGAACCACCAGGACGAACATGCCTGTGGTTCTCTTTTGCTTCCTTTGTGGTGTGTCTGAGTTGGTCTACCTCTTTTAGTTTATAAGCCCCCAAAATGAGGAGATCAGCCCCATCTGTGATTGAGGCAGTAGTGTGTGCTTCCTTTTTTGTTAGCCTTTTGACTTGTCATCTGCTGATACCCTTAATCTGCCGTCGTGACTCTCTTTTAACAGGAAAGCTCATTTGCTCTTTTCTGGAATATTTGTCAGTTGCTTTCAGTATTGGCTATTTTTACCTTTCCTTGTTCCCAGTATTAGCCTCATCTTTCCCCCATCTTCCCCAAGATTGTTATGAAAAGAAACCAGAAAAGTACTTGAGGAATGCTATAAAACTACAACAGGAACCCTCTAACACAATTTTCTTGGACCATTGAAGAAATCTTTATGGAGCACGTCCTCTGTAGTCAGCGAAGCACTATTGTGCTACATGCTATACGTTTGAGGAAAGTGAGACATAGCGTGTGCTTTTCAAAAATTCATCGTTAACTGTTTCTGAAAACACTGACTGCCCTGCATCTGTTGGCATGCCTATGGATGATGGAGGGTTTGCTGCAGGCGTTGCTATTTGCTATGAAGACAGTCTGCATGGACAGACTGAGGACACAGAGACTTTTATGCTTTTGCTGTACTTTTTTCACTGGAAGTCAGAAGCCCAGGGTCCCACCTTAGCTTTGCCCTTGGCCTTGCAGGTTGGGTGGGTTCAGCGGTGCCATGGCTCAGTGGAATCCTGTTTGGGTAGGTGCTTGTTTATTAAATGAATGGACAGAGACATAAATAAAATGAAGGTTGGACCTGGCGTCATTCAGTCAACTCGTCTAGTCTTTAGTTTCATCGTTAAAAAATGAGATAACAGCATAAATGCTCTCTAAAGAGTCATTTAGTTTTAATTTTTTTTGTGATTCTAAATTAAAGTTTTGGGTATTGGACTGGATGTTCTGAGAAAGCAAAGAGGACAATGATGTACTATATATTATAGTTAAATATTATCCACCGATGCTTTCTCAAGAATTTTTTTTTTTTTTACAAGGAAATTATGTCAACCCAAGATGATATTTTTATTAACACCACCATCATTATTGTTATCCCCGTAAGGTGCTTTGTCTTGGTAAGCAGGTGCAGGGTCTCAACTACTTCATCCTTAGCTGTAGGCAGCCCACTGGGACCCCCAGATATCATCGTGTATTTCTAGTAACTGCTTTTTTTCCTTGCATGGCATTTTCACAATTACCTTAACTCTTTGCATTCACTCTAATTCTTTTCTCCATACAACAAGTTTTTAGAAATCTTCCCAGTAAAGAATTACCTAGCCCCTCACACAAAAGGAATTGACCTTTTTGTTTGCCTTCCAGACCTTATGTGTGTTTCCAGCAGACAGTTCATCATTAGCAGAGTAGGCTCCTTTTCCCAAGTTCTGATTGCTAAGTTTTCCCTAGTTACGTATCTGGTATCAGTTTCCACAGGCTAACCTAGTTTTTAGAAATTGGTTCTGATTTTGAATTGGCCGCTGTTGTATCTGACATCTTCAAGCTGATCAGGAACATGTTCGAGATGATACATGACACTAGAACTTGAACAACAATTAAATGCATCTTGATGTTGCTTGTTTTGACACCAGTCCATCAATGTAAATTCTTGACTACAACCGTTCCTTAAAAGACGTTCTGTTTTAAAAAAATCTCTTGCAGCATCAAATTAGACAAATCCTTGGCTTTACAATTACAGTCATCTAAGTTAGGAGAAAATACTTTCAGTGGATTTCTTTATATACATTGAACAAATCATGTTTAGCAGCATCACCACTATCTTTGTTGTGTCTCAGGAATATCTGAGGGATTCTGGAAGGAATAAAGCACCGGTACAATGGATTTCCAGAGTCCTTAGAACTCTTAGTCAATAAAATGGCTTGTTTTAAATCCAGTGTGAACGCAAATAGTTACTGGGGAATTAAATAAATAATACTGATGGAATGCAGAGAACTGGGTCCACAGTGTAGGAAATGCACAAGAAATGTAAAAAAGGCAAAAATTATAAAGCCAAAGTATGCCATGTTTCTTTTCCCTTTATGCAAAGAATTGAGAAAAAAATCAAGAACCACAAGAAAGCAGGGGTAACCACTGACTAAATTTTCTTGCTTATTTTTATAAGATATTCTTCCCTGAAGTTAGAGGGTGGACTTTGGGGTGGGAAGGTGGTGGCAGCATATGGAGTAATGTCTGGCTGAGGAAAGGATGATTAAATAGACATTTTATATTTTGGGTAATTAACCAGAATACAGAAGGCAGTTTTCTGTTTTTGAGAAACTCCCTTCCACAGTGGGAGAACCTTCTTAATTTTTGTTTAAAATTTTATTGGGCATGACAGGCTGTGCTCTTTTTAAAGGCCTTTCTAATATTGGATTTGCTCATGAAATTTCATGAACTGAGTATTTCTCCTATCTGTGAGCTCTTGTACTTGCTTCCATGAATAGAATTTGATACAATTGGCTAAAAGAGACTGGCTAAATTGTAAGAATTTCATCTTGTTCTAAGTGTGCAAGATAGGAAACATGTAGCAAGGTATAGCGAGTTGGGTTCATATGATTCTATGTAAAGTGTTTGTTTCTTAAAAACTCTGAGGGTTTGGCATATATGTTATTGTCTTGTTCATAACCTTGCTTTTAATATTCAGTCCATTACATTGAAAGAATATAGGAAAAACACAAATTTACACCTTCCTCAATGCAAATATCTGATTGATTACTTAACATTTTACCTCAATTTTTTCCCCAAACAATTAAATAATTAAGCTTTCTTTTGTAAAAAAAATTAAATCATGTCCATAATTTGATTCATTTTTTTTTAAATTAAACTTCATGTCACATAATTTCATAACTTCCATGAGTTGCTCACCAGCACATCTAGATAAGGAACATTTTGGGAGAGGTATACAAACTCCCTTTTTATCAGAACACAACTGGAAAAAGGAACTTTGAAGGAAGCAGTTTGAAGGAGAAAAATTTTAATTGGTATGTAAAGATACCCATATTCAATTTTTAGATACTTTAAAGCCTATTAGTAAAAAAAACTATTTTAGTCAATCCACTGAGTCATCTGCTGGATGGGCTGAGATCTGGAAAAAATTCTTTCCTGATAAGGTAGACTCTTTTTCAGGGTAATCTGTATTTGGGCATGTATATATGTGTGTCTTATAGTTACTATGGCTGTGTTAA
Source organism: Choloepus didactylus (assembly GCF_015220235.1). Classification (NCBI taxonomy): domain Eukaryota; kingdom Metazoa; phylum Chordata; class Mammalia; order Pilosa; family Megalonychidae; genus Choloepus; species Choloepus didactylus. The sequence continues at coordinate 122,463,856 of NC_051334.1, read as the reverse complement.
AAGTCACCCCAAAATGTAGTGGCTTAAAACAATGATGACCATTTATCATCCGTCAGGGTTTCTGTGGACCAGGAACATGGGAGTGGCTGATCTGGGTGGTTCTGGCTCTGGTTTTCTCTTGAGGTCACAGTCAGCACTGACCAGGGCTGTGGGCATTTGAAGGCTCTACTGGGGCTGGAGGACCTGCTTTCAAGTGCTTCCAAGATGGTGCCTTCAACTGGCTGACAAGTTGGTCCCTGTCTGAGGGAATCACTTCACATGCTGCTTAAGTATCCTCCTAGCATGGCGGCTTGCTTTTCCTAGAGTGGGTAATCCCCAAGAGATCAAGGTGGGAGCCTTCATACCTCTTGTGATTAACCTTGGAAGGCACACACTGTCATTTCCAATGGATTGATTGGTTCAGCGTGGAACAAACAACTCAAGGATACCAGGAGGTGGGAGCCATCTTGGAGGCTGGCTACCATAGTGTCTGTGAGACAGTCACATGCTTTCACCCACATTTCAGAATGTGCTGGGTACGTATATCAATTTTCCTATCAATAAGTGGACATGATATACTTACGTATACAGAAAAAATGCTTTAAAAAAAAATGATTGGAAACAGCAAGTTCAAGAACCATGAGTGCGATCTGGTTTTGAACACAAAAGCAGCTGTAAAGACACTTCCTTGTTGAAATGGATAAAAGATTTAAAAGATGTTATGTACACAATTGTTCTTAAGCTTTGAATTATGCTTTTATCCTTGCTTGGCTAGAAGTTATGTGCACTGCAGGACCTCAACACCTATATTGGCAATTCGAATCAACAAGTCATTAGATGCTAAATAGATTTGTAGGTGGTATGGTGAAAAAATGAACACATGCACGTTGAAGAAACACACTGAAGACGATCTGCGACGTTCAGGATCTGCAGGCTTGTTAAAGGGTCTGGTGTGTGTCAGCAGCTCCACTGCTGGCAGCCTCCAAAAGAGAAGCCGTTACAGGGTTTTGGGGGTGGCTCTGTGACCTAAGTGTTGTCTAATATCCCACATTTACCCTTGGAACTATAACTCTGCATTCTTTATAGACTAGAACCAACACAGGGACAGGCTCAAGAAAGAGATGGTTGGAATCAAAGATTCATCTGAACAAAAGCAATTCCCAAACTCAGGAATTCATGGACTCTCTGACTGGGGCTGTTCATAGTTGTTTTATGTGACCAAATTTCAACAAGTTGGGCTATCCCGCTGGCTTAACAAAAGTGGGTGCAAATGTGTCTTTGCAGGTTTTCTATTTCCTTGTTTGTTCTGCTTGTTTTTCTTTTCTTTACTGAAACTGACTTTTAGGAGTAGCAGAATTTGAAAAATTAAATTGTTGGTGTGCTTTCTGCCTCTAATATTTTGTTTTGAAAAACAACTTTATCCCTGAAATAAGAAGCCACAATGTGATTGGGGGTGGGGCGGGGGTGGGGGGCGGTGCTGCAATAAAGTTGAAACAATTCTTTAAAAATATTCAATAATAATTTGTCTTTAAGGTACTGAAATGAGATGTGCGAGTGACATAGTATATTTTTTAATTACATTTTTTTGATGGATTCTATCCAGGCTCCATTTCTGGAGGCCTATTTTTGTCTGGGTTCTTCCTTTTCTAAAACTGTTGGAGAGAATTATTTTCTCAGGACATCAAATTCTTGGCTCAAGTTGTAACCAGAGAGGCTGCAGCATTTTTTTTTTTTAAGTATCTTTTTCTTCTTGTTTCTCATCTTTTATTTCTCAAAATACATGTGCTTTTTATAGATATGGGAGCAATTTTCAGATTAGGCTCTCTGAAAATAGTTTGAATTATAACTGTTAGGAAAAAATCTTAATTTACCCACAGAAGCGCATCAAGTTTTATGTTATTAAGAGAGGCTGCTGACAGGAAAAAATAGAGCAGAGATCTTTTCTCTCAGCAATTATTTAAGCCATAATTTTGTTTGCAGGAATAATTTTGAATGTTGCATGGACACCTTAATTAAAAATACACCAAAGCACTACTAGTTCCTTTTCTTCATTACCTTGTTTATATATCTCCTCAAATATCTTGCAGAGGGCTGAAGAAGTCTGGAGGACCATATTTCCAATGGTATCTTTTTTTTTTCCAGTTGTGGAACTAATTCTGCACAATTCCAAAGAAACTTCCCTCTTGGATCCCTTTATGCTTTCCACTCCCACTGACTTCATCCTGTTCGTGCCCTTTGTCCTTCTACCGGTGATCATGATTTGTACCTTGACTCTTCATGTCTTATTTAGCATCTCTTATAGGTCCAGTCTAGTAGGGATGAACTCTGTCAGCTTTAGTTTATCTGAGAATGTCTTAATCTCACCCTCATTTTTGAAGGACAGTTTAGCCTTTTACTTATTTTGGTGCTTGCCCTATTACTTCACTCTTTTAACTGTTTTCTGGAGCTTTGAGGAAGATGATTCCATCAGTTTTTGCTGGTTGTTCAAAGCTTCTGTGCCCTGGAACATCTCATTCCGCCATCTTGATTGGAGTTGCCCACATACTCTTGGGTAAATCACAACACGAGGTTGACGGGCCATCATTTTCAAGCTCCATCCCCCTCCCCTTAGCAGAAAATATTTCTCAAAACCCAAACAAAATTAAATCACGCCTAGAAGCCCAATGTGGTTATTGTACGAAGAGACCTCCCGGGCTGGGAGGGGGTGTGGAGAGTCACCTGTGCAGTGCTCGTCTGCCTCCCTGACCACTCCAGTGGTCCCCAGAAAACATCTCTGCACCCCTAAGTCCTCAGCAGGGGACTCTACTGCCCCACCAGGGGAGTGTGGGGGTTTTATCACCCTGATGGCTGGGCTGTGGGACGTACAGGGGGTCAGCATCAGGGCGGCCACACACTGTGAAGAGTGAAGACAAGTAAAGAATTGTCCCGACTGCAATGATGAGTGTCCCACCTTGGAGAAGAGGTGCATCAGGGATTGAGGAAGACAGCTTGAAAATCACCTGGCTAGTTACTCCTGAAGGTTCCACCACCTTGTTTTAGAGGATAAGTTGTTCTGACCACCCCCTATTCACCCCATTGCTGAAGGAGGGATCCCCTGCCCTAAATCATGCAAGAGGCAGAACACACGACACCTGCCGCTGGGCAGGTGAGATGGAGAGCAGGTTATTAGTCACGTAGACTCACATCTTCTCACAGTGTCCTGAGAGAAGGACGCTACATGCCATGCAAGGCCCTGTGGGGACTGCACTCGGGAGCGGAGTCAACCAATGGGGGTGTGGGAGGTGGGCTTTTTTTTTTTTTTTTTTTATTAAATTCAGTTTTATTGAAATACATTCACACACCATACAATCATCCATGATATACAATCCATTGTCCACAGTATGATAACATAGTTATGCGTTTGTGATGGTTGGGTTCATGTGTCAACTTGGCTAGGTGGCCTAGCTGTCTGGTCAGGCGACGATTCCTGTGAGGCTATTTGAGGCTGGTTGGTTTGTCGGATCATCAGTCAATTGACTGCAGCTGACTGATGACTCATCAAGGGGCGTGCTTCCACAGTGAGAGAATGCAATTGGCTGGATTTGGTCCGGGTGATCAGTTGGAGGCTTATAAGCCGGACGGTTAGAGAACCTTCACTTCTTCTTCAGCTGCTCAGTGAAGCTTTTCCTGGGGAGCTCGTTGAAGTTGCCGGTTCGTTTCCTGAGGAGTTCGTCAAAGTTGTCGGTTCGTTTCCCGAGGAGTTCGTCGGATGTCTTCCTTGGAGTTGACAGCTTGTTGACGGCTCTGCAGAATTTGGACTCGTGCGCTCCCGCAGTTGCGTGAGTCACTTTTACAATTTGATAATAAGAGACATCTCTCATTGATTCTGTTTCCAAGGAGAACCCTAACTAATACAACTTGGTACCGAGAGTGGTTCTTGAGAAACGGAATCTTAAAATGGGCTTTTACAACTTGTTTTCTACTCTGATTAGATTCAGAGGCACTAATGACTCTATTTCCAATAATCAAGAGGGTACTAAGAGTCCATGGCAGGAGTTGGCAAAGGAAATATGCAAAATAGCACCATTTGATTCTCCTAATTGTGCTCTAGTACGAAGCGAGGCTCTGGGTGACAGCGTTTTCGACACTTTCACAGAGTTTTGCAGTATTAAGAAGTATAATGATGTTGGCTGGCTGCTCTTAGATACTTTGGATACAGTTGTAAGAGAAAGGGATGAGCTAAAGGCTTCAAATTCAAAACTTGAATGCCGTATGACAGATGTAAAGAGTTCCATCTGTGCCCTGAAAGAAAATCTTATTTCCTGTGCCCGCAGACTGGAGGTTTCTGAAAATCAGACGCAGTCTCTTATTGTGCGAGTAGCACATTTACAGTGTAAACTAAAATCTCAACCTCTCAGGGTGTCTGCTGTTAAAGTAAAGGCATTGATTGGAAAAGAATGGGACCCAGAAACTTGGGATGGAGACATATGGATTGATAATAATGACAGTGAGGACATTGGAACCCTGGATTCTGCTGGGTCATTGTTAGATTTACCTGTAGAGGGCTGTCCTGGGATAACAGCTTCTCTGCCTCCAGTCTGCCCTAAGGAGCCTGCCACGCAACTCCCACCTAAGGAGATTGACCCTTCAATGCCTGCTAATCTTGTAATCACCTCCCCTGAGGAAGCAGCCCTCACTCTTTTGTCTGGAGAGACTAATCCTGTTTTAAGAGATGAAAATGCAACAGAGTGCCCTGAGGTGAATGGCTTGAGAGATAATTCTAACTCTTTTCATGACCCACCCCCACCACCAGTTTTTGCTTCAAGACCTATAACTAGGCTCAAGTCCCAACAAGCCCCAAAGGGTGAGGTACAAAGTGTGACCCATGAGGAAGTACGCTATACTCCAAAAGAACTGTATGAGTTTTCCAACTTATACAGACAGAAACCAGGGGAATATGTGTGGGAATGGATATTGAGAGTGTGGGATAATGGTGGAAGGAATATAAGGTTGGATCAGGCTGAATTTACTGATATGGGCCCACTAAGCAGAGATTCTGCATTCAATGTTGTAGCTCGAGGGGTTAGAAAGGGTGTTAACAGTTTGTTTGGGTGGCTGGCTGAAACATGGATCAAAAGGTGGCCGGCATTACCAGAAGTTGAAATGCCAGAACTGCCCTGGTATAATGTGGAGGAGGGGATTCAAAGGCTTAGAGAGACTGGAATGTTAGAGTGGATTTATCATGGAAAACCTGCTCACACAGTCCTGGAATGTCCAGAGGACACACCTTTTACCAGGACTGTAAGGAATAAATTTGTGAAACTAGCTCCATCATCCCTGAAGAGCTCTGTAGTCGCCCTTCTCTGTAGGTCAGATATTACTGTAGGAACTGCTGTCACTGAACTGGAATCCTTAAACACAATGGGGATAATCGGGTCCCGAGTCAGCAGAAGCCAAGTGGCTGCAGTTAATCGCCACAGACAAGGTGGACAGGGCTACCATAATGGAAAACAGGCTCAAAGCAGCAATCAAAATAATATGACTCGCAGAGACTTATGGCGTTGGCTAGTGGATCATGGAGTACCAAGTAGTAAAATAGATGGGCAATCGACTAAATTCTTGTTTGAACTATATAAGCAGAAGAATTCTAGGCCACGTGAACAAAAATCTCCCTTGAATTACAAAAACAGAGAGTCACGGCCCCTTAATCAATTCCCAGACTTGAGACAGTTTACAGATCCAGAGCCTCTTGAATGAAGGGAAGGCCGGGTACCCTTGGAGAAGGACCCTGTCACACTGCCAAAAATTTACACTGTTAATCTTCCTCCCAGCCTTCCCCAGGGGGACCTACGGCCTTTTACCAGGGTGACTGTGCATTGGGGAAAAGGAAATGATCAGATATTTCGTGGATTATTAGACACTGGGTCAGAAGTGACATTAATTCCCGGAGACCCAAAACGTCACTCTGGTCCACCAGTCAGAGTTGGGGCTTATGGAGGTCAGATGATTGATGGAGTTTTAGCCCAGGTCCGTCTCACAGTGGGTCCAGTGGGTCCCCGGACCCATTCTGTGGTTATTTCCCCAGTGCCGGAATGCATAATTGGAATAGACATACTCAGCAACTGGCAGAATCCTCACATTGGTTCCCTGACTCCTGGAGTGAGGGCTATTATGGTGGGAAAGGCCAAGTGGAAGCCACTAGAGCTGCCTCTGCCTAGCAAAGTAGTGAACCAGAAGCAATACCGGATTCCTGGAGGGATTGCAGAGATTAATGCCACTCTTAAGGACTTGAAGGATGCAGGGGTGGTGATTCCCACCACATCCCCATTCAACTCTCCTATTTGGCCTGTGCAGAAAACAGATGGGTCTTGGAGGATGACTGTGGATTATCGTAAGCTTAACCAGGTGGTGACTCCAATTGCAGCTGCTGTCCCAGATGTGGTATCATTGCTTGAGCAAATCAACACATCCCCTGGTACCTGGTATGCAGCTATTGATCTGGCAAATGCTTTTTGCTCAATTGCTGTCAGCAAGGACCACCAGAAACAGTTTGCATTTAGCTGGCAAGGCCAGCAGTTTACATTCACCGTGCTACCTCAGGGTTATATCAACTCTCCAGCCCTATGTCATAATATTGTCCGCAGGGATCTTGATCATTTCTCCCTCCCACAAGACATCACACTGGTCCATTATATTGATGATATCATGTTGATTGGACCTAGTGAGCAAGAAGCAGCAACTACTCTAGATTTGTTGGTAAGGTATTTGCGTGGCAGAGGATGGGAGATAAATCCAACAAAAATACAGGGGCCTTCCACCTCAGTAAAATTTCTAGGTGTCCAGTGGTGTGGGGCCTGTCGAGATATTCCTTCTAAGGTGAAGGATAAGCTGCTGCATCTGGCCCCTCCTACAACCAAAAAAGAGGCACAACGTTTAGTTGGCCTCTTTGGGTTTTGGAGACAACATATTCCTCATTTAGGTGTGCTGCTCCGGCCCATTTACCGAGTGACTAGAAAAGCTTCTAGTTTTGAGTGGGGACCGGAGCAAGATGAGGCTCTGTGACAGGTCCAGGCTGCTGTGCAAGCTGCTCTGCCGCTTGGACCATATGATCCAGCTGATCCAATGGTGCTGGAAGTGTCAGTGGCAAATAGAGATGCTGTTTGGGGCCTTTGGCAGGCTCCTATAGGAGAATCACAACGCAGGCCCTTAGGATTTTGGAGTAAAGCTTTACCATCCTCTGCAGATAACTACTCTCCATTTGAGAAACAACTGTTGGCCTGCTACTGGGCCTTAGTAGAGACAGAACGCTTAACCATGGGCCACCAAGTTACCATGAGACCTGAGTTACCTATCATGAGCTGGGTGTTATCTGACCCACCAAGCCATAAAGTTGGGCGTGCACAGCAGCACTCCATCATAAAATGGAAATGGTATATACGAGATAGAGCTCGAGCAGGTCCTGAAGGTACAAGTAAGTTACATGAGGAAGTGGCCCAAATGCCCATGGCCCCCACTCCTTCCACCTTACCTTCTCTTGCCCAGCCCACAGCTGTGGCATCTTGGGGAGTTCCTTACAGTCAGTTGACTGAGGAAGAGAAGACTGGGGCCTGGTTTACAGATGGTTCTGCACGATATGCAGGTACCACCCGAAAGTGGACAGCTGCAGCACTGCAGCCCCTTTCTGGGATATCCCTGAAGGACAGTGGTGAGGGGAAATCCTCCCAGTGGGCAGAACTTCGAGCAGTGCACCTGGTTGTTCACTTTGCTTGGAAGGAGAACTGGCCAGAGGTGCGTCTGTATACTGATTCCTGGGCTGTTGCTAATGGTTTGGCTGGATGGTCAGGGACTTGGAAGGAACATGATTGGAAGATTGGTGACAAAGAAGTCTGGGGAAGGGGTATGTGGATAGACCTTTCTGAGTGGGCAAACAACATGAAGATATTTGTGTCCCATGTGAATGCTCACCAGAGGGTGACTTCAGCAGAAGAAGGTTTTAATAACCAAGTGGATAAAATGACCCGTTTGGTGGATACCAATCAGCCTCTTTCCCCAGCAACTCCTGTCATTGCCCAATGGGCTCATGAACAAAGTGGTCATGGTGGTAGGGATGGAGATTATGCATGGGCTCAGCAACATGGACTTCCACTCACCAAGGCTGACCTGGCCACGGCCACTGCTGAGTGTCCAATTTGCCAGCAGCAGAGACCCACACTCAGTCCCCGATATGGCACCATTCCTCGGGGTGATCAGCCTGCTACCTGGTGGCAGGTTGATTACATCGGACCACTTCCATCATGGAAAGGGCAGCGATTTGTTCTTACTGGAATAGACACATACTCCGGATATGGGTTTGCCTTCCCTGCACGACATGCTTCTGCCAAAACTACAATACGTGGACTTACAGAATGCCTCATCCACCGTCATGGTATTCCACACAGCATTGCTTCGGACCAAGGAACCCACTTCACAGCAAATGAAGTGAGGGGATGGGCACATGCTCATGGAATTCTGTGGTCTTACCATGTTCCCCATCATCCAGAAGCAGCTGGGTTGATAGAACGGTGGAATGGCCTATTGAAGACTCAATTACGGCGCCAACTAGGTGGCAATACCTTGCAGGGCTGGGGCAGTGTTCTCCAGGAGGCTGTGTATGCTCTGAATCAGCGTCCACTCTATGGTGCTGTTTCTCCCATAGCCAGGATTCATGGGTCCAGGAATCAAGGGGTGGAAACAGGAGTAGCACCACTCACTATCACTCCTAGTGATCCACTAGGAAAATTTTTGCTTCCTGTCCCTGCAAGTTTAAGCTCTGCTGGTCTACAGGTCTTGGTTCCAAAAGGAGGAGTGCTTCCACCAGGAAACACAACAATAATCCCATTGAACTGGAAGTTAAGGCTGCCACCTGGCCACTTTGGGCTTCTTATGCCTCTGAATCAACAGGCAAGTAAGGGGATTACTGTACTGGCTGGGGTGATTGATCCTGACTATCAAGGGGAAATAGCACTGCAACTACACAATGGAAGTAAAGAAGAGTTTTCCTGGCATACAGGAGATCCCCTGGGGCGTCTCTTAGTACTACCATGCCCCGTGATTCAAGTCAATGGAAAACTGCAACAACCCAATCCAGGCAGGACTACCAATGGCCAAGAAACTTCAGGAATGAAGGTTTGGGTCACCCCACCAGGCAAAGAACCACGGCCAGCTGAAGTGCTTGCTGAGGGTAAAGGGAACATGGAATGGGTAGTGGAAGAAGGTCGTGATAAATATGAACTACGGCCACGTGACCAGTTACAGAAACGAGGACTGTGATGATATGAATATTTCCTCCTCGTTTTGTGATTATGTTTGTATTTGTCTGTGAAGAGAATATTTTTGCTTTCTTCTCTGTCTTGTCCCCTTATCATATGGCATAAGCTGTAACGTTCATTTTGAAGATATGGTTTTGAGTGATGTGTACAACTGCCAAGTTGACAAGGGGTGGACTGTGATAGTTGGGTTCATGTGTCAACTTGGCTAGGTGGCCTAGCTGTCTGGTCAAGCGGGCACTGGCCTGACGATTCCTGTGAGGCTATTTGAGGCTGGTTGGTTTGTCGGATCATCAGTCAATTGACTGCAGCTGACTGATGACTCATCAAGGGGCGTGCTTCCACAGTGAGAGAATGCAATTGGCTGGATTTGGTCCGGGTGATCAGTTGGAGGCTTATAAGCCGGACGGTTAGAGAACCTTCACTTCTTCTTTAGCTGCTCAGTGAAGCTTTTCCTGGGGAGCTCGTCGAAGTTGCCAGTTCGTTTCCTGAGGAGTTCGTCAAAGTTGTCGGTTCGTTTCCTGAGGAGTTCTTCAAAGTTGCTGGTTCGTTTCCTGAGGAGTTCGTCAAAGTTGTCGGTTCGTTTCCCGAGGAGTTCGTCGGACGTCTTCCTTGGAGTTGACAGCTTGTTGACAGCTCTGCAGAATTTGGACTCGTGCGCTCCCGCAGTTGCGTGAGTCACTTTTACAATTTGATAATAAGAGACATCTCTCATTGATTCTGTTTCCAAGGAGAACCCTAACTAATACAGCGTTCATCACCACAATCTATCTCTGAACATTTTCCTTACATCAGAAAGAACCAGAACAAGAATAAAAAATAAAAGTGAAAAAAGAACACCCAAATCATCCCCCCATCCCACCCCATTTGTCCTTTAGTTTTTATCCCCATTCCTCCACTCATCCATACACTAGATAAAGGGGGTGTGATCCACAAGGTCTTCACAATCACACTGTCACCCCTTGTAATCTACATTATTATATAATTGTCTTCAGGAGTCCAGACTGCTGGGTTGGAGTTTGGTAGTTTCAGGTATTTACTTCTAGCTATTCCAATACATTAAAGCCTAAGAGGTGTTATCCATATAGTGCATAAGAATGTCCCCCAGAGTGACCTCTCGACTCCATTTGGAATCTCTCAGCCACTGAAACTATTTCGTCTCATTTTGCATCCCCCTTTTGGTCAAGAAGATACTCTCAGTCCCACGATGCCGGGTCCACATTCATCCCTGGGAGTCATACTCTGCGTTTCCAGGGAGATTTACACCCCTGGGAGTTGGGTCCCACGTAGCGGGGGAGGGCAGCGAGTTCACCTGTCGAGATGGCTCAGTTAGAGAGAGAGAGGGCCACATCTGAACAACAAAGAGGTACTCAGGGGGAGACTCTTAGGCACCATTACATACAAGTTTAGACTCTCCTTTGTGGTAATGAGCTTCATAAGGGCAAGTCCCATGCTCGAGGGCTCAGCACATCAAACCGCCAGTCCCAATGTTTGTGACAACATCAACACCAGTCCAGGTGAGGGTGTCCAACACATCCGCACCTTCCCCCAGATCCTCGGGGCTGGGGAGGGGGAGGCTGTAAATATATTTTTTATTATCTGCCCAAATTACTCTAGGACGTGTCACTATTTCACTCCAGCCTATACTAACCTACCGTATCTCACTTCCTATTCAAAGTTCCATGCAATTGTGGTGTTTGAACAAATCGACTGTAGAGTTGTACCGTTTAGAAAATTTAGATCCTGTACCAAATAGATATCTATTCCCTTGGTCTCATATGAAAGTTGAAGTTTTAAAACACAATCAGTTTCAACCTTTACCCTTTGGCCTGGCTTGCCCTGGTCTTAACCAGACCTGCTTCATTCATATCACTAATTGAAGTCTGGGCTCTTTTTCAGCTTTTTTTTTTTTTTTTTTTGACAGTGGCTGTATGCACTAATACTGACATTCATATCTGCTGAGCTCTAGCTCTGAGTTTCAGGTGTCTCAGAGATATGCATTGTTACAGAGACCAATCAGGTTATACGCTAGGGGATCAGCATCTCAAAGTTTAGAGATAGGCCTTACAATTCAGGGATAGAGTTAACTGCTGTAAGAGCTTACAATCTAGGGACTATTACAATTATTGTGTCCACGTTAGGCTATGTTCTAAGATTCAATTCTGAGTTTACACATTGTAGTTAGTCCATATTGGTGAGGCATCATCCCTCTCACCATGTTTTCTCCAACACTTTTACTCCTATATATATATTTTCCTACAATTTTATAGAGTTATGTTCACATACCATACATTTATCCACAGTGTACAATCAGTTGTTCATGGTATCATCATAAAGTTGTACATTTATCACCACAATTAGCACTTGAACATACTGATTACTACAAGAAAAATTGTTTTGTTTTTTTTTTTTAGCAATAAGAAAAAATGATAAAAAGAAAAATAACATGTCATACAATACAATATACTACTAAGGACAGCAAATAACACCACTACCAAGAATCCCATATTCCTCCCCTATATCCCCCTCTCATATACATTTAGCATTGGCATATTGCCTTTGTTACATTTAATGGAGGTATATTACAATGTTACTGTTGACCATAGACTCCAGTTTGCTTTGATTATGTTTTTTCCTGAATACCATCCCTTTTTCAAATTTCTACATGGTTGACATTCATTTGCTTTCCCACATGCAAAAACATTTTTATATTTGTATATTTAGTAAAAGTCATTGGCCAGTCCAGTTTTTGCCATGTTATACAGTCCCAGTCTTTATCATCTATCTTTACCTCTGGTGTCATACATTCTCCTATCCCACCTCTTTCAGCTTTACTCACAGACATGGGAGGTGGGCTTTGTAGTAACAAGAGGGCAGGGTGCCCCCTGCTTCCCATGGGAGGATGTGATTGGCTTGTTTGAATAGTTCCACTGGCTGGCAAGGAGGTGAAACCAGTTATGCTGAGAACCAGGTGGAGTCAGCTCCTCTGGATGATAAGGGAACTAGCCAGTGGGGAGCCTTTCCCATTGGGTGGGGCACATCTGGTGAGAGCAAGGGAACTCACGGTAGACCTCTGGGGCCTGTGACGCTAGCAGGTTTCAAGGCAGCACTTGATTTTGCATCTTAATTTCAGGCCTTCCAATGCAACTAGTGTCTGCCTCCCTCCCTCCCTCCGCCTCTCTCTCCCCTCCCATCTACCGCTCTATCCATCCATCATCATCTATTTATGTACACAGACACACACTTACATACACTCATGACTTATTTTTCCTGGTCGAGGAATATATGAGGCAATGGAAAATTCTGTATTGTCTAAAAGTCTTATCAGTTTTTTTTGTGTCAGTTTTACATTGGTCACATCACACATTGTAGAACTATGCATTCAGATTAACCCATGAGAATCTCCATGAACACCCTCCCAGGCAGCCTTGCCCCGCGTTCAGGCCGATATTCTCCCATCCCTTCCGTAATCTGTACAGCACACACTTAGCCTGTTCTTGTTGAGTTTGTCAGGTTTGTGGCTCATGATCATCCCAACTTCCTACTTTTCCCTTTCGGTCATATAATTTTTTAAAGTTTAAAAAAAAAGGCCCAAATGCATATGGTGGAAAGACGTATTTTTCTAAACCTGCTAACCTGGTTTGGCTATATGTTAAGTGAAGTTGTATAGACTTGTCTGGAAAACACATAATTTTATATTATTATAGAAGGAATATAAAAAATATTGTTAATTAAAAGGCATCATAATGGATAGTGATAATGTACGTTTGGGGAGAAAAATGGAGGTAAGATTTAAGTGTAAGTCTGAAGTTTGATAAGTGGAGATTCTGAATGTCAGTCAGCCTTTCATTTCTGCAATGGAATTCATGCTAGCACATGTAAAATGTTTTCCTTAAGTTTTACATGCTCACAGTCCTATGATGAGTAATAAACAGATGACTGCATACTGTGCTTCATGCAGAGCTGTCCGTAAGCAGTGTGTGGAATTATCTCATTTATTTCACGCTCAGCTCCCCAGGAGGTAATGCTCTGTGCTGGCAGGGACCTCGTGGATCTTGTGCAGCAAGCAGAGTAGGACCTGGCATGTCGCAGGCCCGAGTTCATATTTACGCAGTGAACGAAGAAATGAAACAGGGAAAGGGAAAGAGGAAATGCACAGCTTTTACAATTCACGGATGTGAAAGCTGGGAGCAACTGGTTCCAATCACTTCATTCTATAGATGGGGAAACTGAGGCCAAAAGAACCCCAGCGTGACACACCTTGATAATGGGAACACTGTGCCTGAAACAAGCTGTCTAGTAGAAATGAAATGCGAGTGCCAGATGTGGGCCACATCTGTAATTTTAAATTCTCCAGCAGCCCCATTATAGACATTAAAATGGAACAGGTGAATTTAATTTTAGTAATGTATGTAATCTACCCCATATATTAAAAATATTATCATTTCAGCGTGTACTTAATATACAAATTATTGAGTAGTTTCCATTTTTCAGACCACATCTTCCAAATTTGGTGTGTATTTTACCCTTTCAGGGTGTCTCAATTCTGGCTAGCCACGTTTCAGCTGCTCGATAGCCACGCATGGTTGGTGACTGGCTACCAAATGAGACAGCACAATTCCCAGCAGCCCTGGAGTCCTAGCCTAATTCCCTTCTCAGCAACCTACACTGCCTCCCAGGTTTACAAGCCATCAGAATTTGTAAAGTAATAATAATAATAATAATAATAATAATAATAATGATAATAAAGATCTGGTGCTGATTTTGAATTACTGTGGGTGGAAGAAGTCAGGGGTAGCAAACCGCTGGGGATGTTTTTAATTATAACTCAGTAAGAAAATCTGGGTTATAAATTTCACAGTGGAACATAATATTTGAAATATTTGTGTTCTGAAAATACAGGTGACTAGGACATTTTTATGCAATGCGTTCTTTCAGTTATTATCCATTGTGGTGACACTTCCTTAAAACTCAGTGCCTGCCCCACCCTCCCACCCAGGGAGTTGCACATGAGCTCTACTATTGCCTTTGTAGAAGAGCCCCTCCCCCCCTTTAAATCTTTTCCTGACTATATATGGACACAGAGAAGAGGAACTAAGCAACAATTCCACCAGGTCAGTGTTTCCTAAAATATGCTCAGCAGAACAACAGATTTATGGGATGTCATTAATAGGCTCTACTAGAACTAAGAAAGTTTCTGTGTCCAAATAAGTACAGACTATGAGGGGCAAAACATATCAGTTGGACTCGGGTTTAGCTACATATGACAAACGCACAGCCTTAACCAAACAGGAGTTAATTTTTCTCATGTTACAAAAGATCTAGGAGCAGATTATCCAGGGCTGAGTGAAGATTCCACGTTCTCACCAGCACCCCAGGCTCTGTCTCTTTCCCTCATGTTAGCGTCAGCTTGTGCCCTTGATCTTCTGGCTTGTTGCCTTGTATTTGCAAGATTGCTTGCCCAGACGCGCACTCCAGGCTCACAGAAGGGGGGGCAGGGAGGCAGGAAGGCAGCGAGAAGGAAGGGAGGCAGGTAGGATGGAAGGAAGGAAAGATGTTTTCCCATGAAAGCTAACATTTCCCCAGAAAGCTTTAGGAGACTCCTACTTGTGTCTCATCAGCCAGAACTATATCCATGCAGCTTCAAGGGACTCTGAGAAGATGAATATTTTAAGGAGTACATTATGACAATAAACTAAACTGCCCTTCTCTTCATAAGGACAAAAGGGAGAATAGAATCTGAGATTCTCAGTGTCTGCCACATGGAGAGAATGGTTGCTTAGAGCCAGTTATTTAATATTTTGTTTTGTTCATGTCTAGTGGAGGATTCTTAACCTCCTTTATCCCCCCATAAAACACCGTGTGTTTGTTTGGAGGCTCTTGAAGGGCTTTGTTCTGGAAAAGAAGCTTCAGCTGAAATTTCACTAATTTGAGATTCTGGTAAGGCTGTGTATCCTGGACAAGAGAGGAATAAAGGGTTTGTGGAAGATCCTGGTACGTGACTAATCCGAAGGTCTTTCTTGCCTCCGTTCTCCCTTGTCAGTTTCTCCTTTCCCATGTGGTCAAGTAGACATGAATGGACATCTGCTAGCATTTTTGGTTCCTTGATAAAAGGAGCAGGTGTTGTACGCACTGATTCCTTCCTTCTCCGTCTGCCTTGAACATGGACGCTACGCCTGGAGCCCCTTGCAACGGGCATCTTCCAACAATGAGTGACACTCTCAGAGACTTCCAGAAACACCAGCCATTGAGCCAACACCAGCCCTTACCTCTCTCTGGATTCCCGTTATGCAAGAAACAATAATTCACTATTAGTTTAAACCGAAAGCATCTTCATCGATACAGGGATGTTGTCAAAAACTTGCCTGTCAGTCGGTAACTCGCTCATCTCCCCTCAGCCTCAGGCACTACATCACTTCTACTGACAGGCTCAACCACAGCTTCCCAAGGCAGAGGGCCACAAAGCTTAGCTCCACCGAGCACTGGGCTCTGGAAACTGTCCTGGTGTTGCTTGCCTCATACTCAGTATTCTGGGGTAGGGCCCCCATGGGGCTACTTACTCAACCTTGGCCTCCATCGTGTGCCTTGATTCCTGACTGGCACACTCACTCACTTGATAGCCTGGAGGTCTGCGCTGATTCACAGCCAATTCCTTCCTCAGAGGGCTGGACTCTTTCCCCTGGAATCTTGCCCCGAGCTCTGTAGATCATTCGGAAGGACAACGCTGCCATCTGTTTGACTTCTAGCACTTCTCTTGCTTGGAAGCTCCAGCTGGATCACCCAGCCACAGGATTGAACCGCCAGTATCTTTGGTATTTTTGCTATCTTAGGTTGATCTCATGTTTGCCATGGACCTTGGGATGCTGAAATTTGGACTGGTAGCCATCTGGTACAAAGCTCAGCCAGTCCCCAAACCCTAGCCTCAGTCCTGGCTGTTCTTTTTCCACCCAATTCCCAGTATGCCAGTGGGTTTTGACGATTCTCCCATGGTTCTCTGGGAAACCATGGGGTGCCCAGCATCCAAGATGGTGCCCAATAGTCCTTCCCTCCTGCTATTCACACCCCTTTGTGGCTTCTGCTAGAATATTGCAACCAGTAGAATATTATGGAAATGAGTGTGTGACATCTGAGGATGAGTCATAAAAGGCATGGCCACTTCTGCCTTGCTTTCTCTTGGACCATTCACTCCGGGAACAGCCAGCTGTCATGTCCTGATGACACTCAGGAAGCCCTCTGCAGAGGTCCTCATGGAGAGGCACTGAGGCCTCCTGACAGCAGCTAGCAACAAACTGCAAACTAGGTGCGTGAACTGCTCTGGAAGCAGATCCTCAGCTCCAGTCACACCTTCAGGTAACTGTAGTCCTACGAGAGACCCCAAGCCAGAAACATCCAGCTCAGCTGCTCCCAAATTCCTGACCCATAGAAACTGTGTGAGGTAATGCTTATTGTTGTATACAGCAGCTAAGTTTGGGTGTAATTTGTTACACAGCCACAGATAACTGATACATCACCATTTGGTACCCAGGTACGGCCATCAGGAGTTCCTGCAAAGTCCCCTGAGCATTTGCTGGACTCTGGCAATGTTTGTGCTACAATAGTGCCCAGATCATCTTTTCCATTTGGGGCATGAAGAAGTACCTGTTAGTGCTTAGTACTTATTAAGTACTGAAGCACTTTCCCATACTTATTCATTAGGAGTGATCAGAAATGGTGTGAAAATTAAAAGGAAAAAGACAAAATAATAATTAAAATTTTAATTGAATTAAAAATGTAATTGAATTAAAAAATTGGGGACCCCAGCTCTAGGGAGGATCAAGGAGCCAAACACTTCCCTTCTGAGTTTATCTGAGACTCTGGAATGGATGCTGTACACTGCTGTTTGGGGGGGTTGCCACGGAGGCTGCAGGGATTGAGTGTTGCGTGTCCTTTGGTCCTGATGTGTAATTTCAGAGGTGGAGGAACAGATTCATCTGCTTTGCACTTGTGAAGATATATGCTTAGAGCTCTGCCCAGGAGCCCAAATGGAGACGTCCTGCATTCAGTGAGAAATTGGATTTGTAGGGCAGCAGGTTGGGTGGTTAACACCAGGTCTGGGGCAGGTTCCAGCCTGGGTCTGTGGGGCCCTGGGCAAGTGAGTGCTCTTTGAGAACCTCTTTGCTCCTCTGTGAGGTGGGAGACAGAAAAGCGTGCTCGAGAGGCTCGGATGAGATAAGTCCCTGGCGCTTCCCACATTCTCTTCTATTTCTGTCATCATCATATATGGTTAAATTGCATGGTGCTTCAGATGTGCACGTGACTGTAAGGGACAGATCAGGCAGCACAAGTGGCAGTGTTTAAATAGAAACTGTTCCTATTGCTTCAGATGGGCCTTGGCTGATAACTAATGCAATCACCATGAGCAGGCTGTCTGTTAAAGGTAATAAGATTAAGTCATAAAAAAGGGTCGTTTAATACACTCGTATTACTCTAAATTTTTACCTTGTACAATTACCACCATGTACCTCTTCATTGTAAGTATCTGATTACGTTAAAATATAATGAATTGTTCCTGATGCAGACGGGTTAAAGTAAATAATCTCTGTCCTGTTATCCCTGAAATGAGGAAGTATAGAAACAGTCAACCAGAGGGATTTTAAGCACTCACATGTGCACACATGCACGCATTCATGTGCACACACAAACACATGTACACACTCACACGTAAACGTGCACACACATTCACACACTCACAAACACATGCACACACCTAAACACATCACAATTTGAAAATGCAATGCTTCCATAAGTTGGCCTTATCTTTCTGTTGGTGACAGCTTAATAAGTTTCCCTGCCCCATCCTGCTGTTCATCGTATTAGGTTTTGAAGATGTGGAGCACAAGTCCAAGACTGGGAACTCTTCATCGACAGCGGGAGTTTTAGAAACCATGATTGGGTATTTAGAACTCTTTCATAGTTGTACAGTTGGGCTGAAACCATAGCAATAAACAACCTTTCCATTTTCCATTTCTGGCTCTGAAAATTAGGTTTCAATTACCAGCTAAGTTCTCCTGATTGCCTAAAATTATCTGATCGAGGTCAGGGGGCAGAAATCCACCCCCCACCCACCCACCCAGGACCCTGCCTCTGCTCACATCACCGAGAAGCTTCTGGCCAGGCCATGTTTGCTTGAGGACAGTAATGCTGTTTGCCAAGCAGGCCCATGAGGGCCTTTGGCTGAAAACACAAAGGAGGCCCTTGGATCGATTCACCCAAGAGTAAGGACACAAAGGGAGAGGAGAGGCAGTGGGCTCCGATCCCATTAGGGAGCCTCAGAATCTCTAAACATTAGTTCTCCTTTGCTCACAGCCAGGTACCCCTTGGTCCCCAGCCAGGCAGCCGGGGTGTGCCCTCCTCCAGCCTCCCTGCTCTCCCCCTGCCCTGGGCCAGCCCTGCCTCCCTGCATCCCTGCCCTGGCTTCCGGTATAAAGAGCAGACAGGTGGAGGAGCTAGAAGAGATTAGTGTTTTCTTATGTGACCTCTGCTGGCTGCTGGCTTAGGGGGAACAGGACTGGTCCATTTGCCAAGGAGTACACCACAGAGTGCCCAAGGTGGGGTTTACGTGCTTGCTCACAGTCCGCGTGCCTGCAGAAGGTCAGCATGTGCCAGTGTGGTGACCACGTCTTCCTCCAGTGTGGACGCCTGTTAGGGAAGCTGGCATTGCGGTTCGTGGAGTTGAGGGGGTGAGCATGAGAGCAAGTGCTTATTGCTCGGAGAGAAGATGTGGGCCTGAAGGCATCTGGTCCCCGCGCTCCGAGAAGGCAGGGACTGTGCGGCACAAGGCAAGATGCAGATCTGCAACGGCAGAGCACTAGTGGCCCAAGGTCAAAGGCTCGGTCTTGACAAGGTTGCCTGCCCCTGCCCCTCAGCCAACAATTTTTTAATGCAATTTTATTGAGATATATGCACACACCATATAATCCATCCAAAGTATATAATCACTGGCACATAGTATCATCATATAGTTGTGCATTCATTGCCACAATTAATTTTCAAGTATTTTCTTTACTCCAAAATAAAGAAAAAAAATTAAAAAACAGAAAAGAACACCCAAACCATTCCATACCCTTCCACCCCATTATTTATATATTTTTGTCGTTATGTTATCACTCATTTGCCCTGGATAAAGGGAGTCTCAGTCACCAGGTTTTCACAATCACATGGTCACACAATTAAAGCTATATAGTTATAGAATTATTATCAAGAATCAAGTCTACTGGGTTACCATTCAACAGATTCAGGTATTCCTTCTACCTTTTCTAATACACTAGAAACTGAAAAGGAATATCTATATAATGCATAAGAATAACTTCCAGATTGACCTCTCAACTCTATTTGAGATCTCTCAGCTACTGAAACTTCATTTTGCTTCATTTCTTTTTCCCCTTTTGTTCAAGACATCATACAATTTTGAATAGTTTCCTCTTCCTGAGGGAAGGCCTTGAAAGCATCTGTGGTGCTCTCAATCTCTCAGCCATTGAAAAAGGGAGTTTGTTGGATTGATAT
Source organism: Choloepus didactylus (assembly GCF_015220235.1). Classification (NCBI taxonomy): domain Eukaryota; kingdom Metazoa; phylum Chordata; class Mammalia; order Pilosa; family Megalonychidae; genus Choloepus; species Choloepus didactylus. The sequence goes on along the minus strand of NC_051334.1, from coordinate 122,444,051 downwards.
GTGTGGGTGTGTATGCTTGTGTATTTTTGAATATGGGTGCATAGGTGTTTCTGTTTGTATGTGTGCATATGTGCACATGTGTGCACTCTTGTGTGTTTGTCGATGTGTGTCTGTACGTGTATGTACATGTGTATATACACCCTGTGTGTGTTTGTACACACGCAAATACATGTGTATGTGCATTTGCATGTGTGTGCATGCAAATGTGCAGACATACATGTGCATATGGTGTATGTATGTTTATGCATTTGCTTGCATGTGTGCATGTTTATGTCTTTGTGTGGGAGCACACACATGTGCACGTGTGAGCATATGTATAAAGGTGAGTGCATGCCCAGCTGTGTGTGCACTTGTGCTGCCTGTGTATTGCATATGTGTGTACGTATGTTTGGATATGCATTTGCCTGTGTATGTGCATAGTATTCATTTATTATGTATTCCTTTATTTATTGTGCCTAACCTGTGGTAAACTCTCCTATACTTTGGTGGCTGTTTTCCCACCGTTGCTGATCAGTCTAATGTTTGTATGCAATCAGAAATGATTTTGCAGCCCCAAATACTAGACTGCAGCTTTCCTGAATTAATGGGTCAGAAGGAGCCTACTGATTACAGAATAGAGAAGTTATTTAAACATAACTCCCTGGCAATCAGGGGCGGTGGCATTAGCTGCAGGCCTGGGAGCAGATGGCTGGGGCTGGATGGGCAGCTTGACGCATCCCCATTCTTGACGGACAGGTTGTGTATCACCTGGAGGCCAGCGTTAAGGGCGCAGGCAACCAAAGATGCCCGGGGCTCTGGGAAGGGCAGCAGGCTTCGGGGACAGAGAGGCCACTGCCCCTCAGTACTTGGGTTTCAGAGCATTCTCTACACCAGGTGATGGCATTGTATTGGGGCATTGTACAGTGAAAACACCATGACATGGACCCATCACAGAAAGTCTACATTCAATCAAGTAAAGACCCCACTGGTGTTGTGAGACATTTTTTTCCTTTCCCTCCCCTCCCCTCCCTTCCCTTTTCTCTTTCTCATTCCCTTCCATTTATTTCCCATTGCATGCTCTTTCTCTTCCTTTTATTAAAAAAAACTCAAATGGTTATAAAATCAGTTTTATCCTAAGCAACCTTCAAACAGATGAAAATCTAGTACAGTATTTACATGGATATATAACCTTGTAATTCCTGCAGACTTAACATTTACTCCTTAAGCTTTTGTGACATTTCTTCCCCAAGTTGTTCTGAGTCTTTATGGTCTCTTTAAACTTGAGAACATACCTCCCAAGTCGGATCTCAGCCAGGGGCTCTAGGCACCATCTGTGGCTGGGAACGTCGCCGAGACCAAGGCAGAGGCTGTATGTGCGCCTTGGGGAACCCTAAGGCGCCGAGGTCGATTTGTTAGGGTTGGTTTTGTTATCACCGGTCCCTATTCCAGGCTGGTGGTGATGATGGGAAAAGCCATCCCGTTTCTTTAATGGCAGCCTAAACGCTTGCCTTGTCACCTTTAATTTCCAGAGCCCCCTTAGGAAGCTTTCTCGATTTTTGGAGCCTCTGGGGACTTAGGGGTCTCCCTGGAGACCATACAGTAACCAGGGGCTGCGACGCTCACTTGGACAGCCTGCCCCCCACCTCTAGCACGCACGGTGACCAGACAGGCTAGAGCAGGTGGCCCAGCACACATGAGCAAAAGCCAATCCAGAGCAGCTCTGAGGATGAGTTTGCGGTTGCATCTGAGACCCTCCTTGTGACTCGTCTCACCAGCTCCGGGTAGGAAGTCCTTGAGAGGGGTTGCTCCGAGTAGCAGCCCCAGCCTCACCACTCGGCCTGCACCCAGGTTTACCGAGCCAGGAACTCCAGGCAGGCTCCAGCCTTGTGTGTTTGAACAAGCCCTCGGGGGATGCCCGCTCTCCTTGTTGCTAAAGATGAGACCCCCTGCTCCAGGGCAGACTCTACAGCCTTGGCTGATTCTGCTGCCCGGGACCGAGGGGCTGAGCAGAAAGAAGCTGCATGAACTCACGGGAGTGTGGGGTGTGCGTGACAGAGTTTAGGTTGCCTGCCCCTTTGGTCATCCGTGCCTCTGCTCTCCATCACGGCAAATACTTGAAACTGGATTATCATCTTTGTAATCACCTTTCTTCTGAAAGAGTCAAAGCCTTGAAGATTCTATGGTAAGAGAACTGACTTTTAAAAATTTTAATACAAACTCCAGACTTTTCTTTCTTCCTGGAAGATTTATCATCTCCCAGCTGGACAAGCTTTGATTTGATGAGCAGGTCTCCAGTGCTCTGCTCTCCCACACTGGCCTTAGTGCCAGTGGTGGCCTCTGGCCAGTGGGGGCAGGTTCCGGGCATTCAACATTCTAAATGACCCCAGGCTGCGGGGATTCCATGACTTCTCTTATTAGGCTATTCCACGGTCTAGTGGATTTCATTATTAGAAAGTAATTTCATTCCCTGAAGCATCTGGAAGATCACGCTGCCTCGGAGAACATTGTTCAGTTGTGCTGCCTCCCAGCTGAGACTTAAGAAAACAAAAGAAACAATTTCATATGATAATATTCACGAATACATCTCCTATAAGCCCTGTCTTCACGCCTTTTGAATTGCATTATCTCCTCTTGGTATTGTTGACTTACTTGCATAAAGAATTCTGCTATACAAAGCAGGGGAAATTATTTCACACTTGCTTTGATTGGAAATTTGTTGAGGTAGTTAAACCGTTGAGTATATTCAAATGTGGTTAGCTTTACTAAGAGAAGAAAAAGGAGATCAAAACCTTAGCACAGATCAGGAGGCTTAAGTGCTGTCTTGCATATTTTCAGATGAATTTAAAGGTACTTTAAATTTAAGAAGGCCAAGGATGCTGGGAATCTAAAAGCATGCCCATTGCTCGTTATTTGAGCAATATTCTGATGTCATTTCTCTCATGGGATGGCGTGTCATATTAAGATTTCAGAAAACCAAGATAAAGTTACCATTTCAACCACCTGTGCTGTTGATTAATTGCTATAACTTAACTTGGATTACGATCAAATTATGAAATTTTGGTCTTTGTTTTAATTGAAGACAATTTGGCAGCTGTTGGAATAACTTTTGGTTTCTGGATATGGGTGGCTAATTTTGCCCTCTATCTCCCCTTCTATGAAAAAGAATAGTTTCCTATATGATCAAATTTTTAACTTTACATGCTAGGAATTGGCTAACAATTTTGCCTGACATTAACTGTTATTTAATAAAAACATATTTTTGAAGTATCTTCAAACTTTGAGGATTATATTTAGTCTTTACATCAACTACTTTTCCATTGGTGTTAGGCATTATGGAAGATTGTGGAAAGTAAAAATTAAAGACTGGTAGGCCAAATGTAAAACATGTCTGGAGGGAGTAAAAATGACCTAAAATTCTTGAAGAAATGTGTGGCTTCATCTAGTAGTAGTCACTTTCAAAAGACAACAAAAGTTGCCCATCTGCTAGACCAAGGCACAGCTTTGTGACTGGTTTGCTGTGGCGAGCAGAGGGCTGTGGAGCTGGGCAGATGTGGCTTGTCCGACCGTGGGCGGCCCTGAGCCGGCCAGCAGAAGTGAGTCCAGGAAGACTGGCTGAGCTGCAGGGATCTACTGGAACTGTATTTTAAGGAAGGCTGTGGGTTAAAACCAGTGAGGAAAAATATGGCAAATTATAAAATTTTAAAGTAGGTCATCATCTCAATTAGTTGCATATTGGTGCAGGCAATTATGTTAGCCGTCAATTGGAGGAGATGAGTAACTTAGTAGAGTTCAGGAATTAAACTCTGGGCCTGGTGAAATTTAAGAGAACACGCTAGGTAGATGCTTTGGTTTAGGCAAAGAAAAAGAATCCAGAGATAAAACAGTGTAGGAATGAACCAGTGGATCTATATACGGGGAGAGGGCATAATTAGTAAACAGATGCATGGCTTCTGGTCCTAGGGGGAGAAAGTTCTGGAAAGATGAGTGAGAGGGATTGAATTATTTGGGGCTTTGAATTCATGCAGCTTTTGCCAGCCATTGGGACTTTCATCAATGAAATGATACACTCCCCCCCAACCCAAGGATGTTGTAAAGATGAATTGTAATAACATTAGCACCACACCTAGCAAGATTGCAGTTAGCAAACAAATGCTTCCTCTCTTCCCTTCTCTTCCGTTTGCTTCCTTATGCCTTGCAAACAGAGATCTGGGCCAAAAGGAGGCAAAGAGCAGAGGTCCTACAGTTGTTTCCCAATGAGGACCAGACAGAGAGAGTGGCCAAGTTGACCTCACACCAGGTGTGTGAGGCCTGAAGTGCTTCCGCCCCAGCAAGAAATGCTCAAGATGGCGTTCTGGTTTGCTAATGCTACCATTACAGCAGATACCAGAAATGGATTGGCTTTTATAAGGGGGGTTTATTTGGTTACAATGTGACAGTCTTAAGGCCACAAAAGTGTCCAAGCTAAGGTGTCAACAATCAGGTACCTTCACTGAAGGATGGCCGATGGGGTCCAGAAAACCTGTTAGCTCAGAAGGCATGTGGCTGGCGTCTGTTTGCTCCCAGATTGCGTTTCAAAATGGCATTCTCCAAATGTTGCTCTTGGGGTGTTTTGTCCTCTTTTTGCTTTTCCAGAGCAAACTCTGGGGTAGTATCTCCAAAGTGTCAGTGAAAGTCTGCTTTCAATGGCCATCTCTGAAATGTGTCTGTCAGCTGCAGCAGCAGCTCCTGCTGTATGAGCTCTTTTATAGGATGCCAGTGTTTAAGTCAAGACCCACGCTGAGAATGGGTGGGATCCACATCTCCATGGAAATAATTTAATCAAATGTTCACCACAGTTGATTGAGTCACACCTCTGTGGAAACACTCAATCAAAGGATTCCAACCTAATTAACACTAATACATCTGCCCTCACAAGATTGTATTAAAGAATATGGCTTTTTCTGGGGGATATAATATATCCAAACTAGCACAGATGGTTTCTGGATTTGAATGATAAGATAGTGGGCATCCACCGAACACTAGCCTACGAGCACATTGCGTCTGTCATTTCCTCTAGTTTGTAGAGCAAACCCTATTACGTAGATCATTTTATCGTCAGTATCTTACAGATGAGGAAATGGACATAGAAATGCTGAAAAACAGGTTGAGGACCACAGAGCTCAGAGAGCCAGGATTTGACCTCAGCATCTCACACTTAACCACCATGTCATCATTTCTCTTTATTTTGACTTGAATAGCAGAGATGAGCTGGGTGCTCTCCTGATCTATTTCCCCTTCTTCCTGGGTACAGTCTCCAGCTTCCCAGCTCAGTGTGGCTGAGTTCCAGCATGTGAGAGGTAGAGCTATACCCCAGTTTGACCTATAAAAGCCTCTCAAATGCTCCTTCCATCTTGTCTTCCATCCCCCAGGGGTGTGCAGAGGACTCAGAAATCCTTGGCAGGTTGAAGCCATGGGAGAGAAGGCTCCTGGTCCCTGAATGAGCTCACGGAGGCCACTCTCGGATCAGGAGCACCGGTCTTGGACTTCCTGCATGGGAGCAGTACCCCGTTCTATTATGCTAAGCCGCTGAGATTTGGGGAGTCTATTTCAGGAAAAATGGTGACGTAACTAAACTGCTGGCCACCTAAGGCTCTTAGGGCTGGGATTTTGTTCCTGCTGACCTCTAATCTGTGTCTTTGATCCCACGTTCGCCCCACTTTGGTTCTAGCCTTGGAACCTGCCTTCTTCCCAGATCTCTGCTCTTTTGCTCCTTACTCTCTGGACCCCCCTTTTGCTTGTTTCTCAGGCTCAGACTTTCTGCATTATGATGCGACATACAAGGAGTATTAAATAGTTAAACAGTGCATCACCGGTGAAGAAAGTTGCGTTGAATTCCAGCTACTACAGCTGGAAGCAGTGGTGTTTGTACATGAGACACAGAAAATAGTCAAGGAGGAAAGAGCTTTTAAGGAATAGTGGGGAACCTTCCAGATCCCAAGGAGGCCTGCAAGTTTCTTTCTGTTGAAAGTGTGGAGGTTTAGCAAAATCTTCCTGGTACAGGCATAGAGAGACAGAGGTTGCTTCCAGACATCCAGGTCATGATATACTTCATCCGTCCTGAGGTTCCCGCATCTACAAATCGATGCAGTAGGAATGGGAAAATCAAGGACAGTCAACCGAGAAATGCCAGCCTGTTGTTTGGCAGAAATATCATAAGTCTTGAACATTGAGCTTATTGCCCACCATGAAGCTGAAAACATCCCATGTTTGGCAACAGTTTTTGATCGCAGAAAGCACCCAGCTTGGTTTAGACCAGAGGTTGGTAAACTTTTTTTTTTTTTCTGTGAAAGGCCAGTTATTAAATATTTTCAGTGTTGTGGGCCATATGGTCTGCAGCAAGCCTTCCTCTCTGCCGTTGTCACACGAAAGTACTCACAGACAACTTGTAAATGGCTGAGTGTGGCCGTGTTCCCAGAGGACTTTATTTATGGTCCCTGAAATTTGAATCTTATAACATTTTCATGTGTCACGATGCATGATTATTCTTGTGATATTTCTTGACCGTTAAAAAATGTAAAAACCATTCTTAGCTTGAGGGCTGTGCAAAAATGGATCGTGGGCTGGATGTGCCCATGTGCTGTGGTTGCCAACTCCAGGTTTAGAAAAACGATGATGCTGGGAGAACTGGGACATTGAAAGAAAAAGTGGCTCTGAATCGAGACCAAGACAGGGATACTTTGACGAAAGTTCTCTCTCGTATCTTTGTTATCAGTGGGATTCATGGCACAACTATCATATAGTTATTTCTAATTCATTGTGCATCCTAGTATGCATTTAGCTTTTCTCATTTATCCACTCAACTTAACTACTATTATTGTTGTTGTTGTTGTTGTTATTTTAACGTAAGCCCAAGGTTAAGAGAATGTTGGGACTCTTAAGGACATCTCTTAAATCGGGGACAGTGCTGTCTTTGTAGGCCCCACATGGTACTCTCTGAGGCAGCTTTGTTGCTCAGCACACTTGTTTCTTTTTGCTCTGGAACATACAGCTGAGCCACATTTCCTAGTTTCCCTGGAGCTCTGGAGCAGCCGTGTACCTGAGTTCTGTCCAGTGGAATGTTGCTGGAATGACACACGTCACCTCCAGGCTTAACCATATGGTCCTTGTGTGCTCCTCTTCTCTCTGTGTCACACCTGGCAGGGGAGATCTTTATAGCCTTGGAGTTGGGCACATCCACCAGTTGGAAGGAGGAGAGGGACCCAGGAGCTCTTCAGACCAGCAGCTTGCCTGTTGGAATGTTGTTTGAGCAAGGAAGAAGCAGTGGGTCTTGTGTTACACCACTGGAGCTGTTTGTTACAGCAGCTATCCTACCCTGACTAATACACACTCAGCTGGTGAGTATAGGACACACTGAACAAAATGGTGCCTGGAGAGGGACCATTCCTATTTCAGTGCCCATTACCTTGCACTCAGCCTCCCATATCACTCACCTCTGTCCAGATCTCTGGCTCATCCTTCACAGTTGGTTTCTCGGACCCCTACGAGCCTGACACTCCTGGTCGTCTGCCCCTAGTCCTGCTCTACTAGTAGACTGCCTCTCGCCCATGCTGGCTTCCATCTTTAAGTGTCAGATCAATTCTATCCTCTGTTTTCCTTGCTTCCTTTTATATTTCAGATTATCCAGTGAGTAACAGCACAGAAAGTACATTTCAAGGGCAAAGAAATTGATGGTGGCCATGAGCTTCTGTGAGCTGAAGGGAAAGCTGGGGATGGGGGTGGGAGGTGAGCGCACCCGAGAGCCAGTGGCATAAACTCCACTGAGAAAATCCCCATATTTGTCTGTGGCATTGAGAGGACAGACAGGCTGTGATTGGGGAGTATTAATTGGGGGAGTCTATATATTTCATGGTTTGGTGGTTTTTAAAGGCTCTTTGTATATGCTAGTAAAAATATATTAGTGATGATTCACATGGTTGCTGGAACAGAAGCTGAGTTTTTTTTTTTTTTTTTAAATTCTTCAAGATGTAGCACTTTGTTTTCCCAGATGTCAATTGATTTATTTCCTGAAATAAGGAACACAAGATTATGGGTAATCTTCTCAAGTGCCAAATTGTGTGATTGCAGCAGGGCTTGGTGTTTCATTTCGCTCTCTGTGCCTGATGTTTAGCATGAAGCATTCTAGAATCTCCGTTGAGTCCCTGCTACCAAAGGAGCATCAAGGTTTTATTTTGGAATCCGGCTGTCAGATCCTCCCCCCACCATGTATCCACCTGTGGGTCTACTTGCTTTGCCTGTGCATGCACAGAGAGAAACAAGTGATCCATGTGTCAATAAGAAATGAGCCTGCCCAGGAGAGGACACATGTCAGGTGCCCTGAGGGAAGCTCTTAGAGGGCATGGTGCACGCCCAAGGCTGGCATCCTCTAGTCGACTGCTGTTCCCCTCCAAACCTGCATTTCCCACAGGTCTCCATCTCAGTTGGTAGCTCAGGACCCAAACCTCAGGGTCATTCTTGACTTTTTCTTTCTCTCCAGCCCACCCAGCCAATACACCAGGAGCTCCTTTGGGCTCTACCTTTAAGACACACCCAACATCCAGCCCCTTCTCCCCTCCTCTCCACGCTCCATGTGCTTCTTTCATGTGTATCAACTGTAATGATGAATTTTTTTTTTGTGGACAGTAAAGGAGAGGATAACAGAGAGTCTCCATAAAAGTTGAAAAGAGATGAAGGGAATTAGTTGGTGGATGCAGGAGGACTGCAGGAAAGAGGTGATCAGATATAGAATGCAGCAGGGAAGATGGAGGAGGATGCAGAGAAGTTACTTGGAGAGAGAAGGCAAAGTCCTGGTTGGTTGGTGAAAACTGGGTCGGAAGGTCCGGTGTGGCCTTCTCCACGGGGTCTTGGTCAGCGCAGGGGTCAGGCGAGGGAGTGCAGTAAAGAACAGCCTCGGGTGGCTGGAGGGAGGTGGGAGCCTTGTGCCCCCAGGTGTTTCTTGCTGCAGGATGGTGCCAGGTGAGCCGAGCACAAGCTGGAAGGGCATCACCTGGGCATGTTGTTAAATGGAAGTTTCTGGGTCAGAAGCCTGGGCTGGGTGGAGTGTCTGTGTGTCCAGGGAGCTCCCAGGTGAGGCTTGTATTTCTGGTCCACGCACTGCACTTGAAGCACCCTGGGGGTACTGTCCTAGCCTTTTCTTTACCTTGAAAAACTTCAAATTCCTCCGAATCAATCCTCCTATGTGGCCTAGTTATGCATCTCACTCCTGTTTTCTTTATCTGACTTTGGGAAAACTGCAGCTATTTTTGCTTTTGGATCCCTAGATCCATAGGGTAGGAGTTTTTTTTTTTCTTAGAGTCCAATAAAGGAGTTTTAAAAAGTGACATGAATATACTATTATTTTATAGATACCATATTAGTATCTGAGGGCTGCTGTAACACATTACCACAAGCTTGGTGGCTTAAAACGACAGAAATTTTTTTCTCTCACCATTCTGGAAACCGGAAGCCTGGATCGAGGTGCTGGCAGGGCACCTTCTAGGGGAAGGTCCTTCCTTGCTTCTTGCAGAGTCTGGGGGCTCCTGGAGTTGCTTGGAGAGCCCCACCCCAGTGCCTGCCTCCACCCTCACCCGGCCTTCTTCCTTGGGTTCTTGGGCCCACCTCTCCCTGTCCTTTCTCTTATGAAGGACCCACCATAAACCCAGGATGGTCTCATCTCAACCTCCCTAATTAATCGCATCTGCAAGACCCTGGCTCCAAATCAGAGCACCTGCCGAGGTTCCAGGTGGACGTGAATTTTGGGAGGGGGTGACACTGCTCAACCCAGAACAAATATCTTACACAGTTTCTTCCAAAACAGAAAACCCTTTGGAGCAGAGACCTTTCAGATAACTTAACAAAATGTATCTCATACCTTTTAATCATGGATTTCTGTTGGTTACATTGGTTCAGTTTAGGGAGTGGTTGTTTCTGGAAGATATCTGCTGATGGTGGACTTAGTGATTGGAGGACATTCACCAAAGGTTTGATGCGCGAATGTTTAAGTTCAAAAGAGAGAAAATGATTTTCTAAAGCAAACTTCAAGGTATTCTGAATTGTTACCATGAAGACTCCTTTGAAAGAAACTTTTCCCTGTTTATTCAGGAATCCTGAGGTTTCCAGACACAAAAGGAACTGTCGGTACAGCTGCTTGTCCTGTCACCAGAGATCAATAGCAGTTTCTTCTCAGAATTTTTTTCAAAGACCCAAGGACTCAAGACACCCCTCTTCTGTGCCCCTCGGTGGGGCTGGTAGCTGCCTGATAAGGGTTTAATTTGAAAATTCTCCCTGTTAACCTAAAGCTATTAGAACTCAGAATCCCAGGGAAGGTCAACCTTATTGAAATGGAAAGTAAATATACAGCCCTCACCTCTGGGAGCCAGAGGGGCTGCTGTGCTTTTTATTGGAAGTTAGGTGGAAAGAGAAAAATTGTGTGTGTGTGGACGTGGGCATGCATCTTGCTGTCACAGTGTATTTTCCAAGTACCAGGGCTTATTTTCTCTGAGACCACTACATTTCATCAGAGTCCACCCAAGCTGAGCTCTGAGAGGATGCCCGTGCTGAGGGCTGATGGCCGGATGCTCGGGGTTGAGGGCTGCCGTGAAGCTTTACCCTGGGCGCCTACAGTGGCCGCGTTCTCACCTGTCCCGGAATTGGCCCCAGGTGGGAGGGCCCGTGGGGCAGGGCTGGGAGGAGAGGGCTGCTCCAGAGCTGCGGGTGGCCCAGGCTGGGGGCCCACATGAGAGTCCTGTCCAGGGTGGGCTGGAGGAGCTCGTCCAAAATGGCCTGGCAAGTAAGTGGCACTGGAAGAGATGTTGGGGAAATGAAACATAGAGCTGGGTTGAGTCCGAGAGCCGGGGAGCTGGAGGCGAGGGGAACGGGAGGCTGAGCATGGGGACAGAGCCGCTGCCCGGAAGTGGGCTCCATGCAGTGGTGATGCTTCTTCCCAGGTGGGAGGTGGGGAGGGTATCTCTGCATGAGAAAGGAAGCCCCATCTAGATACCTGTGCACCTTAGCATTGCAGGGAAGCCTTGCATGTGCGGATTCTGCACACACCTGGGAATCCACTGGAAGCCAAATGCCTTTGGGTGGAAGCATTCCCGTTTCTAAGACTTGGGTTCCATGCATTTCTGTTAGGAGTGATGGGTACAATAAATAAATAAAAAAAAACAGGGATAGCTCGAGTTCTCGCTGAGACTGGCTGGGGTTCGTTTTGTATGTATGTGTCATCTGCCTAAACATCCACTTCCCCTTGGCCAGACGTGCTTGACCTCCTCCATAGGGCTTCTCCATGTCTGGAATTCTTACCTAGTCACGGCTGTTTGTGCAGGGCTTTGCGGCATACTCTATTCTTCGTATTCTAACTTTCCTGTCGCTCCTCTGGAGGTGGTGGGCTCCTTGCTAAAGATCTGAAGCCATGGTCATTAGCATTTTTTATTTATTTGATGAATCAAGTAATAAATGTGCAGACGTCATTTCTAGAAGGCCATTTATGAGCTGTGGTGTGGTTCTTTATCTTTCTTGAAGTCGTTCTGTGTTAGTACCAAAGGCCACAGACCTCGAGGGTGTGTGATTTCAGAGGCTGGGGTGGGGAGAAGCAAACACAGAGGCCCACAGAGCCGGGTGGGGAGTGAGGTGAGGGACTGAGGGGGCCCGCTTGCCCACTGCGGGGTCCTCTGAGCTCCAGTGGGCTCGGCACCCTCCTCTGCAGGAGCAGAGGACAGAGATGGCTTCACATTTGAAACAAAGCCACCACTTTCCATAACCACAGTAGTGAGACACACAACCATGGCAAGCCCAAGTGCAATTCTCTCATGACTCCAGGTTCAGAATTTGTAGCTCACGGTGGAAAGTGAGGCCCCTGGCCACACTGGAATAATTATATTCAAGCAAGAAAATTGATCCAAAAGAAACAAGTGGGACAGCAGAATTGCACATCCACACACACACAGCCACACATAAGCACACATGGGTATATGTAATCTTTTTCACATTTTAATGTAGACATTGTAACCAATTTTTTGACACCTTATGCTACAGCAGGCTAACATCTGTCCCACCCCTGTTCTTCCAAGTAATGTACCAAAAATACCACACTTGTGGTCTTTCTTGACTACCTTATAAAAAAGTATAAATCCACAGGCCCAGTTTATATAGTAATAATTATGTATCAGAAATGAAAACAGGATTTCAGAGTAACTTTGTAACTGGAAAGCTTTCCTTTGCTTTAGTGGCAAATTTCAGCCTGGACATTTAATGGTGTTTATCATGTTTTTTGTTTTATTTTGTTTTAGTGCCATTGATTGTGATGGGCTAGGTTTGCTAGGTAGTTGAGAAATTGCTCTGCTGTCTCAGATTCACAGTTTAATTTACTCAGCAGTTTAAGTGAAATGGGGGGAAAGAATGTTTTAACTCTGTTTAAAACTTGGGGCTTCAACTTTCAGTGGAAGTTGGAAATATTTCAGGGCAATGAAACATCCAAAGACACACGACAAAGGTACAAAGACAAATAGCTTGGTCTCTAGCTGCAAGGAGCTTGCAATCAAGTTAGAACATTTAAAGCAGAAATATATGAAAAAGATAACTGAGAATTCCAGGCAGGAAAGGTGGGGATCGCCCTGCAGTTCTAGAATCCACTTTGAGTGGAGGCAGCTAACACCCCGGGCTGTAAGGCCTTGGAAATGATCCGCGAATTTGAAGCATAGTAGATTTTGCAAGAGTAGGGAAGAGTAGCATTCACAGGGAGGGAAACCAAGGAAACATGTGGGATCATTTTCTTTCCCCTCCAGTATTTCAGAGATGGGAGATATTTATAAATGCCACAAATTTGGTGAAACCTCTTCATGATCAGAAGAATTCTAGATGTAACCTGCTCTCCTTGGGCATCTTTCTCTACCTACCACCTGGTTATTTTCAAATGAGCTTTTATTTTCATGGGAACATCTGATAAAACACATTCCAGAACACAGTTTTCTTAAAAAGCAGAATTTCAAATTTCATCATCGTTGTAGGTAGTGGTGGTCTCTTCCCACCTGGATTTTGTCTTATTTGCTGGGGCTGCTCTAACAAAGTACCACACTGATTCAGTTTGGCCTCAACTTAACCAAATAACATCTTCAAAGATCCTATTATGAATGGGATCACGTCCATAGGACCAGGGGTTAGGACTTTTTTTGGGGGGGGGGTGTGCGCCTGATTCAGTCCACATTGAGGAGATGTGGAAGTTTGGGGGAATCTGATATGGTCTGCAATGCCATCTATTTATTTTATTTCACTTAACAAATTTTATTGTGGCAACATGTATAACACATAGCATTTCCCATTTTAACCACTTTCAAGAATACAGTTCATTGTGTCAATTACATTCACAGTGTTGTGCCGTGCCACCTTCACCACCATCCATCACCAGAACTTTTTCGTCACCCCAAACAGAAACTCTGAATGCGTTAAGCTCTCACTCCCGCATGCCTCACCCCCCTCCCTGGTAACCTGTGTTCTAATTTCTGACACTGAATTGGCATATTCTGATTATTTTGTAAAAGTGAGATCAGACTATATTTGTTCTTTTGTGTCTGGCTTATTTCACTCAACATGATGTCTTCAAAGCTCATCCATGTTGTGGCAGGTATCAGAACTTCATTCGTGTTAGGGATGAATAATATTCCATTGTGTGTACATCCCACATTTTGTTTATCTTTTCTTCCATTGATGGACACTTTCACCTTTTGGCTATTGTGAATAATGCTGCTATAAACAATGGTATACAGATATCTCTGGGTCCTTGCTTTCATTTCTTTTGGGTGTAAACCTAAAAGTGGGATTGCTAGACCATATGGTATTTCTATTTTCAACTTTCTGAGAAACCACCAAACTGATTGTTTTGGTTTGCTAAAACTTCCGGAAGGCAATATACCAGAAATGGGTTGGCTTTTACAATGGGGATTTATTATTGTACAAATTTACAGTTCTAAGGCCATGAAAATGTCCCAATTAAGGCAACAATAGGATGTACCTTCTCTGGAGAAAGGCTGATGGCTTCTAGGGTTCCTCTATCAGATAGCAAGGCATGTGGCTGGCATCAGCTGGTCCTTCTCTCCCAGGTTCCATTGCCTTCAGCTCCTGGCTTCAGTGGCTCTCTCAGCTGCTCTGGGGGCCTTCCTCTAGCTTCCTTGGGTGTTTCTGTCTCTGAGCTCTCTAGGCTTTTCCTGTCTTTTATCCTCATAAAGGACTCCAGTAAAAGATTAAGACCCACCTTGAATGGCTGGGTCACATCTCATTGAAACAGCCTAACCAAAAGGTCCCACCCACAATAGGTCTGCACCCACAGGAATGGATTAAAAGAACATGGCCATTTCTGGAAGACATAACAGCTTCAAACCAGCACACTGATCTTCACAGTGACTGTATTATTTTACATTCCCACTAGCAGTGCATGAGGGTTCCTATTTCTCTGCATCCTCACCATATTTATTCTTTCACTTTTTTTTTAAACAAGAGCCATTCTAGTGGGTGTGAAGTGGTATCTTATTATGGTTTTGAGTTACATTTCCCTAATGACTAACGATGTTTGACATCTTTTCATGTGCTTATTGGCCATTTGTTTATCTTCTTTAGAAAAGTGTTTATTCCAAGCCCTTTGCCCATTTTTAGGTTAGGTTGCTTGTCTTTTTGTTGTTGAGTAGGTAGGCGTTCTTTATATAGTCTGCATATTAAACTCTTATCAGATATATAGTTTAAAAGTATTTCCTCCCATTCTATATATCATCTTCTCACTTTCTTGATAATGTCCTTTGCACAAAAGTTTTAAAATTTTGATTAAGTTCAGTTTATCTTTTTTTTTTTCTTTTGTCGTTTGTGCGTTTGGTGTAAAGTCTGAGAATCTATTGCCAAATAAGATATCCCCCTATGTTTTATTCTAGGAGTTTTTAGTTTTAGTTCTTATATGTGTGTCTTTGGTCCATTTTGGGCTAATTTGTGTATATGGTGTGAGGTCGGGATGTTCTGTCATTCTTTTGCATGTGAATATCCAGTTTCTCTAGCCCCGTTTGTTGAAGAGACCGTAATTTCCCCATTGAGTGTACTTGGCACCTTTGTCAAAATGCAGTTGGCCACAGATGGGAGGGTTTATTTCTGAACTCTCATTTGCCATATATGTACATATTTTAGTCTCACCATTGGTTTATTAGCTACACCTTTTAAACATTTGTTATTGGTTACTGTAGTGTTTACAATATATGCCACTGACTTACTACATTCTGCCTTCAAATAGTGTGCCACTTCATGCACAGTGTAGGAGTGCATGGCAATAGACTTCCATTTCCCTTCTCCTATATTTTTTCCTTTTTTTTTTATTATTAGAGAAGTTGTGGTAGAGAAGACAGAATATATGTCGTATGTTTTTGCAGTTGTAAATTAGTTGAGCACTTTTATAGAATAAAAGCTGACTTTCAAGGTAGAATTCCAAACACTACAAGAAAAAGAAACCACTAGAGAAAAAATTCTGACATATTTTACAAGTATGGAGAATGACTAGTGTATTAGTCAGAATTTTCCAGAACAGCAGAACTGATAGGAGATATATATAAAATTTTATATATATGTGTGTGTGTGTGTGTAAATAATAAAGAGATTTATTGTAAGAATTGGCTCATGAGACCATGGGGATTGGCAAGTCCAGATTCCTTAGGGCAGGTCACAGATTGGAAACTCAATGAAGGTGATTTATTCATCAGGAGGAGCCGACTGTCCAGAGTAGAGATACAAATTCTTCTTTCTCACTGCAGAAATTCTCAGGTCTTGCTGATTAGATGAGGAGACCCTTCTCATTGCTGAAGGCAATCTCCTTTGTTGATTGTAGATGCAATAAGCTATAGATGCAATCAGGTGTCTAACAATGTCAATCCATCTACAAAATACCCTCCCAGTAAAAATCAGGCCAGTGCCTGCTTGACCCAAGCAACTGGATCCCAGAACCTAGCCAAGGTGACACGTGAAATGAACTGTCACAACTACCTATGGGGCTTTTGGTCTTTGTAAATGGATCCATTTCTAGAGGGGAGTTGTTTTTTTTTTGACTTTTCTCAAACTTTTCTTACTAAAAGTTAGAAAATAATATGTTTCTCAGTCTTCAGATATACAGAATGAAAACATGTGATGTCCAATGGAGTTGTGTGCATATTCTAAAATAGAGAGTAGTGTGATGGTTGTTGATAAATGCTATCGAGAATATAATTTCTTGCTTAATGGGTATAGTGTTTCTGTTTGGGGTGATGAAAAAGTCTTGGTAATGGATGGAGGTGATAGCACAACATTGTAAATGTAATTGACACCATCGAATTGTACACTTAAAATGGTTAAAATGGGATATTTTGTGATATAGATATGCCACCACATAAAAAAAATTTAATTCCTTTGTAATGAGAATTAAGCAGTCTTCGTGATTTTTATTTCAAGGTGTTATTTTTTTTCCCATCCCTGCATTAGCTATTGATTTTAACATTTGTTAATCTTATTTTGCTTTAAATTTCATCTAGAATTTTCTTCTAGAATTAATTTTTGTTTCAAATTGTGTATCCAGGCAAGGCATCACCTTGGAAAAAATTAATAATGCGGGAAGATTGCTTAATTCTATTTAAAAAAGAAATCACACTCTTGATACTATTTATGGAAGCATCACATGTTCCTAGATTTACAAATATATATATCTCCACGCTCATCAACATGTGATTAAATCACATTAAAGTGTGAAAAAATGTATTTTTTCTTCTAAAGTGCCATGTGTTAATTTTGAGAAGAGTCAGACTTTATGAAGGCCAAAGTCCATTTGGGTTGTCTATTTCCTTTTAAGCACAGTTATGAAGAGTAAGATGTGTTATCAGTAATTATTTCTCCGAAAAAGAGCACCGTTAAATAAAAAGCCGGAAAAAATGGATGAAGGAAAGTTGGTCCAAGGAACGAATGGCTTTTGTTTGTGTTTGTCTTTTGGCCCCTGTGGAATGACAGGTAGTGTGTGGTTTGAAAAGAACCACACATTTTGCTTTTCTGCTTCAGGCAGGAGTTTCTGCCATGCATGGTAGAGCTGCCCAGTTTTACATGGTGGCTGGACTTCCAGTTTGCATGTTGTCATCAAGGACCCTACATTCCCAGTTCGCGTCTGCCAATGAAATTCTGCAAGGTGGTCAGGCTCTCCCCAACCCCTGCCCTGCACCCCACACCCCACACCCCACACCTCGTACCCAGCCACTGCTGGTGCTGGGGGCTGTGCTCTGTGCTGGCCAGGAGGTGCTTTGCCCACTTCTCCCTGGGCTGGAGGGTGGACTTTTCTGCACCAGTCCTGTGTGAACATAAACAGGGGATAAATCTCTGCCTTGTTTTCCCAGTTACAGGTAATTAATTAGCTGTGTGCTTTTTAATGCGAGTGTTTGAAATTGCATCCTCCACATCTGCCTTATTATGAAGCAACTCAGCTGCCCCTAGACAAAACATCATCTAAATGAGATTTGGTCTCAAGAATCTGGTGTGTAGGAGGAAGCAGCAAATAAAACAGTGGATGTTTCAAATCTATCACGTAAAAATACACAGCGCACTGAATAATGGTATCCAGTGAGCTCACGTATTAGACACATCTTGTTCTAATAACCATTGTTGGGGAGTAAGCATTTTTATTTTGAACTCTAGTTTCAGGGGTAGAATGAGCCATATAAATTTTCATAGCAAAGATTTGTTTATTTTTACGATTTCTTTTCCTGACCCCCCTCTCTCCAGCTCTCCAGAAACCAGGCCATTTGGCTGTTTACTGGCTTTTCTGAACTTGTGCAATTCAAATATGATTTTTTTTTCAAAACAATTTGTCACGCATCCAAAGTATCGTTTGGCAAGGGCGTTTGGTGTAGAAAGATTCCACATACCAAGGTCTGCAAAGGAGTATCTCTCTGTAGGCCATGCAGATTTTCTCTTATAGCTTTCCAGCCTCTGAATTCAGTTTTCTATGAAGCTGGTAAGTGCGTTGGTGCCAATATCTGACCAGGCTTCACTCCAGGCAAAGACAGCAGATGGGAGGTCCACCCCATGTGCTTTCCAGCTTCCTCTCCACTTGTCTTTCCCCAGCCTCCTTTCCTCAGGTCATGGCATCTTTTGGTGACACCCTCTCCACCCCTTTACCCCAAATCAAAAAAATTATTTGCGTGGTCATAAATGATGCAAAGACTTTGATATACTTTTGTATTTTCTGGCAAACTGATAATTTAACTGTCTAGCTCTTCTAAGGTAAAGGAATGACCCTCAAATGAGAAAATGCACTAATCAACCAGTGGGTTTGGGAGTGCTTGGGCTGGCGGCCCTTCCTGGTCTCCTTGTGTGTTTTATCCATGGTAAGACTGGCCCTCTGCAGAAATAATTGAAGTTGGTTTAAGAGAATGATGGGCTTGATTACTTATTTGGGATTTCATCCCATGTTGCTTTGGAAAGACAGTATCTCTAAGTCTTGACCTCTCAAATCTTAACTTCCCCAGCCTGGTGTTCTGCATTCCATCTAGTGCCCTCTACATGGGGGCTTGACGTTAACGGAAAGTACATTGAGGGAAGTTGCAACCTCCTACGTCTTATCCTCTGACCACATCCCATCTGCTTCTTCTCACCCCCCTTCCCTACCAAAGGCTCCAAATGATTCTGTTTCCTCTGTACGTGTCCTCCATCCCCACACCATTGGTTTGCCCTCCCCAGTCTGTACAAATGTCACGTCAGTTTTATCTTGTGAAAGCTCTTTCTTGGTGTCTTATCTTGCTCCGACATCACTGCCCTATTTCTCTTACCCCCTGTAGGTAAAAATGTCCTGCTTCCCTTCTGTAGTGTGGAATTGTTGCTGGGAAGTGAGTGCCCCGCCTGAGACTGCAGTTTCTAGCCATCTTGCTTTGAGGCGAGGTTCAGTGACTAATTTCTGCCAATGAAATTGAGAGTCCCTTGGGGAGAGGTGAGGGCGAGTTGTACAAAAGGGGGAAGCAGCCTGGGCATCTGTCAGTCTTGGAGGAAGCCCTTCTGATGGCTGCACTGGATCGTTAGAGCGAAAGAGTAAACTTTGGTGGTATAAAGCCATTGAGATGTGCGGCCTTATTTGTTACAGCAGCTAGTGTTACTCTAAGTCAGGGTCTGAATCAGGTGCACCACATCTTTTCATAAATAAAGTTTTATTGGAATCCAGTCACAGTCATTTGTTTACATATTGACCGTGGCTGTTCTCATGCTGCAGTGGAAGTGTTGAGTGGTTCCCAGACTTGGCATTTCTAACGTGTTTCCAGGTAATGAGGATGTGCTGGTCAGGAGGCCACGCTATGGGAATTACTGGTATAAATTATTACATAGGTCACTAAGTTTTGATGTAGATTGTCCATAAAGTTCATTTTTCTCTTGCCCATCAGTGGGTGTGAGAGGGGAGAATATTTATCTTAGGAAGAAGGCGAGATTATTTATGGACGTTCACAGATTACTTTTTCTGCTCCCACAAGATGTGACATTGAATTCTGTGACTCTGCAACCAGCAAGGTTTTCTTTATTTTATAATTTTTAATTGGTACTTGTGATTGCAGTGACTACTTGAGAGTAACCAAAACCATACAATAGGATGGATCACCTACAGTTTGTTAGTACCTGGCCTAACTACGCACCAGCAGACACATCAGCAAATGGACAAGAAGCCCGTGTGACAGCATTGTAGCAGCCTGTTCTCTTGGGAGGAAACTGCAGGGTGTTGGCGTTGAGTAGCGAGGGGCCTGGAAGATTCTGCATTGTGGCTGTGGGAGCATCTCCCCCAGTGTGGTCAGGATCTTTTCCTTTGGACCCCTGCCCACTTTTTTCTCCTGTTAGCTACTTCTCTTCTAAACCAGGAATGTGTCTTCCTGTTGGCCTGGTTTCTTCTCTGAGCCTGAGCAGGGAGGGTCCTGGAGGTGGCCTCCAGCCAGAGTCTTCTCCTTTCTGCCAGAAGCAGAGGTGGCATCTTACCAGGGCTCTTGCAACCAGGTAAGGCAGGTAGGAGGCTTTACAAGCTAATGTTGAACCAAGACAGAGGGAGAGGATGAGGAGAGGAATGGAGATAGACTGAGAGATAGAGGGAGAGAGGCAGAGAGAAGGGGGTTGATATTTGGGGGGGGATATTCTTCAGTCAATCCATCAAGCCCCTCCTTGGAGCAGCTGATCAGCAGCTTTGTTTACAAGCTTTCCACCCTCGGTCTCAACAGGGGGTTCTATTTGACTGTTTCACATATGGGTTACATAAGCAGAGCTTTGTGTAAACAGTGTGGACTTCTGTGTAGGTGAATTTTCCAGGTTGTGCCGTGCTGGGTTGGAGCACCCAGACTGCCATGTTTCATCACATAGTCACACCAATTACATCTCCTCTGCCTACCAGACCATAAGTTTCACAAGGACAGATGCTGTGTTTCTTTTGCAATGCTCTTAGGCTGAAACTGAAGCTGGATATCAGGAAGGTTGACTTTTATGAAGTCCAGAAATTTGCCTGATGATTTTTATGATCGATAGGGACCAAGCAGAGCTCTTACTTGTTCGTTCAAAACACTGTCTGCCTTGTCATCACCCTACCTTCCTGCTGTGTTTTTCTCAGGTGGAGGTTTTTAGCTCTCCTCCCAGTAGATTAAAAGTTTAGATCTGGGCAGGGGTTAAGAAACTTTTCTTGTAAAGGGCCAGATAGTGCCTGTTTTCAGCTTTGCAGACTAGCCAGTCTTTGCTGCAATTCTCAACTCTGTGTTGGTTGTGTGAAAGCAGCCAGGGACAATGTGTAAATGAATGGGCATGGCTGTATTCCAATAAAACTTTATTTACAAAAACAGACAGCAGCCCTTTTTTGGCTCTGAGGACTGCAGTGTTCTGACCCCTTGATTTGGTTAAGTGGTTCCCAACCTCAAGTGTGCTTGCAGATCCCCTGGGGTGCTTGTTAAAATGAAGTTCCCATTCAGTTGGTCAGGGCGGGGAGGGACAGTATGCATTTCTCCACGGCCCCCCAGGACATAATGGTGCTGCTTGTCCCTGCCCTGGGCTTTGAGGAGCAGATGGTGTAGACAGCCTCTGCTTTTTGTAGACAGGTTTAGCTACTGCAATGAACAAGGAAAGGCAGGTGATTTTTCCAAGGAGCTGCAAAATTTCACAGTGGTGTCTCGACTCAGAAGACACCATGCGAATGAAGCCCTATTTTGAAGTGTCTTCTAACCAAAACAAACCTGGGAAGCTTGTGTTCTCTTGCAGGGATCCCCTTCTTTAGAACTGGGGTTGCCTGGAGCCAATTGCTTTCGGAATCATCCAGGTAATTAAAAGGGAGCTCTGTTTTATGAGTGCTCTTGGTTCTGTCTCTTGACCTTCTGACATCTGGGGCAACACAAATGAGTATTTACTTGTGTAAAAGCAGGATCTTATAAGAAAACAGATGTTGGGTCAGAATTTTCCAGCATGTGGGGAGATGAAATTCCACAGGTAGCCCAAAGTCCATCTGCTAATAGTGATGACTTTTTCCAAATACCAGAGGCTTGAAAACAAAGGACTGATTACTCTCAGATTTGGGAAAGGTTAAAACAAAAAACAAAAATCAACCTAACATGCAGAATGAGGACAAGAGCAAGAAGAAGCACAAAAACCCTAACCGATGCGTTCAACACCCATACAAGGAACACACAAGCTTTCCTTGAGATCTTCCTCTAAGTGCGGGAACAGCCTCTGTCTGACAGCAGTGTTCCCTGAAATGTCCAACAGTGCTCCAGGCACCACCGTCCTCCCCACGTCCTCCTCCCTTCTCCTCCCTTCTCTCCCCGAGTCCCAGTAATTCTTTCCATATGGACATTAGAAGCTGCCAAATTTGTGAGACCCCCTTCTCGGGTGAATCGTTTGAATCAACTCCATGTGTGTAACTTAGCTGGCAGATTGCAGCGTCACGGGGCCAAGGGGTCTGGAATTATTTTAAGTTTCAGTTTTAAAAATAACAGGCAATTTTGACCCTCTTGGAGGACTCCCTACTACTGGTTGCTCTCCTGGGACACTCAGGTAGGGATCGGGTTTCCTGCCTGTCATTTTAAACTTCCCATCCAAGGAAAAAGACTTTACATTGGCGACTGTTTGCAGGAGGCATTTGTTTCCGGTGAAGCTTCGTCTGTTGTGTTAATGGCCTGTCATGAATGGGTCTTCTCTGTGAGGAGCTGCCTGCACAAGAACCTTCTAGCCAAGGCTATTTATAGACGTGGGTCCCCTGGGCGGAAGTGTGCTCTCATGGTTAGACTCGCAAAGGGTCTCACAAATAAACTCATGGCCTCCTGTTTCTGATCTGCTCACCCCTCCATGTGGCCATTTTCACATTTTGTAAAACATGTGTAGCATTCAATCCTATAAGGTTATTTTGGAGATGAAAGCGTGGTTATTTATTGTAGCATGACAGCACAACACAGAGGTGCTTGGCTGTAGGACTCTCCGTAGAGTTTTATAGATTGCTTTAAACCTGTTCCTCTAAGGACAAAGGGTAAAAACGGTTGGTAAACCAAATGCTCGCAAAAAAGAGAGGCGTCTTTTGAGACCCCCAAAAGGGCAGAGAGAACTATTTTTTGCTCCAAAGTTCCATGGAGTTTCCTGTAGACGAGGCACATTTTCTTGTAGACTAACTCCTGGTCCTGAGGCTGTGAACTCACTTGTAAATGGGGTCTTTAAAGGTGTCAGCAGTTAAGATGAGGCGAAACTGAACCACACTGGGTCCTATTCCAAAGTGATTGGAGTCCTTCTAAACAGAGAACATTTGGACAGTCAGTAGGAGACCAAAGGAGCCAGATGGCCATGTGACAGAGGCAAAGATTGAGTTACGGGTTGCCAGCCAGCCACCCCCAGGGTGCTACAGGCTTCAGAGAAAGCCTGATCCTGCCAGCACCTTGACTTTGGACTTCTAGCCTCACAAACTGTGAGATGGCAAATTGCCGTAGTTTAAGTGAACTAGTCTGTGGTACTTGGTTACGGCACCCTGGGAAACTAAGGCAACCATAGTGAAAGACATTTTCTTCTAGGTTCCCAAAAAGGTGAAAGGGCAGGCGTGGGTCACTTGTGCTTTTGGCTCGACCTAGGTTGTTTGGCTGGGCCACTGGTCAATGTCAGGTTAGGGAAAGTATTCAAAACAACTTGTGTACAACATTTTATGCCCTTGAAACTAATCCTTTATCGTTTCTTGAATCCTGGTGCCACCACCAACTTCTGAGTCTTATTTTCACATTAACAATATCTTCCTTGATTGGTTGTTGTGAGGAAGAATGTACACATGGAAACATCTAGCACATAATTAGGTTCTAATAAATGTTAGCCATTGTTTTCCAGGCATATTGAATTAATCATATGTGCAGTTCAGAGGCTTTCTCCTGCTTAAGAGGAATAAAATTAACATGAGATTCTCCTTTGAACTTTTTCCAGTTATGGTGATGGTGTGTGTTGAATGGATCTTCTCTGGGCATGTTGTCTGATCAAGACCATTCTGGGTGTGGAGCCTTATAGAACATTCTGGGTATGGCACCTTGTAGTTGTGGGCAAACGTGGGAAATGCAGGGGTCATTAGCAAATGTCCTTGACTATTTGCATTTGGGTCTTGAGAGCTTCTGAAGAACCTGGGGAATTAGTCATTAGAAGTTTCTGGAGGGCACAGGTGAAGGGTGCTACTAGAGATTCTCATGAGGAGCAAAGCTCTTAGATCTGGAAGGTAGATGCTGACTTGTGTGGTATATTTCACCAGCTGACAAGCAGGGAAGACCTGAATCAGGTTCCTGCTGATGCACAGCCTTCTGCTCACACCTCTCCAAGCCAGCCCTGGAGGACAGGGTGGCCATTTTCATCAATTGTGAAATGTGCACTTTTGCAGGGTTTTTTTTTTTTCTTTTTATCATCATTTTATTGAGATATATTCACATACCACGCAGTCATACAAAACAAATCGTACTTTCGATTGTTTACAGTACCATTACATAGTTGTACATTCATCACCTAAATCAATCCCTGACACCTTCATTAGCACACACACAAAAATAACAAGAATAATAATTAGAGTGAAAAAGAGCAATTGAAGTAAAAAAGAACACTGGGTACCTTTGTCTGTTTGTTTCCTTCCCCTATTTTTCTACTCATCCATCCATAAACTAGACAAAGTGGAGTGTGGTCCTTATGGCTTTCCCAATCCCATTGTCACCCCTCATAAGCTACATTTTTATACATCTGTCTTCGAGATTCATGGGTTCTGGGTTGTAGTTTGATAGTTTCAGGTATCCACCACCAGCTACCCCAATTCTTTAGAACCTAAAAAGGGTTGTCTAAAGTGTGCGTAAGAGTGCCCACCAGAGTGACCTCTCGGCTCGTTTTGGAATCTCTCTGCCACTGAAGCTTATTTCATTTCCTTTCACATCCCCCTTTTGGTCAAGAAGATGTTCTCCGTCCCACGATGCCGGGTCTACATTCCTCCCCGGGAGTCATATTCCACGTTGCCAGGGAGATTCACTCCCCTGGGTGTCTGATCCCACGTAGCGGGGAGGGCAGTGATTTCACCTTTCAAGTTGGCTTAGCCAGAGAGAGAGGGCCACATCTGAGCAACAAAGAGGCATTCAGGAGGAGACTCTTAGGCACAAATATAGGGAGGCCTAGCCTCTCCTTTGCAGCAACCGTCTTCCCAAGGGTAAAACTTATGGTAGAGGGCTCAACCCATCAAACCACCAGTCCCCTATGTCTGTGGTCATGTTAGCAACCATGGAGGTGGGGTAGGCGAATACCCCTGCATTCTCCACAGGCTCCTCAAGGGGGCACTACATCATTTTTTTTTTCCTTGTTTTTCTTTCTTTCTTTTTTTTTTTTTTAACTTTCCCTTCTTTTTTAAATCAACTGTATGAAAAAAAAAGTTAAAAAGAAAACAAACATACAATAAAAGAACATTTCAAAGAGACCATAACAAGGGAGTAAGAAAAAGACAACTAACCTAAGATAACTGCTTAACTTCCAACATGTTCCTACTTTACCCCAAGAAAGTTACCTAATATAGCAACATTTCTGTGAACTTGTTCCTACTATATCCATCAGAAATTAACAGACCATAGTCATTTCTGGTCATCCCCAGAACGTTAAAAAGCTTATCTGTTCTTCTTGGATTATTGTTCCCCCTTCCTTAATTGCTCTCTACTGCTAGTTCCCCTACATTCTACATTATAAACCATTTGTTTTACATTTTTGAAAGTTCACATTAGTGGTAGCATATAATATTTCTCTTTTTGTGCCTGGCTTATTTCACTCAGCATTATGTCTTCAAGGTTCATCCATGTTGTCATATGTTTCACGAGATCGTTCCTTCTTACTGCCGCGTAGTATTCCATCGTGTGTATATACCACATTTTATTTATCCACTCATCTGTTGAAGGACATTTGGGTTGTTTCCATCTCTTGGCAATTGTGAATAATGCTGCTATGAACATTGGCGTGCAGATATCTGTTCGTGTCACTGCTTTCCGATCTTCCGGGTATATACCGAGAAGTGCAATCGCTGAATCGAATGGTAGCTCTATATCTAGTTTTCTAAGGAACTGCCAGACTGACTTCCAGAGTGGCTGAACCATTATACAGTCCCACCAACAGTGAATAAGAGTTCCAATTTCTCCACATCCCGTCCAGCATTTGTAGTTTCCTGTTTGTTTAATGGCAGCCATTCTAACCGGTGTTAGATGGTATCTCATTGTGGTTTTAATTTGCATCTCTCTAATAGCTAGTGAAGCTGAACATTTTTTCATGTGTTTCTTGGCCATTTGTATTTCCTCTTCAGAGAACTGTCTTTCATATCTTTTGCCCATTTTATAATTGGGCTGTCTGTACTATTGTCATTGAGTTGTAGGATTTCTTTGTATATGCAAGATATCAGTCTTTTGTCAGATACATGGTTTCCAAAAATTTTTTCCCATTGAGTTGGCTGCCTCTTTACCTTTTTGAGAAATTCCTTTGAGGTGCAGAAACTTCTAAGTTTGAGGAGTTCCCATTTATCTATTTTCTCTTTTGTTGCTTGTGCTTTGGGTGTAAAGTCTAGGAAGTGGCCGCCTAATACAAGGTCTTGAAGATGTTTTCCTACATTATCTTCTAGGAGTTTTATGGTACTTTCTTTTATATTGAGATCTTTGGTCCATTTTGAGTTAATTTTTGTGTAGGGGGTGAGGTAGGGGTCCTCTTTCATTCTTTTGGATATGGATATCCAACTCTCCCAGCCCCATTTGTTGAAAACACCATTATGAATCAGTTCAGTGACTTTGGGGGCCTTATCAAAGATCAGTCGGCCATAGATCTGAGGGTCTATCTCCGAATTCTCAATTCGATTCCATTGATCTATATGTCTATCTTTGTGCCAGTACCATGCTGTTTTGGCAACTGTGGCTTTATAATAAGCTTCAAAGTCAGGGAGTGTAAGTCCTCCCACTTCGTTTTTCTTTTTTAGAGTGTCTTTAGCAATTCGAGGCATCTTCCCTTCCCAAATAAATTTGATAACTAGCTTTTCCAAGTCTGCAAAGTAGGTTGTGGGAATTTTGATTGGGATTGCATTGAATCTGTAGATGAGTTTGGGTAGAATTGACATCTTAATGACATTTAGCCTTCCTATCCATGAACATGGAATATTTTTCCATCTTTTAAGGTCCCCTTCTATTTCTTTTAGTAGAGTTATGTAGTTTTCTTTGTATAGGTCTTTTACATCTTTGGTTAAGTTTATTCCTAGGTACTTGATTTTTTTAGTTGCTATTGAAAATGGTATCTTTTTCTTGAGTGTCTCTTCAGTTTGTTCATTTCTAGCATATAGAAACATTACTGACTTATGTGCATTAACCTTGTATCCCGCTACTTTGCTAAATTTGTTTATTAGCTCTAGTAGCTGTATCGTCGATTTCTCAGGGTTTTCTAGATATAAGATCATATCGTCTGCAAACAATGACAGTTTTACTTCTTCTTTTCCAATTTGGATGCCTTTTATTTCTTTGTCTTGCCGGATTGCCCTGGCTAGCACTTCCAGCACAATGTTGAATAACAGTGGTGACAGTGGGCATCCTTGTCTTGTTCCTGATCTTAGAGGGAAGGCTTTCAGTCTCTCACCATTGAGTACTATGCTGGCTGTGGGTTTTTCATATATGCTCTTTATCATGTTGAGGAAGTTTCCTTCAATTCCTACCTTTTGAAGTGTTTTTATCAAAAAGGGATGTTGGATTTTGTCAAATGCTTTTTCAGCATCTATTGAGATGATCAATTGATTTTTCCCTTTCGAGTTTTTAATGTGTTGTAATACATTGATTGTTTTTCTTATGTTGAACCATCCTTGCATGCCTGGAATGAACCCCACTTGGTCATGGTGTATGATTTTTTTAATGTGTATTTGGATTCGAATTGCAAGTATTTTGTTGAGGATTTTTGCATCTATATTCATTAGGGAGATTGGCCGGTAGTTTTCCTTTTTTGTAGCATCTTTGCCTGGTTTTGGTATTAGATTGATGTTAGCTTCATAAAATGAGTTAGGTAGTGTTCCATTTTCTTCAATGTTTTGAAAGAGTTTGAGTAAGATTGGTGTCAGTTCTTTCTGGAAAGTTTGGTAGAATTCCCCTGTGAAGCCATCTGGCCCTGGGCATTTATTTGTGGGAATATTTTTGATGACTGATTGGATCTCTTTGCTTGTGATGGGTTGGTTGAGGTCTTCTATTTCTTCTCTGGTC
Source organism: Choloepus didactylus (assembly GCF_015220235.1). Lineage (NCBI taxonomy): Eukaryota > Metazoa > Chordata > Mammalia > Pilosa > Megalonychidae > Choloepus > Choloepus didactylus. The sequence continues at coordinate 122,416,329 of NC_051334.1, read as the reverse complement.
AGTCTAGGTTGTTCATATGTTTCCAGGAAATTGTCCATTTCTTCTGCATTGTCCAGTTTGTTGCCATACAGTTGTTCATAATATCCTCTTATAATTTTTTTAATTTCTTCAGGATCTGCAGTTATGTCACCTTTTTCATTCATTATTTTGTTTATATGGGTCTTCTCTCTTTTTGATTTTGTCAGTCTAGCTAGGGGCTTGTCAATCTTGTTGATCTTCTCAAAGAACCAACTTTTGGTGATATTTATCCTCTCTATTGTTTTTTTGTTCTCTATGTCATTTATTTCTGCTTTAATCCTTGTTATTTCTTTTCTTCTACTTGGTTTAGGATTGGTTTGCTGTTCATTTTCTAGCTTCTTCAGTTGATCCATTAGTTCTTTGATTTTGGCTCTTTCTTCCTTTTTAATATATGCGTTTAGTGCAATAAATTTCCCCCTTAGCACTGCTTTTGCTGCATCCCATAGGTTTTGGTATGTTGTGTTCTCATTTTCATTCGTCTCTATATATTTAGCAATTTCTCTTGCTATTTCTTCTTTAACCCACTGATTGTTTAGGAGTGTGTTGTTTAACCTCCAGGTATTTGTGAATTTTCTAAGTCTCTGATGGTTATTGACTTCTAATTGTATTCCATTGTGGTCAGAGAATGTGCTTTGAATAATTTCAATCTTTTTAAATTTATTGAGGCTTGTTTTATGTCCCAGCATATGATCTATTCTGGAGAAAGTTCCATGAGCACTAGAAAAGTATGTGTATCCTGGTGACTTGGGATGTAATGTCCTGTATATGTCTGTTAAATCTAATTCATTTATCAGATTGTTTAGGTTTTCAATTTCCTTATTGGTCTTCTGTCTGGTTGATCTATCTATAGGAGAGAGTGATGTGTTGAAGTCTCCCACAATTATTGTGGAAACATCAATTGCTTCCTTTAGTTTTGCCAGTGTTTCTCTCATGTATTTTGTGGCACCTTGATTGGGTGCATAGACATTTACGATTGTTATTTCTTCTTGCTGAATTGCCCCTTTTATTAGTATGTAGTAGCCTTCTTTGTCTCTCAAAACATCCCTGCATTTGAAGTCTATTTTATCTGAGATTAATATTGCTACACCTGCTTTCTTTTGGCTGTAGCTTGCATGAAATATTTTTTTCCATCCTTTCACTTTCAGTTTCTTTGTGTCCCTATGTCTAAGATGAGTCTCTTGTATGCAACATATTGATGGTTCATTTTTTTTGATCCATTCTGCGAATCTATATCTTTTAATTGGGGAGTTTAATCCATTTACATTCAACGTTATAACCATGAAGGCATTTCTTGAATCGGCCATCTTATCCTTTGGTTTATGTTTGCCATATTTTTCCCCTCTCTCTATTAATATCCTTTATTGTACCCATACCGAATCTCTTTAGTACTGAACCTTTCTCCAAGTCTCTCTGTCCTGTCTTTGTTTCTCTGTCTGTAGGGCTCCCTTGAGTATCTCCAGTAGGGCAGGTCTCTTGTTAGCAAATTCTCTCAGCATTTGTTTGTCTGTGAAAAATTTAAGCTCTCCCTCAAATTTGAAGGAGAGCTTTGCTGGATAAAGTATTCTTGGCTGGAAATTTTTCTCACTCAGAATTTTAAATATATCGTGCCACTGCCTTCTCACCTCCATGGTGGCTGCTGAGTAGTCACTACTTAGTCTTATGCTGTTTCCTTTGTATGTGGTGAATTGTTTTTCTCTTGCTGCTTTCAGAACTTGCTCCTTCTCTTCTGTGTTTGACAGTGTGATCAGTATATGTCTTGGAGTGGGTTTATTTGGATTTATTCTATTTGGAGTTCGCTGAGCATTTATGATTTGTGTATTTATGTTGTTTAGAAGATTTGGGAAGTTTTCCCCAACAATTTCTTTGAATACTCTTCCTAGACCTTTACCCTTTTCTTCCCCTTCTGGGACACCAATGAGTCTTATATTTGGACGTTTCATATTATCTATCATATCCCTGAGGTCCATTTCGATTTTTTCAATTTTTTTCCCCATTCTTTCTTTTATGCTTTCATTTTCCATTCTGTCATCTTCCAGGTCACTGATTCGTTGTTCAACTTCCTCTAGTCTTGTACTATGAGTATCCAGAATCTTTTTAATTTGGTCAACAGTTTCTTTAATTTCCATAAGATCATCCATTTTTTTATTTAGTCTTGCAATGTCTTCTTTATGCTCTTCTAGAGTCTTCTTGATTTCCTTTATATCCCGTACTATGGTTTCATTGTTCATCTTTATTTCTTTGAGTAGCTGCTCTAGGTGCTGTGTCTCTTCTGGTCTTTTGATTTGGGTGCTTGGGCTTGGGTTATCCATATCGTCTGGTTTTTTCATATGCTTTATAATTTTCTGTTGTTTTTGGCCTCGTGGCATTTGCTGAACTTGATAGGGTTCTTTTAGGGTTTGTAGACCTATTGAAGTCCTTATCTCTAATTTATCAGATCTACAGCTTCGTGGAGTACACTTTCTCTAACTAACCAGCAGGTGGCGTCCACGAGCCACCTGTTCTCCACAAGCCAGTTCTCCCCTGCTTAGCCTTTTTGGTGAGTGGGGGAGTGAGTCTTGTGGGGCCCAATTGGTGTACCAAGCTTGCGTGTGTAGTTGGTGTTGCCTGCCCTGTATGTGGGGCGTGTTTCTGGGCAGTCGGGGAGGGGGGGGTGGCCCTAAAAATCAAATCTCCCTGGTGATCCTAGAGTTTTAAAGCTGCTGCAATAGTCTAATCCTTCAGTTCAGTCCTGCCACAGTTTGTCTCTGCCACTGACCCACAAGTCCTTGGTATTGGCGTATGGCTCCTGAGACTTGCAAGTGGGCCCCTCTTCCAGGCCGTGTACCCCGGTTCCTCTGTTGAGGGATGACTGTGCTATGTCACAGGTGAGTGCCGTCCCCCCAGGGCAGTTCTGGGCTGCTGGGCTGTGTAGGGATGCTCCCAGTCTGCTCAAATGATGGCTGAATGGGGCTTTGTTAATTCACACTGCTCCACCTTCCCAACTGTGGGACAATCAGCTGAGGTTGCAGGGAAGGCTAATGTCCACGCCCAGTTTTGTGGTGTGTGCCTGTTATTTGAAGCACTTCTGTCACACTGGGTTGTCTGGGGCAGCTCTGGGCTATGGGGCTGGCGATGGGCAGGAGTGTTTCCTGTCCACCAGGATGGTGGCTGTGAGCGGACACCCCCCTTTTCTTGGGAAGTTGTGGTGTTTAGTGAATTTTCTCAGCCACTGAATTATTGCCTTTTGTCTCAGAGCTCTCTTAGTTCTGCTCTTGACTTGATGTGCCCAAATTGCAAGTCTTTGAAGCTTTCTGTATTGGGCTTCTTAGAGTAATTGTTTTAGAAAAAGAAAAAAGGATTAAAAAGGAAAAAAAAAAAAAAAAAAAAAGGGCCCTCCTCAGAGATCTAATGGGTTATTGAAATGCTAAGAGACAAAGCAACCAGGGCCATTAAGGAAAGGTCCACAGGGCAGCGAGATCAGCTTTTCTTCGGGATTTGCATATGCGCCTTAGGGCCTGAGCTCCGCCCTTCCCCTTTCTGTGTCCACCAGAACTCCAAAAATCCTCTGCTTTTATTTTGGAGTTTTTCGTGTTGTTTTTTTTTTTCTATGCCTGTCTCCTCTCTGCTGGGCTGGCTGCTCTCAGATTCTCTGGTGTCTGGTCTCAGTCTATCTATGGTTGGAGTCTGGATCAGTAGAATGAGTTTCCGATAAGAGCAGCCACTGCAGTTCTCCCTTCTCCTTCCCGGAGCTGACAGCCCCTCCTCCCACGGGACTGAGCCTGGCAGGGAGGGGCGCGGGTCCCCTGTACGCAAAAACTTACAGATTTCGCTGATCTCAGCAGTTCGACATTTTCATGAGTGTTGTATGAAGTATGCCCAAAGACAGATTGCTCTGTGGTGTCCAGTCCACGCAGTTCCTGGCTTTGTACCTACTTTCCTGGAGGAGTAACTAAAACATACAGCTCACCAGTCTGCCATCTTGCCCCGCCCTCCCCTTTTGCAGGGTTTTACGTTTATGATATTGGAAATTTTTCTTACAATCAGGAGCATCTAAAAAATATTGGCATTGTTTTCTCCTTTGTGTTACTTAAATTAAAGGTGTGTTTTATAATCCATAACTTCTTATATTTGATGAAATGTAGATTTGGGCTTGGCTCCCAAAGTTGGAATAAATTCAGTAAATCTAATTACTCCCTTTTGGAATCAGAGCGTTGGAAACAGATTAAACATTTTGCTCTGTGCTCTCCACATGCCTCATTTCTGCCCGAGGCAGAGACTAAAAGCCAGGACTCCTTTATGTAGAGCTCTGGTTCTCCAGGTGAGGTCCCCAGGCCAGACCAGCAGCAGCAGCAGCTCACCTGGGACCTTCTGAATCAGAAGCTCAGGTGGGGGTTGGGCCCTGCAGTTCACTGAACCAGGGATCCCACAGTTGTTCCGGAGGAACCCTGTCAGGAGAAGCTGGTGGTGATCCCTTTGAGTTCCCTGCTTACCTCATGTGACCTTCTGCCTATATGTGAAGCCATGTCCTTCCTTTGCAATTATCTCCCCCTCTCCCCTTCCTGCATCATACAATACACTCTCTCTACTCTCATCCCACCTCTTCAGCAACCTGTTTTGCAGGCTCTGTCTTCTGCTCAGCTCTTACATGGTGTTGTGTGCAGGGTTCTTCTTGACCTTCTTATCCTTTTACTCTGCACACACTTTCCCTGGTCAGCTGTCTTGATGCCTGTGGCGTCAATCCATCTCTGGATCAGTGACTCCCAGATTTATATGTACAGTCTCAGTGTCTGGAGCCCCTACCTCCATACCCAAGATGATCCGTATGCAGCTCACACTCAACACAGTAGAACTGAACTCATTGCCTTCCCCCTCAAACCTGTCTTATGTTTTCTTTCTTAATGAAAGATTCAACCATCTCATCTACTGCATAAGGCAGAAATTTGACCATGTTTCTGTACCTCTCCATCTTTCTCACAACTCACACTCATTACCCACCACCACTTCATTCCTGTTTCTCAATATCTCCCCTAGGCTTTCCATCCTCTCTGTCCCTGCAGCCCATGGCTCTTTTGGAGCTGTCTTCATCCATTTTTTGAATATCAGAACAGTCTTCTGGCTTTTCCTGCCCTGAGGCTTGCTTCCATCCCATTCAAGCTGTCTGTGCTGGTCGAGCCAGAATGACATTTCTCACGGGCAAAGATGATAAAATTCCTTTATGCCAGCGGCCTTCAATGCCTCTGTGTTGTCTCAGCAAGACATCCCAATCTGGATCTCCTTCGGAACCCTGGTTCCATGAGGTTGCCATCAAAATTTGGGGATTGTTTCTTACGATTTTTGCTCTTGGAAACTCACACCCGCCGTCGGCATTTTAAATGTTCTCAGAAATCCTGCATACAAGGAATACCTTTAATTTGCTGTGACCTCGTGTTTCCCGTGTTCTTAGTTGACTCTGCCCCTGCCCCACTTCAGCCTCCTCACACCCCATGACTTCTTGACCTTTCTGCCCACTGGGGAACGGCTGCCCTCTCCATGCAGGGCCTGTCTTGAGCTGGCCCCATCCTGCTCTTCTGCCTCATTTTGGGAGACCCCCCCAGACTACTCAGTTTCCTAAAAACATCAGGAGGACTTATGCCTTCCAGCTTTCTCCCTTTTTTATCTCTGATGGAAGACCTTTCATCCTCCTTCCCTCCTGGCAAATTCCTCTTGTCGTTCCGTTCTCAGCTCAGCACCCACCTCCTCCATGAAGCCCCCCGCCCCCCACTCCTCTGGACACCACGGGTGCCCTCCCTGGCCCCTTTGCTTCGTGGCTACACCTTCATCGCCATCTTCTTTACGGGTTATAACCAACCGAGTGTCGAGACCTTGGTCCAGCCGTTTGCGTAGTCTGGGTGCTCAGGAAATATTTGTTGAAGTGAAAGGAGAGCATGAGAAAGTTGGTGATGTCAGTTTCTGGCCATAATGATGAGGATCAGAGCTGCTCCTTCTAAAGCATGTCCTGTGCAGGAGCACTGTGCAAATGCGTTAGTGTATTTACTCATTTCATCCACACAGCAGCTCTGTGGGCCAGGTGCTGGTGTTATTATCTCCATTTTTCAGATGGGGATGAGCATGGAAGTGTTGTGGGCTGTGCTCTGCCTAGGACCTGCAGGCAGAGGTGAGAACTCTGTTCTTTTGGGAGGGATGTTGGGGGGGAGAAGGAAGAAATGCCTTTAGGAGGCATTTCTTGAGAGAAATAGAGTAAATACCTAGGATGATTTTTATTCTTCTTATCAGAAAGGAAGAATTTTCCATTCACCTCTAGAAAAATGAGTACTTTCTTTTCACTAGGGAATTTTTTGGCTGCTGGGTCTTACTTGTAATTTGCTAGGAATCTTAATGGATTTGTTATTTTCGTTGGCTATGATGGCCTGAGTGGCTGTGCCTAGGGTCTTTCCTTACAGCAGGGACTGTCAACCACGGGCAGTTGCCCCTCCCAGAGAACATGGGACAAAGTCTGGAGACATTTTTGGTTATCGTGACGTGGGGTGGGGGGTGTGCTACCTGCATCTAATGGGCAGAGCCCAGAGATGTTGCTAAACCTCCTACAATGCCCAGGAGGGCCTCCACCGCAAAGAATGACCCAATTCCAAAGGTCAGTAGTGATGAGATTGAAAACTCTGTTTTATGGCTGTCAGTTCAAGCTTATGGAAAGACATCTTAGAATTCCAGCAGAAACTCACTAACGGTCTAAACACAGCAATGGAGACTGTCAAACAGGACTGGTCCGGGGAGAACTGTCGGTGCGTCATTAAGCTTCAGTGAGCCGAGCACAGTGAAGGGCATTGAACCAAAGGGAAGGGGACAAGTCCAGCTCTCCAGCTGGTTTTAGGAAAGGAAATGGAAAATCTGCCAGCCTTGAAAGGGAATTGAGGACATGGTAACCCTTAAGAGGCCTGGAGACTTGTCACATTCATTTCTGGGAGTCTATGAAAAACATATACTGACATATTCTAAATGTCGATCTTGGGGAAATGTCCTAGAAATGTCATTCTGGAAGAAGTGTTCTAGGATGACTATTGCAGGAAAAAAGAATCAGCTTTCACAAAGTAGAAAGATAAATGGGAAAAGGATGGTCACCCATGCATGTCCGAGCTGGTGGGTCAGTTAAAGTGTATGACTCTTGCAAAGAAATTGATCTGTTTATTAGTCAGGGTTCTTTAGGGAAACAGAACTGACAGGCGATATCTATAAATATTATGAGATTTTATAAAATTGTCTCACATACTGGGGAGATGCACAATTCCAGATTCCATAGGGCAGGTGAGAGGCTGGGAACTCCAATGAACGTTTTCGATGAATTCCCTGGGAGAAGCTGGCTGGCTAAAATAGAGATGGAAATTCTCCCTTCTGACTGTTGAAGTCATCACTTCTCATTTTAAAGCCTTCAACTGATTGGCTGAGACGTCTCCATTGTTGGAGGGAGTCTCCCCAGTTGATTGTAGATGTCATCAGCCATAGCTGCAATCCACTTACTGATGATTTAAGTCCACGAAATGTCCTCACAGTGACAGGCCAGTGCTTGCTTGACCAAAGAACTGGGCACTGTTACCTGGCCAAATTGACACTTGAACCTAACCATCACAATCCGTAAAAGATCTTTAATCACTTAGGGAGAAGAAGCCAACTAGAGCAGGGATCCCCAAAGTAGGTGCATGAAGTCTAGGGACTTTTTAAGATGATTCCTTGGGTGTGGGAAGAAAATATTATAACATTTTTTCAGATGAAAAAATATCAGTATAATAAAGTCTTTCGCATTATGAATATCTATACAGACCAATATGGTGCCCATACCCAAGCAGAGTGCTGGTTGTCTAAATCCAAGATGGGGAGTAATCCACGGAGAGACAGGGACTTCCCTAGGGCATCTACAAGATTATGTGTTGCCGTGTACCAGGATGCTTAAGTGAATCTAGAGATCGCATCATTGCGTTTATGTAAAACTAACTCAAGCATGCACCAATGGCTTGTAAAAATTCCTGGAAACACAACCAGTTCAAGGCAAGAAAAATACTCCAACTACAAGTGAACCACAGGAAAGCTGCTGACATTTCAATTCCTGACGTAAGCTCTTTGAGATCTTCGTCCACCATATTGTGAGGTGCAGTGCTGACCCCATCAGGTTGGATAAGAAATTGATGCCCCCCCCCCAAAAAAAATTCGAAATTATTAGGAAGACTATTGGAAATATGGTTTTATGCCCAGGTTTGCTAGTGATAAATCTTTTCCTAAGTATAGATTTGGATCTTGAGATATTAGTTATTGACATGAGTACTCATAGGGAATTTGTTAACAAATAAACATATATTGTGTACTATCAGCTAGAGAAGTGATTTGGGTGGGACAGCTATGATACGAGAGCAGACTCCAGCTTTACCACTGACTAGTTTTAACCTGTGACAAGGCACTTCTGTTTCTTTCTACTGATGGTTGATTTTTTATCCTCTGCTTTAATGATGTGTAATTTGCATATCTTAAAATGCACCCATTGATGAGTTTTGACAAATGCTTTTTGTCATTTGTTACCACTGCAATCATGATATAGAACATTTCTATCATCCCCCAGTATTCCCTCTTGTCCCTTTGTAGTCGCCCCTTCCCCACCCCAGCCCCTGCAACACTGATCTGATTTCTGACCACAATTTATTTTGTCTTTTCCAAAACTGCATTTGAAAGAAACCTTACTTCATGAGGCTTTGCATCTGGTGTCTTTCACTTAACATAGCACCTGGAAGGGCGTCCGTTTTGTTGCCTGCACCAGCAGTTCTTCCCTTTGTGGTGCCAAATCCATGGTGTGGATGTGCTGACTAAAGTTTCTGTAACCACTGATCAGCAATTAGGAAATTTTACAAATAGTTAAGAATGAAAAAAGGAGAAATAAAGGCTAATAAGATTGAGATAATATATTATCCTCATTCCATGTAACATAATAGTAGATAACCAAGTTAAAATGATCAAGGTCAGCTCTCAAGGACAAATGGTAGGAATTTCAAGTTTTGGGCTATGCCAGGTTTTGATGATTACAAATGAAGTCCGTATATACATGTTCATGTACAAGTCTTTACATGCACATTCCTTCTTCTTCCACTTGTGAAAATACTTAGAAGTGGGATTGCTGCTTTGTATGGCAAATGAATGTTTAATTTGATAAGCAAGTGCCAAACTCTTGTGCAAAGTGGCAGTGCTGTTTGTACACTCCAGCCAGCAGTGCAGGAGGGTTGTGTGTCCTCCACATACTTCCCAGAGCATGGTATTGTTGTGTTTTATTTTTTTTTAATTTTCCCATTTAATAGGCATGTAACGTATCTCATCGTGGTTTCAAATTGCGCTTCCCTAATGGCTAAAGATGCCTGTCTTTTCCTCTGGTTATTTGCCATCCTTATCTGTTTGGTGAAGTGCACTTGTACTTTTTGAGCGTGGGTTTCCTCATATATACAGTGTAACAATTATCTTGTCAGAATGTTTTTGACGAGTAACATGAAATATTTCAAGTGAAAGTTTTTATTTCTCTCCCCCACCCAGTAGACTTTAACAGAGATGACTTGTCATGCCAGAGTGGCCTCCTGTGTGAGTTGATAAAAGATATCTTCTGTGCCGGCATAGCCCAAAACTTGAAATTCCTACCGTTTGTCCTTGAGAGCTGGCCTTGGTCATTTTAACTTGGTTATCTACTGTTATGTTACATGGAATGAGGATAATATATTATCTCAATCTTATCAGCTTTTATTTCTCCTTTTTTCATTCTTAACTATTTGTAAAATTTCCTAATTGATGCACAAAGACATTCTGGAAGCAATACTATTAAATATGAGTCGCCATATATTGAAAGCATCAACACATTTAATACATAGTAATTCAACACCTATTTACTGAGCATCTGTTGCCAGGAATTCCCAGGCACTGCTGGAATGCTTGGAATACATCAGTGTACACCGCATAGGGAGATCGCCAGCCTCATGGATCTGCAGGCTAGTAGAGGGAAGGGGACAATCCATGCTGAAAACAATAAGTAAATTATATGTTAGAAAGCCATGACCACAGTGTGGAAAAGCTCTTTAAAATGTACTGAAGATGTTTCCAGGTAGCGTGTGTAGGGCAGTGTGCCAGTTTGGATGTATTATGTCCCCCCAAACACCATGTTCTTTGATGCAATCTTGTGGGGCAGACGTATTAGTGTTGATTAGGTTGGAACTTATTGATTTAGTGTTTCCATGGAGATGTGACTCAATCAACTGTGGGCGAGACCTTTGATTGGATAATTTCCATGGAGGCGTTACCCTACCCATTCAGGGTGGGTCTTAATTAAATCATTGGAGCCATATAAAATTGCTGACAAACAGAAGGGACTCAGAGAAGCTTAGAGAGACATTTTGAAGACGGCCGTTGAAATCTGACGCTGACATTTTGGAGAACGCCATTTTGAAACGCAACCTGGGAGAAAGCAGAAGCCAGCCACATGCCTTCCCAGCTAACAGAGGTTTTCCAGATGCCAATTGCCATCCTTCAGTGAAGGTGCCCTGTTGTTGATGCCTTACCTTGGACACTTTATAGCCTTAAGACTGTAACTATGTAACCAAATAAGCCCCCTTTATAAAAGCCAATCCATTTCTGGTGTTTTGCAAAATGGCAGCTTTAGCAAACTGGACCAAGCAGGCAGGATCCTACTCCATGGCCTGGGCTGCTTCTCAACCAGCTTGGCTTTGGTCCATATGAACTGGACATTGGGTGAAGATGCTTTATGGAGACAGGGGTCTGAGGAAATGAAGGGCTTGGGGGCTTGGAATCCTGTCTGCAGAGGGTGCTGGATGCGGGAGTTACCGTCGGCAGGGAAAGCAACGTGGAAGGAGCCATTGTGCCTTTCTCCGGGAAAGCTATTCATATTCTCCTGATTATGGGATAATTTCATAATGAACTCTCTTTGGAGGCAGGGTGTGGGGAAAATGAAACTGAACTTTCAAACATGCATAGAGGTTATAACGGAAGACTGATTGGGATCCCAAATCAATACCTTTCCTAAGGGAAGAGAAGAACTGAATGGCCTCGGAAGAAGCTCAAGCACAAATTGCTCTTGCTTTTGATTTTGTTTGTAATTCCATCTATAAATAGGCTTTTCTTAACATGTTACGTTAGGATCTTTCAAACCTTAATTTTGTCGCATGGAATACTCTTTTGCTTTTCTGTTATTTCTCAGTAATAAAAGATGCCTGGCTGTTCCTGCTGGGACAGAATTGCTTCTGTCCTGCTGCTACTTGCTTTTTGCATATTATTGAAGAGCCGGAGCTCACTTGGAGATGCACACATTATGACTTGGGTTGAAAAGATGTCCCCCACCACCCTGAACTGTAAATTTCTAGAACATAAGACAGGCTCTGTTGGGTGATCCAGTGTTCATCTGGCACATAAAACACAGCAACCGAATTTTTTTTTTTTTCACAAGTAGAATAAAATCTTGTAATATCACAAGCCATCAGCAACTTCCTGCTTTCAGAGCTTGAATTACAACTCCCTCTCTTCTGGAAGGTAATGAGTTCATTAGGATGAAGATTTTCTGCATAGTATAGATTTGTTTGCTCCTTTACAATGCTTGGGTGGCGGATAATTCAGCCTTTAGTTAATTAGCTGGGGCTGATAACATATGTGCTGGGAAGAATCAGGTACAATTTTTTTCCCTCTCATTTTATTGTGTGCACTCGACTGGAAAGATATTTTAGCCTCAAGTTTATTGTTCAAGTTTATGAAGAAAAAGTTAATCAGTCATTAGTTTCATGGCATTTAGCTAAGAAAATATAAAATCTAATTTTCTGAGATAAGGACTGTACTAGTTTGTATATATTATGTTCCCCAGAAAAAGCCATATTCTTTAATGCATTCTTGTGGGGGCAGACGTATTAGTGTGGATTAGGTTGGAACCTATTGGTTCAGTATTTCCATGGTGGTGTGGCCATACCCATTCAGTGTGGCCCTAGATTCATTTACCAGAGCCTTATATAAACTCAGAAAGGAGCAGCTCATGGCTAGCTGGAGCTGAGACAGACATTTTGAAGACGGCTGTTGGAAGCTGATGCAGACATTTTGGAGAACACCATTTTGAAATGCAACCTGGGAGCAAGCAGACGCCAGCCACATGCCTTCCCAGCTAATGAAGGTTTTTCGGATGCCAATGGCCTTTCTCCAGTGAAGGTACCCTTTGTTGATGGACGCTTTATGGCCTTAAGACTGTAACTGTATAACCAAATAAACCCCCTTTATAAAAGCCAATCCATTTCTGGTGTTTTGCATTCTGGCAGCATTAGCAAACTGGAAGAAGGACAAACACAAGGGATGTCTTCGTCTCCAGTCATTGCTTTCTTCCTCTCTCCGTGGCCTTGGCAGCTCCAGTTCGTCATCATGGCTCGGGTCTTTCTTGGCTTTTCATCATCTCAGAGGACACAGGGACCTCCTGTCTACCAGTGGTGAGGTCCCCAGCAATGCAGGAAAATACATACTGGGGATCTGATGTGTGTGGTGACCTTGAAAGTGAACCCCCAGTGCTCCAACTACAGACAGGGTAATTGATCACGGGCCCCAGCTGCTGTGCTCTGGAATCCGTGGATGCATTTGTACCCAGGCGCTGCTTCCCAGCCAGTGACTGAGTGCAGCCAACTTTGGCTTGAGAATTCCCCTGCAGCGTTGCTGAAACTTCCTTAGAGAGTGCAGCAGTCTAGGGTACTCCCCACACCTTCCCTCCCTCCCTCCTTCACTCAGCCCGGCCTCACGCTCTGATGGCATTCCCAGCCCTACCTGGCCCCCTCCCCATTTTCTTTCACGCAGGTGTTTCCCTGCAAACAACCCTCACCTACTTAATTCCATCCGGGTGTCTGCTTCTTGGAGGACCCGGACAAACGCAGTGTGTGTTCAGCATGCCCATTGGCCCACAGCCTTTCCCTGCCTCCTGCGTGAGGACTCGGCGTGGGGCTTCTTTCACGGTTCGTCCTTTGTGTTCATAGATGGGCACACAGCCCGGAGAGCAGCCCACCTGCTTGGGCTGCCATAACCTGGCCTTTCTGAGGTCTGTCTGCTTGACATGTCGTCTTCCCTTGTCTACTTGGACAGAACACCCGGGGACTTGGCTCCTGCTTTGCTTGTTACTCCTTTTCAGTCCTCCGCTCTGACTCGTCCGTCTCCCCACTCCCCACGCATGTTGGTTCTTCTATGGTTTTGTCGTTTCTCCATGTGATCCCTCCCTCTCCATGGCTTCCCCTTTGCTGGAGGTTGAATTGTCCCAGCTCCTCAAAGACAAGCTCAGGTTCTAATCACAGTACCTGTGAATGGGACCTCATTTGGAAAATGGATCTTTGCAGAAGTGATGGAGATGAGGTCAAACTGGTATCCTTACGAGAAGAGGGAACACAGCCACGTGAAGGCTGATGCAGAGATGGGGGTTGGCCACAAGCCAAAGAACACCAAGGATTGCTGGAAACTGCTGGAACCTGAGAGGCAGGAAGTACCCTCCCCTAGGGCCTGCAGAGAGAGCACAGCCCTGCCCACATCTTGTGACATATGAGAATGATATGAAATTCAAGTATCAGCATCCACAAATAAAGTTTTATTGCCACACAGCCACGCCCATCCATTTTTCTACTGCTTGTGGCTGCTTTCCAGCCACAACGGGAGAGTTAAGAAGTGGTTAAGGAGACTGCATGGCCCCATGGAGTCCAAGCCATTTACTCTCTGGCCTTTACAGGAAAAGTTTGCTGACCCCTGTGCTAAATGATTGGCCGAGTAAACTTGCTAAGATACAGATCTCAGTTTGATGTTCTGCCACCTAGATTCTTCAGGAAAACTTTTGGGTTCTCATCATAACTTTATAACTGTTCCTGCAACCTCCTCGGCTGCCCTGCTTTCCCACATGCCCTCATATGCCTGTCGTACAGAACTGTTTGCGGTTTCCCAAATGCATTCCCGTTCCTTATGTTGTAAACTTTGTGCTGTTCCCTTCGTTTCCTCCGAGCCTGAGCAAAGTCAGTGACCTCTTCCTTTATCCTATCGCCCAACCTGATTTATAGCATCTCTTTGATATTTTGTGATTTCTGACTTTTTTTCCCAATTTTATTGGGATGTAGTCACACACCATACAAACCATCTGAGGTGTACAGTCACTGGCTCACAGTATCATCACATAGTTGTGCATACTGCCCAATGATCAATTTTTTTAATCAAATTTTTTGATCAATTTTTAATTAAAAATTTTAAACAGAAACATTGCAAACCCAAAAGTACATAGGATAACATGTTGGATACCTACATACCCACAACCTAGATTTAACAAAATGTTAGCGTTTTGCTATAAAAGGTGTCCCAACCTTTGCTGTTGGTGGGATGTCTAGCAGCCTTCCTGGCCTCTGCCCACTGGATCCCAGGAGCCCCTCCGATTGTGACAACTGAAAATGCCTCCAGTTATTGTGGGGTATCCCCTTGAGGGCAAAATCTGCCAAAGCTTCTTATAACTCCCCTCAATCCTACATGCGTTAGGGATGAGCCTGCCTGAGTTGACCAACTCATGCTGCTTCCAGAGCTTTTAATTAATGTGACGTCTGTGGCTTTGAATTGCACGTGACATTGGCTGGTAAGTGTCTTGGTGATGACACTACGATAATGGTTCCGAATGCCCCCTTCATAGAGGCTGTGCTCCTTGGGTGGTATCATGCCCTGTCTTGGATACCTCCCAGTATAATGAAACACAAGAGTCCTTGCTTTCCTTCTTCCAAGAATTTTTTCCAAGAATTCTTTAGACTTTTATCCCCAGAGTGAATCCAAGGAACTCCTGGGAATGAGAGATGGTGGTAGCAATGCCAGGGAGGCCCGGGACCCCTGCCTGGGTGAATCTGAGCCGCCTGAGGCTGGATGGGGAGGGGGGATTTAGGGGGGAGCCAGCGCTTTGCCTCTGGGATTGCAGCACCATCCAGCAGGGCTGTGGCTTAGGATACCTGGAGGAGGAGACTCGGTGGTTTTTGAGGTCCTCTGCTGGCCTAAATGTGGTGATGGTGGTTTTATTTCATTTCATTTATTGATTTATTTATTTAAATTCAGTTTTATTGATATATATTCATATACCATACAGTCATCCATGGTATACAATCAACTGTTCACAGTATCATCATATAGTTGTGCATTCATCACCCCAATCTACTTTTTTATATATATATATTTTTTTACTGAGATTGTTCAGATACCATACATCTATCCAAAGATCCAAAGTGTACAATCAATAGCCCACAGCACCACCATACAGCTGTGCATCCATCAACACAATTATTTTTTTTTCAATTTTTAGAACATTTTCACTACTCCAGAAAAGAAATAAAGACAAGAAAAAGGAAACTTAGATCCTCCCATACTCCTAACCACGCCCCCATTTTATTTTTAATATTGTATTTATATTTTATTTTTAATTGATTTTTTCATTTATTTTTTTTTTCCCTAAATGAAAAATTCCATTCTGAGCACAAAAGAATTTTCAAGTTCCCCTTGGAGCACACTTCGTACCTGGCACGATCAGGTGATTTCACAACCACAGTCTTATTTCTTCCTCCCAACTGTCCTATTAGTGATGATAACAGCTTGCACTTCCTGCGTATTTACCATGAGCTATGCACTGCTCTAAACAGTTCACATACCACTGAGCCATTTACCCTGTAAAACAACCCTATGAGGTGTGTGTAATATAACACCCATTTAACAGATGGAAAATGGAGGCTGAGAGAGGCTAAGTCCTTTGGTGAGGGTAGCACAGCCAGTCAGCAGCAGAGCCGGGATCTGAACCCAGGCTATCTGGCTCCAGAATCCCAGCTCTGAACCAACCAACTTGCTTGACTCTCTCAGGGAGTGCGGCTCACAGTGGGTGTTGTTAGCTTCATTTTAAGGACAAGGAAAGGGAAAAGAATGAAGTAGGACCCCTACTTCATGCCGTATGTGATAATTAACTCAAAATGGATCAAAAAACTTGAATGTAAGAGCTAAAAGGATAAAACGCTTAGGAGATATTAACCATGGCTTTATTTAGGAACCCGGAGAAGAGAGAATGACTCCTTGGCTTTTTTTTGTTTGTTTGTTTCTTTATTTGTTTTTTTTTTGTTTGTTTTTGTTTTGTTTTTGTTTGTTTTTTGTTTTTGTTTGTTTTTCTTTTTTTTGTTTTTTGTTTTTGTTTTTTGTCTCCTTGGCTTTTAAAGCAGAAGAGGATGGTGGGGGTGGTGGGCCACGGGCAGAGTAGCTGACCCGCGATTGGCTACTTGGTCCAGCGTGCTGCCACCCTGCGTCCCCCGCCTTTCCAGGGCAGGAAGGCAGGGAGAAGAGACCGGCAGGATGGTGCCGGCTCACAGAAGTGAGCAACACTTGCTAGAATGTTCTGCCCACCTTGGGGTGAAAATGAGACCTATCAGTTCTTTATTTTAGGACCCTGCTCATCATTTGAATGAGGGATACCACCATTTATGTCTTTCATGTGTTGACTCAGGGTTAATTCACTTCGAACTACCTCGTGCAATGGAACTCCTCAAGCAGGGCCGATAACCTGAAAAGTTGGGGGTCGGCAGCTGTCTCTTCTATAACGGGCCGGGTAGTAAATGTTTCAGGCATGGTGGGCCTTGTGGCCTCTGTCCCCAGTACTCGACTCTCTCCTTGCAGCTTGAAAGCAACCTCGACAGATGGGCGTGGGCATGGTGCCATAAAGCTTTAGTGACACAAACAGGTGCCAGGTTCGATTTGGCCCCTGGGCAGTAGTTTGCTGACCCCTGCTAAAGATGGTAAGAAGAAATATAAAACATACATTAAAAGCTGGAGCTTTGGAATCCTATGAAACCGAGTTTGCATTCCTATTTTTCCATTACTGCTTGGGCAGGGAGTTGAAGCTCTGTCTCAGTTGGTTCATCTTTTAAGACAGGGTCAATAAAACTGATCTTGCTGGGTTTTATAAGGTTAACAGTCTTATAAATCTATATCTGTATATATCTGTATATACTTATAAATATATAGCTTAGAAATATCTGTAAGGCTAGTAATGATGATACATGGTAGAAAATTGTTATGTTAAATTACTGAAAACAGTAACATTTAAATATGAAGTTTATAAAGCCCTCCTTCTGATTTTTCCGACTTTTACAATTCTTGAAACTACTCTCTGGATCCTCAGACAGACAGACAGACGGTTGGGCAAATAAACAACGTACATTCGCGACCTACCCCAGCTCAGAGTGAGTGCTCCTGTTTTGGACATGGCAGTGAGTAATAAATATTGCAAGTCAGTTGCTTGGGGAAAAAACAAAGTTGTCTCCCTCGAACTCTGAATATCTCACCATTTATAGAAACCCTTGCTTATCAGGAGATGTTTGCTTAACGGTTCCTAAAGTCTTGGCTTATTTTACTCTTTACCACATGCATGCCCTGTGTAGCTGGAAGTACATTTCCCCAATGATGTGACATGACCCTCTAAGGAGTATGAAATTCAATACAAATCTTCAAATTATTTCCCTCACTTTGAAGGTTCAAAAATAATCAGTGGCTAACACAATAAGTAAATCCTGATATTCAACAATTATTTAAGTCCATAGCTAAGTTTGTGTCATGGGTGTGAGAACTTTGCTTCCAGATGTATCACAGGTCACAGTTTTGCAGTTTTCTCAGCTTTATATTGGAAACGTGGATTTGGGTGGTATTTTGAAATAAAAATAGTTATGCCCAACTAATGCACAAACTTGAGTTTTGCAGGTAAAAACATTCAAAATCTTCAACTTTTCCTAAAACCAGTTATTTTTTCATTGGCATGCATCCATTTTTGCTTACCATTAAGAAAAGCAATTAATTTGAAAGATGTAGCAATTGGAATAATAAGAGGATCAGAGTAGCAAGGTAAAGAATTAAGAGTTAACCTTCCCACAGGAACTGGACCTAATCTTGGGAAGTAATTGCTTTATCTCTAATAGAATAAGTCCCTGGACTTTCCATCAAATGCTTCATTCTACTCAGTAGTCAACCATGTGAAGGTGGTTAGGAAGAACTCCTTTATCATCAGGTAATCAATAATCTATAGAAATGGGTTATTTAACATTCCAAGGGCTAGTTAAGACTTTAAAGTGACTTAAAAGGCTCATGAGTTGATGAAATCTTTGAAATGACCAACCCAGTGGGTATCATTTTACACCTGACAAAGCCTGTGCTCCTGGGGGCCTTGATCAGAATTAGGGGTCTCTGTACTCATGCTGAGCAGAGGGCACCACGGCCTTCCACCCCAAACTTCCTTGTTAGTCATCTTCACTCTTTTAGGGAGCAACCCCCACCCAAGGGCTGAATAAATTAAAATGTCAACATCCTAGATTTTTCATGGGGTTACTAGATGAGGGAAATGTCTTCATGCTCTAGAAGGTCCTGGAGGGCAGGGGTGGAGGAGTGGGGTCGGGTAGCAGCTCCCTGCTGTCATCAGGATGGCTTGGAGTCAGTTCTCCATGGAGGTCTGTCTGGCTCACACCCAATATGGTGGTGAGTTTTGCACAGTAATGCATTTGTCAATGCACACTCATCTTGGTTGACACACTTGCTTTTCCTTACCACCAACTACCCAGCTTCCTCTCCAATGTGGACATGTGATTAGGGTTAGCTGTCTCTTGTTCTGTCACTGCTGAGAAAGTTGAAAAGAACCTTTTCTTTTCCCTCTCTTCCAAGGTCTGTTGCTATTGCATTTAAAGAGAAACTGCTCAAAGCTCAAGAATAAACTCAATCTCTACCCACCCTCTGATACCTAGCTCAGGTGTCACATCTTCAGAAAGCCTTCCTGACTTTTCTGTCCACCCTGGTCTGGTTTGGGGGAATCTCCTAAGTTCTCGCCCCACCCGCTGTACTGCTTCTCCTATGAACCATTATGGTTTGGTAACTGTGAGATCTGTGCAAGCAGGAACCATCCTTTCTATGTCTGAAAAAAAGTGGAACTTCAAGCATTTTTAAAGGAATAATTGCAGAGCAGTGAAGAATTTATGTCATTATTAAGTAGCCCATTGTTATTTTAAACAAGAGGAGTCATGTATAGCAGTCAACACAGTGTGAGGCACAGAATAAGGTCTTGCTTAGTTTTTGTGTTCTGTGGGATCCTTCAGCAGAAGGCAATGGAAAATCCAACAATCAGAGGTTGGACAGAGAAGGACGTTTGTCCTGCACATCAAAGAAGTTGGGGGTAGGACAGTGACGGGCTTGGTGGGACAGAGCTTTCAGGATACACTAGAGCCCAGGCATTTTCCATTCTCCTGCATTTCCTTTCTCTTCCATTGCTCTCTCTTTGTTAGAGGATGCCCTTCTCCTTTAGCCACATGGCTACAAAATGGCTGCTGCACCCCCAGGGTCAGGTCTCTGCATGGGCAGGAGGAAGGAGAGATGGATGAAGGCTCAAAGGGGTAGCTCTCCTAGAGCCCTGCCTTCCCCTTCCCTCTCATTGGCCATCACCAAGTCAATCACTGCAACAGGGTGGTGGATGGGGGTGGGATGAGGCAACTGAGGATGTCTGCTAGAGCTGGTTTCCTGGCTCTGCTCTGCCAGGCTCCCAAAGGGCACTGCAAGTGGGGGTGGCTCTCTCAGGGGTCCGAGGCAGTGACAGATTCACAAACCATTCCTCCATCCCATTCAACATTGCATTGCTTCCTTTCTCCTCCATCTCTCCCCCCTCTCCTGCTTCCTTCTTCAGCGTCTCTCCTCACCACTCACCTGTGTTCTCTGGTCCAGCAGCGTCAGCATCACCCTGGAGCCTGTTGGAAATGCAGATTCTCAGGTTCCCCCCCAAACCTTCAGAATCAGAAACTCTGGGGCTGGAGCCTGGCAGTCTGTATTGCAGCACGTCCTCCAGGACGTTCTGAGGCTGCTGGAAATTTTGAAGCCCTAGTCTCTACTCTCTCTCTCTTTCTTCTTCTCCCTTCTATTTTTCTTCCCTTTCCTACCTTTTGCTCTTGGACTCCTTCCAGGTAACTGGTCATCAGATAGCATCAAAGCATTCCACACGGGCTTGTACGTAGGTGCATTTTATATTCTGTGTTCTTCAGTTTACTGTCAGGTGAATTTATTATGTAGATTACAGACTTCTAAAATACTAGCTGATTTGAGTGGCTCTAGGATTTGATGAGGTATTCATTGTGAGTGGTCCTTGTGGGGAGTGAAAAAAAGGAATGTCTTGCTCTAGATCAGCATGCAGCAAACAAGTTTTGTAATTATTATTTTTCCTTCTTCATGGAAATATTTCATTATGTATGTGATCAGAGCTCAGAGTCAACAGGAAATTAGTTTTCATGTCATGACTATATATATACACACACATATGTATATATAAGTATCTAAAATATATATATATATATAAAAATATCAAATACATATGAATATACAACAAAGAATTTTGGAAGAGAGTATATCTAATTCTTTACTATAACCAGTTAAGATAACAGTTTTGAAAAATAGCAACCACAAGGAAGAAACCTTTTATGGAATCAGATGAAGACAACTTATTTTTAGAACGAACACCTTGCAGTTTCAAAAGGGAAAAAAATGACTGTGTGGATTGGAGATTTGAGATAAAATTAACCTGAATTGCAGAGGAACAGTGCAGAAAGAGTGGGTAGGGATTTATTTTCTTTTTGAGTTCCAACTGTCCCCACCATCAAAACTAAAATTGGCCCTCTTTAAAAGAAAATAAGATTTCGTGCCAGATTTGTTTTGTTATTATTCTTTATGCAATTATTTTTGGCCTGCAGACAATGGTTCTCGGCAACAAGGCCTCACAAGTGGACCTCGTATTTGATGCAAATTGTACTCTATCAATTCCTGAGCCTGCCTATTTTGCAAAAATATCATGCACCAGCATCTTCCTTCTAGCTTGGAGCAGATTCAGAAAAATGTCCTTGGCTCCCAGATCGCTTTAACTATGGGCTGGAGGCTCTGGGAGGCTGGGCCCGGGCTCCCAGTTAATTTCCATTTGCCACTAATAGGTGAGGACTCGTCTTTGGGCATTGGAGCTTTTAGAGGCCTCAGTCTATAACTAAACAGACAAAGCTACTTTTTCCATGCTGCCTGACCCAGAACCTCTTACAACAACACAGATATGCCCTCTGAAAGTAACAGCAGAGAGTCAAACTGTGAAAGGCAACAAAATGAGAGAAAGAGAAAAAATACTCTCTGCTTCGTCACGGGGCCCCTTCCCCTCTGCCAGGGTTTGCCATCTTGTGAACGTGTGTTTCCAGGCTGCCTTGGCTTTCAGGAACCTGTAGACTCCAGAGATACAACGGGAGGCTGGCAAGTTCCTGTGTGATCCCAGTGGAGAGGTACATGGCCTAGAGGCCCCAAAAGTTGTGACCACACACAGCTTCTCCTCTTCTCTGTCTATGCACAAGCCATGTGCCTTCCTTTCTTTTGATCCACAGGTTTGCCACCCTTGGTCCAGACTCCAAGCTTTTCCTTGGCTTGGAAGACTTCTCCAAGATATTTGCCTGTTCTCCCAGGATGCCTCTCCTGACCCCCCCCCCCCCCGGCCAAGGGAGCCCCTCTCTTCTCTCTTTCTCCCCTGACTACGCCCAGTTTTTCTTCACAGTACTTATCTCCCAAGACTACTTTCTACTGGAGAAGATAGACACAGAAAGGAATAATATATATACTTACTAGATTTTGATTTGGGCGGTATATTGTTTTTCTGTCAGCTTGATATCACTCCACCCAAGAATTCTATCTCCCCTCTCGGTGATGTTACTCACAGTGCATCCAGTGATGATCTGTCCCTACCTTCGGGCTGTCTATTTATCTGTATATCTGACTCTCTGTCTATTTTAAATTACGTTCTGGATAGGACACCCCAGTCTGGACAGGGTAGGGAAGACTTCCAGGGGTGCTGCTAGTTAAGAGGTTGGGGTTGTGGTGGCTTCTGCTAGGAAATGCATTTCATCATTATCTATTACCAGGACTGACTGCTGAGGAAACAGTCATTAAAGATCATATGGAGTTCAAACTTTACTATTAGCAGTTGCTCCCCTAAAGGTATTAGTATGAAAACATATTTTTGGAAAACCCCAGCATATAAAGGAAAAAAAGGGATGTCCTTCCTCCATTCTTTTTAGTTTGAATGCTTATTGCTCATGATCCTGACATCCACCTTTTATTACAGTTAAAAGGAAGCCCTTCTTCTTTTGCTACCCTCTCCCCTCTCTCCAGCCCTTCCAGCCTCCTCCTTCCTTCTCCCTTCTTCCTTCTTTCTCTCCTACTCACTGTGTCCCAGGCTCCTTCCCTGGAATCTTCATGGGGTGAGGAAGTTCTTAACACAAATAATGGACGTGGGTGATTTCCACTTGCACAGCCCCATTCCCTGCTCCCCGTGGTCATCCTGCCCCCCGTCCTGCCGGGCGCTGTGCCGGGGCCACCCTGATGTCCTCATTGGACAAGCACCCCACAGCCGAGGGACTCAGTCGGGGTCCCTGGGTGTGAGTAACAACTTGGAAGTCCACGACCAGATAAATATCAGATCTAGGATTTGACTCGGGAGACTTTCTACTATTTTACTTGTCTCTCTGAAAAACTCTTAACTGTGTGCATAATTTTTTTTAACTTCTCAAATTGAAATAATTTCAGACTTCCAAAAATGTAAAATTATTCAAATAATATCTCCCTCAAGTGTTACCCCTCACAGTTCTAGGAACTGGTCTTCTGTTGGTGTTTGGATTTCAACTGCTGTCCCACCGAGGCCCTTTTCCTGGCCCTGGGTCCCACCGGGGGTCCCGTGGTGCACTGAGCTGTCGTGTCCCCTCAGTCTCCCTCAATCCGGGGCAGCTCCTCAGTCCTTTGCATCTCAGGACCTCAACACTTCTGAAGGCTACTGGCTGCTTATGTAGTAGAATGTTCCTCAGTGTGGGTTTGCCTGATTTTTCTTGTGGTTAAATTTAGGTTAAGCGTTGTTGGCAAGAATCCCACAGAAGCAATGCTGGGTCCTTCTCAGGGCATCCTCTCGGGGACTCTTCAAGCCGAGTGGCACAGCTGGTGGTGTTGGCTGCGCTCGTCGGGGTGGCGTGCTGTCTGCCGGCAACCTCCACGTGCAAGCTACAATACTATCTTTCAGATTAAAAAATATCTTGTGTGGAGATACCTTGAGACTACAAATACCCTCTTTCTTATCAGACCTTTTTTTACCCACTAATTTTAGCATCACTTGATGATTCCCTATGGAACATTGTTGCTGTGGGATCTGCAAATGGTGATTTTCTACTTCCAACATCCTTCTACATTTTTATTCATTGCAATTCTTTTTTTCTTCTTTATATATTAAGGATATTAATGCTTTGCCATTATGAAGTTGCACATATTTTCTCCAATTTGTCTTACAATTATTTTAATTTATAGCTGTGGTTATTAATTGGGATTCTATAAGGAATGGCTATTCATTCTCCCCAACTGTTTATTAGTAGTGGATTCATGGATATATATTTTATTATACATAATTCATTACTGTCAGTGTTTTTTTGTCGTTGCGCAAATTGTCCCAGATTTGACCATTAGGGGAGCCTTTGAGTGAGGTCCTGTGTCCTTTTGACACGCTCCCACCATCTTTTGAGCACTTGCTTAATGTTTGGCACTACACGACATTCCAGAAACATCTTGTGTTTTTCCTGCCTCCATCCTGGAATCAGCTGCTTTTTCCAGGAGCCCCAGTTTCTGTTATTGGAGAAGGGATTTAGAAACCGAGATCTGGGTGCTGGATGCTTGTTCCTTCTACGCCTCTCAGAGATTTCCTCCCTCCCTCCCTCCCTCCTTACCTCCCCTTCTCCCCTCCTCCTCTCCTTCCTGCCTTCCTCCCTCCCTCTATCCCTGTCTGTTTATATATTAAGAAGTGTGAGTTTATGCTGGTTCCTCTGCTGCCAGCTCCACAGCATGGTGCTCCTCTACTCTCACCCACTATTTATTGCTCCTTCCTCCAACAGTGAACACCTGCCTGCTGTTATCCACAACATACTTACTATGTTCCTCAGTCCCAGGATCTATATGATCTCAAAAGTGCTAACTCACACCACTGTAAAAGCAAATGTACCAACTAGAGTACCGTGTGTGTATATTTCTTTTTGGTGAAATACTATTTCCAAAAGTTAATTAGGTCAGTTCTTTTCTTTCAGCATGTTTTTGTTATTCATTTGCAGTACACTTAGGTTTATTTGCTACTATGTATTCCATTTTGGACCTCCCCCTTCCTAGTTTGATTTTAATTATATATTAAGTTTTTGAGTCCCCAAAGCATTAACATAGTTCTAAAATCAAAAGGTATATGCACTGAGAAGGGTGCTCCTCCTCATTCTTCAACCCCCCCATTCCCACAACCCATGGGGAACTAATCACATTCGTTTCTGATTCTTCTATCCCATGTTTCTTTCACAGAATTGAACAGATCCATGAATATTTTCTTCTTTCTTAGAAGAAGAGTGGCGTCCCGTATGTATTCTTTACCCTTTCCTTTTTCTCATTTAATAACAGGCTGGAAATCTCCCTCACCTCACAGAGATCTCTTCCCTCCATCCTTACAGTGGCACGAGTCTGTTTTCCACCCCTCGCTGCTGCTGCCCCCTGCCCCTGAGGTGTAACTACCTGCAGCCAAGTCCACAAATCTTAAGTATGTAACTCGATGATTTTTCCACACATGTACACCTGTGTAAACACCACCCTGATGAAGATGTGGAATATCTCCAGCTATCTAGAACATTCCCTTATGCTCTTTCCTAGTCACCAACCCCCAACCAGGGTAACTATTACTCAGACTGCTGCCACCATTCGTTAATGTTGCCTGTTCTCGAAACTCACTTAAACAGAACCATAAAGTAAATACTGTTCCTTCGGGCTTTTTTTTTTTTTTTTTTTGCTTACAATTATGTCTTATCCACGACCACTTAACCTGAAAGAGCCCCTCATATAGGAAAACGTCATCTCCTTCTGTCACCCTGCTCCAAGATTGAAGTAGGAGGACAGCTTGCAGATGTTTACTGTATTCTCTTTGCTTTGCAAGAGATTATATCGTGTGTAAAAATAACTTTTTTTATAAGAGATTTTAAAAAAGTGGAACAAACTACAAAAGTTTGGGTGTTTACATGAAAACCAACTCAGTTTACTTTGATGCAAAACAACTCAAGAACAAGTTATGGCCAATCGGTCTGAGATAAATGTGTGTGCGTTTGAGCTCTATTTCTGTAAATAACTTTGAGTAGAAACTATGTAATTCTACTGAAATTTATGCTCCGGGAGGCAGGGACGATGCCTCCTTCTTCATCGTGATACAATCCTTTCGTATATAGTTGGTGAATGAATAAATGAATTAACAGTTTTTAAGGAACAAAAAATGACCACACTAGCAATCATACATTCATTGATTGATAATTCAGTGGAGACTTACTGTGGTCATGCTGTGCGATAAGGACAGGACTGGGTCCTGCTGAGACTGTGTGGTCTCTGCCCTCAGGAAGGTGGTTTGATGCCCACGAGTTGTTTGGCCCATCCTCCCTCCATCCTCCCTCCTTTTCTCTCTTCCCCTTCGTCCTCCCTTGAATTGACTAATAACTCAGGGGCTGCCGAGTCCAGCGTAGATGATGGTTGGGGCTGAGAACACATAGGCAAAGGGTTATTTGGCTTCTCAGTCTCACGGATCCTTCTGCTCTAACTGGGGGTGTCAAGGAGAGGAAGGGCTGCCGTGTTCCCAGGAGCAGAAAAGGATCTGCTAGATGGCTCTGGATGGAACGTTATCTGAGCAACGTATAAAGCGGCCTGGTTTGTGAGTCAACGCTCGACCATTTCTTTCTTGGTTGGCATTGCAGCAGGGCCCAAAGAGGACACCCAGGGAAACAGATTCAGCATTCTCAGCCTGAATCGTTCTTGCAAGCTCGAGGACGAAAGTACGTTGAGAAAAAGATATTTGCACTGAACACTCCTACTTGCTACTTAACACAGGAGACCATGGTGAATGCCCTGCCATAATCATATCAGATTTTTAAGTTTTGATTCTGCACCCCACTCTGCAGAAACAAGTGGAAAGCCAAGGCTCTGCTTTCTGTCTGAAGCTCCACTGTCTGGCAACTGGAATTACCTGCTGAAGGAAATTCCATAGCTCAGTGGTGATAATCTCCTACAGGCAATTTCAACTAATTAGGGGAGAAATGTCCTAATTTACAAGGGGAATGACAGTTGTCTTGAGCATAATTAATTTCTGCTAGGAAAAATGCATATATTAGTATGGTTACCTTCAAGAATTAATTACTTTGACTTTGACTATTTGTCTTTTCTGGAATGCTGCTTAACTTCAAAATGTAATTAAAATATTTAGCACATAACAAATCAAAAATCATTGCTTCACTGTTTGCAAACCAGCATGTGGGAAAGGAGATAGTGGTTTGTAAACAAGCTGCAATGTCTCATTTTAATTCCTTTGGGAAAGGATATTGCACATTTCTCCTGAACTAATAATCTGTTGTTGTTCTAAGTTTTCTAGAGAATTGGAGACTGAGCTGCCTTACATAAGTGCTGTGGGTGGTTAAAAAATACTGGATTTTTTTTTCTTGTGTGCGTCTCTGATCTGTGGACAGTGAGGGAGCTCTTGGAAATGCCATATTATGTGTCATGGCCAATCGCCCTGTGGGTTTTCAGGATGCAGACCATGTACACTTGCAAGATTTCCAATCCCACATGCTCTTCTACAATCTTGCCATTCCATCAGGAATACAGTCTGTTTTCCCTCCTCTTGAACCTGCATGGAGCTTTATGACGCCTCGACAGATAGAATGCAGCGGAAGGGATGCTGTGTGTCTGCTGAGGCCAGTCATGGAAGCCACCATGTCTTCTGCCTCTTTGCCTGCACACTGGCCCTGGGAACCAGCCCCCACTGCTGCAAGGAAGCCCACGCTACACAAAGAGGCCTAGGGTAAGCTTTTTAGCCACAAGCACTAGCTAAGATCTCAGCTGACAACCAGCATCAACCTGCAGACATAGGAGTGAGTTAGTCTTCAGATGATGCTAGCACCCAGCTTTTGAGCTGCCCTATCTAATTCTGAGAGTGGCAAAAAGGAGCGTTTGCCACCAAGCCCTGTCCAAACTGCAGATTTGTGGACAAAATAAATGTCATTTTTTTAAGCCACTGAGTTTTGGGAAATTTTGTTATGCTATCACAGTAACTGGAACACAAGGTAAGAATTATTTACGAGAAAGGATACTTTTTGTGGGGAAAGTTCATTTGTGGTGGGTTATAGAATATGAGTCCACAATTCAAATTGGCCTTTTCACTTGACTCAAATGAATTTAAATGGCTGTTCAGGTGCATACCCCCCCCCCCCCCACACACACACCTCCTGATATACATCAACCTTACCATCTGCCTCTTTTTACGATGCAGGGTTCTCTAACCTTCTTAGGTTATCCCTGGATCTGCTCTCAACCAACTAAAACGTAGGGAACTGAAATGGGGCCCTAAAGTGAGCTCCCTCCCCTAAATCTGTAACAAGAGAGTCCCCTTCCCCCACAACCGGTAATGACTGCAAAGTAAACATTAAGCCCTGAGAAGGAGGGAGTGAAACTGTGCCATTTTAGGGAGTGAGACTTGCAGATGTATGCATTAGCCAAGCGTAACTGTTTCAATAATTAATCATTGCACCGGCCTTGAGAAAACTTCTCAAGCTTGCTAAAGATCTTAAGCACCCATTAATTAACCGCCAACTCTGCTTTTGTCAAAGTAGCTTGCTTGCATTTTCAGGATGTGGTTTCTGCCTATATAAGTCTCAAGCACTCTCCGGTGGGGGCTGCTGCTTACTGAACTCCCTGCGCGGAGTGACAGGCGGCAGTCCCCGGGCCCGGCTAATAAAAGGCTCTTTAAATTATGTTTGGCTGTCTCGTACTCTAACTCGCGGGCACCGTAACAGGAACCCTTCATTTCTCGTTTATTTCGCAAACACATTTTTCCTCAAAGGCCTAAAGAATATCTACAGCTTTCGACCTTTGTCTGGGTTTCAAGCTTCACTGATGGTGGTCCGCAGAGCTGACCCGTCTGCTCAGCCTTCCTTGGTGCAAAATGCACCTCTGTGACTTCAGTTCTCATGCACCCAAAGCATGAGACGAGCCTTGAATGGAAATGTGATCGGTTACAGCTCCCTTTTCCCCAGAGCCGGAGATGGCATTATAGCAACTCTGTTATTTCAAAAATAACACACGTCAACCCTTTGCACCTTCACATTCTTTAGAAATCTGTAACACAAGGAAAATAACAACTTTCCACCCACCCACCTCACAGTCGTGTGGGGTGGAATAGTGAGCTTGTGCTTGCAAAGTGCTTTGCGGCGCCGAGGTGCCAGGCTGCACAGCTTGTAGTGCTAGCAACATCAGATGCTCGGGAAATGCTCAGAATTCACCCCTGAAATTGCTGCAGCAATCTCAGCACCAATTTGGAAAGTTCACCTGATGAAAAGGCATGGTTCCCTGCTCCAGCACTCAAAATTGCCTTTGGAATTGCAGTTAAGCAATTGGCAGTGCTAGTTTCCCTTCTGATGGTTTCCTTCGGTGGCGCTGATGGCAGCTCATTCAAACCATTGTCTCTGACTCTTCTCACTGACGTGTGTTATTCTGGGGATCGCCCTGTAGCTTTCAACAGGAAGTTTGCTCTGCCAATTATAATGCAAACCCTTCCATTTCTTTGTCAAATATTGCCAAGGCATTTTTCACAGCTTTGAAATTGATTTGTTTTTCCCAGGTGTTGATTGCTCTTTGGAGGTGACAACACAGAATGGGGTTTCTTTTTATTTCACAAGTCCATGCTGATTGCAGGCATCAGATAGATCTCATAGATCTCAGGGCTGGTGATCACCTTGCAGAGAAGGGAGCTGGAAGCTCGCTGAGCTGTGAAGAAGCCATCCTGGTCGTGAAGGTGAATCTTAGAAACCAGCAGCATTTTCTTTACGATTCTCCTGCATAAGAGAGTGTTCTGCCCAGCATGCCACACAAGGGACTTCTTGGCTAGATGCCAATGCAACTTCCAAGTGGAAAACAAACATTTCATTCAGCCCTTAGAACATTTGGGATCATCCAGGGGGAGAACAAGCTGAGTTTTCACTTCTGTTCAGGAGGCTTGGTGCCGTGTAGCTGCCAGTCCACTCACTGACTAGAAAACAGGGTGAAGGGTAGCGAGCGTAAACTCAGCTGGTGGCTTCTTCCTTATGTATGACCTTGCCTCTTTGGTTTTTTACTGATTTCTGAGAGTGGGTGACCAGCACACCTTTGCAAAGCTCGAAAACTCAAATGTTTTCTGGGGTCAGACAGTAAACTTAAGGTTTGAGGCAAAGGGATGTAAGAAAACTGGGCTTTTTGGGAATAGGTTAAGTGTACGAACTACCTCTGTTTGGGCTTATTTTTAAAAGCACTGGGCTGGCCAAACCAAGCAGGACGGAACTGGCTACATAATTTGTAGGGTCCAGTACAAAATGAAAACCCAGGGCCCCCTTATTCAAAACGTAAGAAATTAGAGACATTGACAGCTGAACATTGCACCAAGCACAGAGCCCTTTTGGGCACTGCTTTGCCGTTTCCAAAATGTCAGATAAATGGGAGGATGCAGCAAGCAGCTTTCACGCCTGGCGGCATTCACTCAATGTACTGCTTTGGAGGCTCGTGTTATTGTACGTAGCAGTAGTTTTCCCTTTAATCTCTGCCTAGTGTTGCGTTGTTTTGATGTACCACCGCTTGTTTATCCATTCACCAGTCCAATGACGCTTGGGTTGTTTCCAGTTTCTGGAGATTATGAATAAAGCCACTATAAACATTCACATACGGGTATTTGTGTGGACAGTAAGTTTTCATTTCTCTTACGTACATACCAAGAGTTAAATTGTTGGGTCATATGGTTTTGCGTGGTAAACTATCTCAGAACGTTTTGCATTCCTACAGGAGATGTGTGAGAGTTCCACTTGCTCAGTATTTTCACCAATACTTGTTGCTGTCAGGCTTTTAATGTAAGCAGTTCTAGCAGGTGTTGTAGGATTTTAATGTGGATTTCCCTGGTGACTAATGGTGTTGGGCATCTTTTCATGTGTTTACTGGCTATTTATATCTTTTCTTCTGAGATGATTATTCAAATCTTTTGCCCATTTAAGAATAATTGGGTTTTTTGTCTTCTCATTATCGAGTGTAAAAATTACCTATAAATTCTGGATATGAGCCTTTTGTTGGATATATGTTTTGCAGGTTTTTCCCGGTTTGCAGCTTGCCCTTTCATTCTCTGAACTGTGGCTTTTAAAGAGTAAAAGGTTTTACTCTTGATACCCATTTTATCGTTTTTATGCTGTGACTTTTGTGTCCTGATTAAGAAGTCCTCATTAATCTAATTTCCCAAAGATTTTCTTTTGGGTTCACTTCTAGAAATTTAATAGTTTCAGCTCCGATATTTATGATCCATTTAGAGTCAATTTGTGTACATGAAAAAAAAGGAGAGTCAATGTTTGTTTTCTTCCCGGCATATATCCAGTTGTTCTAGCGCTATGTGTTTGCAAAGTTTGAATTTTCATTTGGAAAAATTCAGAGCAATTTCTGTGTTGATTTGACACCTCTATAATAATATGCTTTCTAGTCACTTCTTTTGATCCCTCTTGGATTTGAATTCCTCTTTAGAAAGGAGTCTAGGGTAGCCCCGGGACTCAAATGGTCAAATGGTCACCACTGGGAACCATAATTCATCGGTGTTGTAAGAAAGGGGAGCTAAATACTTTTTTCAAATCCACTCACTTAATAAATGATTTTCCGTGTTTCTCTTGCTGAGAAGTCCCTGTTACATCCCTGTGTTTTCCAGATCGTTGGGTTTGGATTCTAAAGCTGGTACTTTCTGCTGTTGGGCTTTGGCCAAATGACTTAAGTTTCCTGAACCTCAATTTTCTCATCAGTAAAATGCAAATCATATTAATTACCTCATTGCTATTATAGTTAGATTGGCTGTATCTGTGGATATACAAGCATTTTTTTTTTCTAGGAAAGGATGTGTAAATTTCATCAGCTTTTCTAAGGACCTCTTGATCTAAAAAGCTTCAAAACCACTTCTCTAAACCGTTAAGTTTGATGGGCTCTTTTAGCTGCTATCCTTTCAGCAATTATAATTACTTTTCTCCTTCCACGAGACCGGTGGTCATATGTCGAGGTAAAAGAGCCCACTCAGCTTTGGTTTTATGCCCAAGCTATGCCTCGAAAGGAGACATAATCATCCTGTGAACAACAGGGAAGAGAACTCAAGATTTTCTTCTTCCAAGTGGCGCACTCTCTGTCTAGACATGAATTTGGGTGCTGCTGCCACAGTTTAAGACCATTTGGAACTTGCCCCGAGATTGTGGGAACCGTTTTTTGAATGTAAGACACAGTTGTCTTGCTCCCCTGTTCTCCCTCTCTTGCTCGTTCTGATGCGGCCGGCTGCCATGTCGTGAGCTGCCCTGTGGAGACGTCCGGGAGCAGGGCTCTGATGTCTCCGACCAACCTCCCGCGAGGACGTGGCGCCTGCCAGCTGCCATGTGAGTAAACTTGGAAGCAGAGCCTCCATCAGTCTTTGAAATGACTGCAGCCCTGGCTGATACCTTGACCCAGCCAAGCCACACCCAGATTCCTGACCCCCAAACTGTGTGATAAAGGTTTGTGGTTTTCAGCGCTAAGTTTTGGGGGTAGTTTGTTATGTAGCAATAGGTGGCTGTTAAAGACCTATTCCAGCTCCTTGTTGCTTTGTGCCTCAGTGGCTTGCTCCCTGAGGGTCTTCCTTCTGGGGCCAACACAAATTCTTCTTAAAAAGAGGGATGGGAGAAGCTAAAGAGGCAACGGGAGAGATGGGGAAGGACAAAGTTATCAGTGGAGGGCAAAGGCACGTGAGCCATGAACCTGACCTTATGTCAGGGATACACTGGCTCTGAAGGCTACTTCAAGAGAGATTTACAGGGAAAGAGCTCTCAGCTTTATGGAACACTAAGAAACGTGACGCTAACCATTTCTCACCAGTCCTGGGAGCAGGTAGCATTGGTTCCCTGTCTTACCAAGGGTTTCTGTAAGTTGCACTGAGCCCGGGTGCTGGGGTGAGGTGGACACCTGAGTCCAACTCCAGTGGGCGTGGCTCTGTGCCCCCTTGTGCTGCCACTTACTGACTGATGTACTAAATGTTTTCAGTCAAGGCAGCTTCACTAAAAGTGTGCTGACTTTAGGGAAGAGGGCTCTGTCAGATGGCTCTTCTTTTAGTGCTGCGCTGGTGACCTGGCTATCAAAACTTGACCCACTGTTGATGACTAGGAACGAGTTGGCCAGTTGGCCTGAGGAGGTGGAGATCTTGTCTTTCCACATTTTTTTCTACGCCTTCTTCTTGAAATTGGGGGTTGGGACAAAGGGTGGCCTCCCCACCCATTTGGTTGTCTAACTTATGACACATCAGGTGACAGCTCAATTGAGTGACAGCTCAGTCTTTTCATAGTGACAGCCTCCTATTTTCATTTGTATCTTGCCAATCTCCCTAGGGGGCAGTGAAACTCAGCCAGCTGATCAGCGCATCCATTTCTTCTTTAACTTTTTTAAAAAATTGTGGTAACATATGCACATGTTTTGCCATTTTAACCATTTTTAAGTCTGCAGTCCAGTGGCATTAATTACTTTTACAGTGTTGGCTACCTTTACCACCTTCCATTACTAAAACTTTTTTATCACCCCAAACAGAAACTGTATCCATTAAGCAATAACTCCCCATTTCTTCCTCCCCCCAGCCTCTGGTCTAATCTACTTTCTGTTTCTCTGATATTTCATATGGGTGGAATCACATGAAATATGCCCTTTTGTGTCTGGCTTCTTTCCCTTAGCATGATGTTCTCAGGGTTCATCCATGATGTAGCATGCATCAGAGCTTCATTCCTTTTTATGGCTAAATACTACTCCACTCATTCACTGATGGACACTGGGGTTGCTTCCACATTTTGGCCGTTGTGCATAATGCTGCTGTGAACATTAGCAAACACCTGTCCTCTGAGTCCCTGTTTTCAGTTCTTTGGGGCTCTTGTGTTTTAGAACTGCATTTCCCAGCTGACGTTGCATTGGCTGTGGTCATGTGACTGGCATGTGAGGAAGTCCTGTGTACATTTGCCTGGCCTACAAAGACTTCCCAGGCACACTCCTCTGTGATCCTGCCCGTCCTGGTTGGATCTGCCACACAAGCACGCCAACCTCGGGCACCATGTGCTGAAGATGGCGGAGCCACGGTTGGAGGAAGCCCAGGTTCCCAAATCACCACTTGCAGAAGAACTGCCTGTAGAACCTTCCATGGGTGCAAAATAAACCATTATTGTGTTAAACCACCGAGATTAAGATTTAGTATTACTTTAACTAACATTCCCACTTAAGGAAGAACATTCCCAAATAAGGATAGGAACTATCCCAAAAATGTATTTGGGGGGTGGTACAGTTACTATCATGAAAATATTCCGCTACATGTTCTCTGGGAGGACACTGGCTCAGAGTGGGTGTTTGGTGGGTACTGATGGCATCCTAGGATCTCCATTAGCTATATGTTATCTGTTGCCAAGTGTTGTTTCTTTAAGGGAAGGACCACAGCGCATAGTCGTCATTATTCATTTTAGCCTTCCGTGTCTGTGGACAAGTAGCCTCAAGAGTTCTGTAGTCACCAGTCTTCTGTTTTTAGAAATGTAGAAAATTTCACTGATATTTATCACAGACAGAATAATGCCCCCCACCCCCAAAGATGTCCCTGTCCTAGTCCCTGGCTGCTCTGAATCTATTACCTTCCATGGCAAAAGGGACTTTGCAGATGTCACGAAGCTGAGGCTCTTGAGATGTGAAGATTATCCTGGGTTATCTGGTAGGCCCAGTGTCACAGAGGGAGGCAGGAGGGTCCAAGTCAGGAAGGAGATGTGACGGCAGAAGCGAGGGTCGGAGAGCAAGATTGAAGACGGAGGAAGGCGCCACAAGCCACAGAATGCAGATGGCCTCTAGAAGGTGGACAAGGCTAAGACACAAATGCATCCCTAGAGCTCCCAGAAGGAACGGACTCCTGCCGCCACTTTGATTTTAGGACTTCAGACTGCCAGAACTGTAAAATAACAAATTTGTGTTGTTTTAACCACTAAAAAGAATATATTTCAGCAGCAATAGAAAATTAATAGGAAAGTGTATTCTGTTGGTTTTAATAGTGTAATTTTAAAGTATTTGCAATTGGGTACATTTTCTGTCTGGCCTCTATCTACACCTCCTAACACAGGGGAAGGAAACAGAGAATAGCACTTTATATTTTAGGATGAGCCGCTGTAGAGGCTGTCAACATGTAGCTCAAGAGGAACAAAGAAACTAGAGGCCAAGTTTATCCACAGCTCCAAAATCCTTCACTAATGGGTTGTATAATATGTTGATGAGGCATGATGCTGAAAACTCACTGCCTTTTATGGAAAAGTCCATCTCCTAATGCAGAATAAAGAAGAGCTGGGTTCCTTAGGGGCTTTTTTGTTGCTATTTCTGTTAGGTGAGTGCAAATCGATGCCAGGTCGTCCCTTCCAGCTGAAATGGGGGATATTGGGAAATTGCCACCTCAGCCCAGTCACCTTCCTTCTTTGGACACAAGTGCTGGTCTTCCTAAAATATTTGGGAATCTTCCATTTTGGAAAAACAGTTGATGTTCTTTTTTGTTTTGTTTTGTTTGTTTGGATCATGTGGATTTTTCCTTCTAACCCTGTACTAAGCTGAAGTCATTCAAGTTGGAAAGATTTTGTGTTTGTTTTAGGGACAACATTGTCTCTGTTTCCTTCCCTTTCCCGCCAAGACAATGTCCTGCCAGACACTGCCATCCCATCCAATGAAGATCAGTCACTTTTCAGCAACTAAGAAATCATCGGCAAGAAATACAATCACTGTTTGAGGCTTTTTTTCCAACAGCCATCACATTTTTATTGGGTTCTATATGTCACTATAGAAATGCAAGAATAAAATCTTAAAAGTTTGCTTCTAACAGTAGACTGTGCAGATAAACACAGAGTCATATGCCCAAAGCATCAACATCTGTTGCCTAACAGGATTGTTTCTAATGAGAGAAAACCAAGTTATATGAAACTCATTTTTCTGTCACATGGAAGAAAATTCCCTAGATTTTTTTCTTCTTCTACTGATCTGCTGGAGATATGTGTACCTGAGCTCCCATAGAAACTCAATTAAGTTCTCTGGATCTGGGGATATAAAACATCACAAAGTGAGTTGCATAAAGGTGCATGGAGATAGATAACATCAACCCGGCTAGGATCGTGCACGGTGCTGCTGAGTTTATGAAGCCTCGTCTCTTCGAGGGCAGACTCTCCACCTGTTTTCCCACACGCAGGAGAATATTGTACCTTCCTAAGTGTCCCCGCAGCAGCGCACGCTCCTCTGTCGTCTCAGAAGGCGCAGTGCCTAGAGCCAACGATACTTTTAGGGGCCAATGAAGCAGGTTTAATTTCCTTTAGAATCAGGAGAAAAACAATGGATATAATTCTGTGTGGATTATATTCATCTGTATATTGAGTTATAAAATAGAGTTGAAATTTGTAACAGCAAATATATATATGTGTGTCTGTTTTTGGAATAAAGTGGAGGCCCTGCAAAGGCAAAAAGTGTGTGCACCCTGAAAGTCATCCAGCAGCCCTGCTCAGGGGACGCCGCAGGAAGGACACCTGAGGGCTCCTTCTGGGCAGCAGAGCTTTCCTCTCCGAGCCCTGCCCCTCCCGCTCACCGAGACTTGTTCCCAGTGCTGTCGCCCCCAGTCCGTGGGCATGGACCCTTTCCCCTTAGTTGGGCTTGACCTGGTTAGAATGTGTCTAAAGGCTTATGCTAAGAGACTGAAGGGAAATAAACCAAAACCAGCAGAGGGAAGCCAAACATGTTGGAATGAGCACCTCTCCCGAGCACAGTCTGGTGTTGGGTTCTGGATTTTTCGCCGGCCCTCTCCAGTGTCAAGGGGCTGTCTGCACGCGTCCCCGTTTATCGTCCCCAGTGCTGCTGCTCTCTCCTGGTTTGCCCCCTGTTCAGTGGAGAAGGGGAGCAGTGGGGAGCTGTGGAGTGGAGGGTTTGGTCTGTGCAGTCAGAATGCTTGAATTCAAAACCCTCTTTCAGTCACTGGCCAGCTTCACGAGGGGGAGGGTTGGTGGGTTTTTAAGCCTCTGATCCTCAGTACTCTTATCTGTAAAATGGACATTTTTTCTTGAGTATCTACTAAATATTGATTTTGTGAGGATTAAATAACATGATGCATATCACGACTTTGCACAAATGGACTCAGGTCCAGAATAGATAAGGAACTCTTGCAACTCAATAAGACAAGTGACCCAGTTAACAAATAGAAGATTTGAATAGACTTTTCTCCAAAGGAGATATATGGATGCCTTTTTTTTTTAATAAGAAATTTTATTTTGAGATAAATTCAAACTTACAGGAACAGTTGCAAAAACAGTATAAATCCCATACACAGAACTCCAGCATACCCCAACCCCCCTCCCCCGATACCCCAATCCACCTCCTTTAACATCCTGTCACACCACCATTTCTTTCTTTCCCTCCCTCCCTCCCTGTCATCCATCATCTATTGCTCTGCCCTCTGAACATATGAGAGCAAGCTGCACACATCTTTGAACAAACAATATAATTCACATTTACCTTTCCCATGGACAAGAACATTCTTTTATGCAATCTCATTAAGCACAGCTAAGAAGTTCAAGAGATTCAACATTGATATAAAGCTTACATTCTGTATTTCCTTTTTTTTTTTTTCTTATGTCCCATCTGTGTCCCTTTGAGCCTCCTCTCCTCCATCCTCAGATCCCATCCAGGATCATCCTTGGCATTTAATTGTCATCTATTTAGACTGTCTTTTTTTTTTCAATTGTGGAAACATATATACAGCCTAAATCTTCCCATTCCAACCCCTCCCTAGCATTCCATTAGTGGGATTAATCACATTTGGAATGTTGCAATGCTATCACCTTCCCACCATCCCTTTCTAGAAGTTTCCCTTCACCTCAAACAGAAACCCTGCACTCATTTCTTAACTCCCCATTGCCCCTTCCCCCACTTCTTGGAACCCCCACTCTACTTTTCATCTCTATGGTCATATTTTCTGATACTTTCTTTGTGTTTACCATGGGGCTTAAATTTAACATCCTAAATCTATAACGGTCTTGTTTTTCTTTGATACCAACTTAACTTCAATATGACACCTAAACTATGTTCCTATACTTCCTCATTCCCCCACTTTTATGTAGTTCTTGTCAAAAATTACATATTTTACATTGAGTCCAAAACCACTGATTTATCATTACAGTTTATGTATTTTAGATCCTGTAGGAAGTAAATAGTGCAGTTACAAATCAAAAATACAGTAGTATTGGTATTTATATTTACCATGCGATCTTTAGTGGTACCCTTTATTTCTTCATGTAGTTTCAGTCAACTGTTTAGTGTCCCTTCCTTTCAGCCTGCTCAACTCCCTTTAGCATTTCTTATAGGACTGATCTGGTGATGAAGTCCCTCAGCTTTTTTTTTTTTTTTTTTTTTTTTTTTTTTGAAGGGGGAAGGAAACATTTATTTGAAAACAAAACAAAACAAAACAAATTCCATCAGTGCCAAGGAAGATGTTAGTGTGTGCACATCACCCTCATCTAAGACAACTGAATTCTGTGACTTTAATAAAAAAGCTCAGCAAATGTCAAAGAATGACGGTGGGACAAGGGAAGACCTCAACCGATCTGATTCTCTGGTGTTTTTCCAAACTTGCCTCATTGTATCAAGACAAAAGTGGTCTAGACCTTTGCTTTACTTTCTTTTTTTTTTTCAATTTTTTTTTCAATTTTTTTTTTTTTTAAATCATCATTTTATTGAGATATATTCACATACCACGCAGTCATACAAAACAAATTGTACTTTCGATTGTTTACAGTACCATTACATAGTTGTACATTCATCACCTAAATCAATCCCTGACACCTTCATTAGCACACACACAAAAATAACAAGAATAATAATTAGAGTGAAAAAGAGCAATTGAAGTAAAAAAGAACACTGGGTACCTTTGTCTGTTTGTTTCCTTCCCCTACTTTTCTACACATCCATCCATAAACTAGACAAAGTGGTGTTTGGTCCTTATGGCTTTCCCAATCCCATTGTCACCCCTCATAAGCTACATTTTTATACAACTGTCTTCGAGATTCATGGGTTCTGGGTTGTAGTTTGATAGTTTCAGGTATCCACCACCAGCTACCCCAATTCTCCAGAACCCAAAAAGGGTTGTCTAAAGTGTGCATAAGAGTGCCCACCAGAGTGACCTCTCGGCTCCTTTTGGAATCTCTCTGCCACTGAAGCTTATTTCATTTCCTTTCACATCCCCCTTTTGGTCAAGAAGATGTTCTCCGTCCCACGGTGCCAGGTCTACATTCCTCCCTGGGAGTCATATTCCACGTTGCCAGGGAGATTCACTTCCCTGGGTGTCTGATCCCACGTAGGGGGGAGGGCAGTGATTTCACCTTTCAAGTTGGCTTAGCCAGAGAGAGAGGGCCACATCTGAGCAACAAAGAGGCATTCAGGAGGAGACTCTTAGGCACAAATACAGGGAGGCCTAGCCTCTCCTTTGCAGCAACCGTCTTCCCAAGGGTAAAACTTATGGTAGAGGGCTCAACCCATCAAACCACCAGTCCCCTATGTCTGTGGTCATGTTAGCAACCATGGAGGTGGGGTAGGCGAATACCCCTGCATTCTCCACAGGCTCCTCAAGGGGGCACTACATCTTTTTTTTTTTTTTTTTTTTTTTCCCCTTGTTTGTCTTTTTTATTTTTTTTTTTTTTTTTTTTTTTTTTAACTTTCCCTTCTTTTTTCAAATCACCTGTATGAAAAAAAAAGTTAAAAAGAAAACAAACATACAATAAAAGAGCATTTCAAAGAGACCATAGCAAGGGAGTAAGAAAAAGACAACTAACCTAAGATAACTGCTTAACTTCCAACATGTTCCTACTTTACCCCAAGAAAGTTACATAATATAGCAACATTTCAGTGAACTTGTTCCTACTACAACCATCAGAAATTAACAGACCATAGTCATTTCTGGGCATCCCCAGAACGTTAAATAGCTTATCTGTTCTTCCTGGATTATTGTTCCCCCTTCCTTAATTGCTCTCTACTGCTAGTTCCCCTACATTCTACATTATAAACCATTTGTTTTACATTTTTCAAAGTTCACATTAGTGGTAGCATATAATATTTCTCTTTTTGTGCCTGGCTTATTTCGCTCAGCATTATGTCTTCAAGGTTCATCCATGTTGTCATATGTTTCACCAGATCGTTCCTTCTTACTGCCGCGTAGTATTCCATCGTGTGTATATACCACATTTTATTTATCCACTCATCTGTTGAAGGACATTTGGGTTGTTTCCATCTCTTGGCAATTGTGAATAATGCTGCTATGAACATTGGCGTGCAGATATCTGTTCGTGTCACTGCTTTCCGATCTTCCGGGTATATACCGAGGAGTGCAATCGCTGGATCGAATGGTAGCTCTATATCTAGTTTTCTAAGGAACTGCCAGACTGACTTCCAGAGTGGCTGAACCATTATACAGTCCCACCAACAATGAATAAGAGTTCCAATTTCTCCACATCCCCTCCAGCATTTGTAGTTTCCTGTTTGTTTAATGGCAGCCATTCTAACCGGTGTTAGATGGTATCTCATTGTGGTCTTAATTTGCATCTCTCTAATAGCTAGTGAAGCTGAACATTTTTTCATGTGTTTCTTGGTCATTTGTATTTCCTCTTCAGAGAACTGTCTTTTCATATCTTTTGCCCATTTTATAATTGGGCTGTCTGTACTATTGTCATTGAGTTGTAGGATTTCTTTGTATATGCAAGATATCAGTCTTTTGTCAGATACATGGTTTCCAAAAATTTTTTCCCATTGAGTTGGCTGCCTCTTTACCTTTTTGAGAAATTCCTTTGAGGTGCAGAAACTTCTAAGCTTGAGGAGTTCCCATTTATCTATTTTCTCTTTTGTTGCTTGTGCTTTGGGTGTAAAGTCTAGGAAGTGGCCTCCTAATACAAGGTCTTGAAGATGTTTTCCTACATTATCTTCTAGGAGTTTTATGGTACTTTCTTTTATATTGAGATCTTTGGTCCATTTTGAGTTAATTTTTGTGTAGGGGGTGAGGTAGGGGTCCTCTTTCATTCTTTTGGATATGGATATCCAACTCTCCCAGCCCCATTTGTTGAAAAGACCATTATGGCTCAGTTCGGTGACTTTGGGGGCCTTATCAAAGATCAGTCGGCCATAGATCTGAGGGTCTATCTCTGAATTCTCAATTCGATTCCATTGATCTATATGTCTATCTTTGTGCCAGTACCATGCTGTCTTGGCAACTGTGGCTTTATAATAAGCTTCAAAGTCAGGGAGTGTAAGTCCTCCCACTTCGTTTTTCTTTTTTAGAGTGTCTTTAGCAATTCGAGGCATCTTCCCTTTCCAAATAAATTTGATAACTAGCTTTTCCAAGTCTGCAAAGTAGGTTGTTGGAATTTTGATTGGGATTGCATTGAATCTGTAGATGAGTTTGGGTAGAATTGACATCTTAATGACATTTAGCCTTCCTATCCATGAACATGGAATATTTTTCCATCTTTTAAGGTCCCCTTCTATTTCTTTTAGTAGAGTTATGTAGTTTTCTTTGTATAGGTCTTTTACATCTTTGGTTAAGTTGATTCCTAGGTACTTGATTTTTTTAGTTGCTATTGAAAATGGTATCTTTTTCTTGAGTGTCTCTTCAGTTTGTTCATTTCTAGCATATAGAAACATTACTGACTTATGTGCATTAATCTTGTATCCCGCTACTTTGCTAAATTTGTTTATTAGCTCTAGTAGGTGTATCGTTGATTTCTCAGGGTTTTCTAGATATAAGATCATATCATCTGCAAACAATGACAGTTTTACTTCTTCTTTTCCAATTTGGATGCCTTTTATTTCTTTGTCTTGCCGGATTGCCCTGGCTAGCACTTCCAGCACAATGTTGAATAACAGTGGTGACAGCGGGCATCCTTGTCTTGTTCCTGATCTTAGAGGGAAGGCTTTCAGTCTCTCACCATTGAGTACTATGCTGGCTGTGGGTTTTTCATATATGCTCTTTATCATGTTGAGGAAGTTTCCTTCAATTCCTACCTTTTGAAGTGTTTTTTATCAAAAAGGGATGTTGGATTTTGTCAAATGCTTTTTCAGCATCTATTGAGATGATCAATTGATTTTTCCCTTTCGAGTTTTTAATGTGTTGTAATACATTGATTGTTTTTCTTATGTTGAACCATCCTTGCATGCCTGGAATGAACCCCACTTGGTCATGGTGTATGATTTTTTTAATGTGTCTTTGGATTCGATTTGCAAGTATTTTGTTGAGGATTTTTGCATCTATATTCATTAGGGAGATTGGCCGGTAGTTTTCCTTTTTTGTAGCATCTTTGCCTGGTTTTGGTATTAGATTGATGTTAGCTTCATAAAATGAGTTAGGTAGTGTTCCATTTTCTTCAATGTTTTGAAAGAGTTTGAGTAAGATTGGTGTCAGTTCTTTCTGGAAAGTTTGGTAGAATTCCCCTGTGAAGCCATCTGGCCCTGGGCATTTATTTGTGGGAAGATTTTTGATGACTGATTGGATCTCTTTGCTTGTGATGGGTTGGTTGAGGTCTTCTATTTCTTCTCTGGTCAGTCTAGGTTGTTCATATGTTTCCAGGAAATTGTCCATTTCTTCTACATTATCCAGTTTGTTGCCATACAGTTGTTCATAATATCCTCTTATAATTTTTTTAATTTCTTCAGGATCTGCAGTTATGTCACCTTTTTCATTCATTATTTTGTTTATATGGGTCTTCTCTCTTTTTGATTTTGTCAGTCGAGCTAGGGGCTTGTCAATCTTGTTGATCTTCTCAAAGAACCAACTTTTGGTGATATTTATCCTTTCTATTGTTTTTTTGTTCTCTATGTCATTTATTTCTGCTTTAATCCTTGTTATTTCTTTTCTTCTACTTGGTTTAGGATTGGTTTGCTGTTCATTTTCTAGCTTCTTCAGTTGATCCATTAGTTCTTTGATTTTGGCTCTTTCTTCCTTTTTAATATATGCGTTTAGTGCTATAAATTTCCCCCTTAGCACTGCTTTTGCTGCATCCCATAGGTTTTGGTATGTTGTGTTCTCATTTTCATTCGTCTCTATATATTTAGCAATTTCTCTTGCTATTTCTTCTTTAACCCACTGATTGTTTAGGAGTGTGTTGTTTAACCTCCAGGTATTTGTGAATTTTCTAAGTCTCTGATGGTTATTGACTTCTAATTGTATTCCATTGTGGTCAGAGAATGTGCTTTGAATAATTTCAATCTTTTTAAATTTATTGAGGCT
Organism: Choloepus didactylus; assembly: GCF_015220235.1. Lineage (NCBI taxonomy): Eukaryota > Metazoa > Chordata > Mammalia > Pilosa > Megalonychidae > Choloepus > Choloepus didactylus. Next base: position 122,373,860 of record NC_051334.1, on the reverse strand, counting down.
TGTTTTATGTCCCAGCATATGATCTATTCTGGAGAAAGTTCCGTGAGCACTAGAAAAGTATGTGTATCCTGGTGATTTGGGATGTAATGTCCTGTAGATGTCTGTTAAATCTAATTCATTTATCAGATTGTTTAGGTTTTCAATTTCCTTATTGGTCTTCTGTCTGGTTGATCTATCTATAGGAGAGAGTGATGTGTTGAAGTCTCCCACAATTATTGTGGAAACATCAATTGCTTCCTTTAGTTTTGCCAATGTTTCTCTCATGTATTTTGTGGCACCTTGATTGGGTGCATAGACATTTACGATTGTTATTTCTTCTTGCTGAATTGCCCCTTTTATTAGTATGTAGTGGCCTTCTTTGTCTCTCAAAACATCCCTGCATTTGAAGTCTATTTTATCTGAGATTAATATTGCTACACCTGCTTTCTTTTGGCTGTAGCTTGCATGAAATATTTTTTTCCATCCTTTCACTTTCAATTTCTTTGTGTCCCTGTGTCTAAGATGAGTCTCTTGTATGCAACATATTGATGGTTCATTTTTTTTGATCCATTCTGCGAATCTATATCTTTTAAATGGGAGTTTAATCCATTTACATTCAACGTTAAAACCGTGAAGGCATTTCTTGAATCGGCCATCTTATCCTTTGGATTATGTTTGCCATATTTTTCCCTCTCTCTATTAATATCCTTTATTGTACCCATACCGAATCTCTTTAGTACTGAACCTTTCTCCAAGTCTCTCTGTCCTGTCTTTGTTTCTCTGTCTGTAGGGCTCTCTTTAGTATCTCCAGTAGGGCAGGTCTCTTGTTAGCAAATTCTCTCAGCATTTCTTTGTCTGTGAAAAATTTAAGCTCTCCCTCAAATTTGAAGGAGAGCTTTGCTGGATAAAGTATTCTTGGCTGGAAATTCCTCTCTCTCAGAATTTTAAATATATCGTGCCATTGCCTTCTCGCCTCCATGGTGGCTGCTGAGTAGTCACTACTTAGTCTTATGCTGTTTCCTTTGTATGTGGTGAATTGCTTTTCTCTTGCTGCTTTCAGAACTTGCTCCTTCTCTTCTATGTTTGACAGTGTGATCAGTATATGTCTCGGAGTGGGTTTTTTTTGGATTTATTCTATTTGGAGTTCGCTGAGCATTTATGCTTTGTGTATTTATGTTGTTTAGAAGATTTGGGAAGTTTTCCCCAACAATTTCTTTGAATACTCTTCCTAGACCTTTACCCTTTTCTTCCCCTTCTGGGACACCAATGAGTCTTATATTCGGACGCTTCATATTATCTATCATATCCCTGAGGTCCATTTCGAGTTTTTCAATTTTTTTCCCCATTCTTTCTTTTATGCTTTCATTTTCCATTCTGTCATCTTCCAGGTCACTGATTCGTTGTTCAACTTCCTCTAGTCTTGTACTATGAGTGTCCAGAATCTTTTTAATTTGGTCAACAGTTTCTTTAATTTCCATAAGATCATCCATTTTTTTATTTAGTCTTGCAATGTCTTCTTTATGCTCTTCTAGGGTCTTCTTGATTTCCTTCATATCCCGTACTATGGTCTCATTGTTCATCTTTAGTTCTTTGAGTAGCTGCTCTAGGTGTGTCTCTTCTGGTCTTTTGATTTGGGTGCTTGGGCTTGGGTTATCCATATCGTCTGGTTTTTTCATATGCTTTATAATTTTCTGTTGTTTTTGGCCTCGTGGCATTTGCTGTCCTTGATAGGGTTCTTTTAGGGTTTGTAGACCAGTTGAAGTCCTTATCTCTAATTTATCAGATCTACAGCTTCGTGGAGTACACTTTCTCTAACTAACCAGCAGGTGGCGTCCACGAGCCACCTGTTCTCCACAAACCAGATCTCCCCTGCTTAGCCTTTTTGGTGAGTGGGTGAGTGAGTCTTGTGGGGCCCAATTGGTGTCCCAAGCTTGCGTGTGTAGTTGGTGTTGCCTGCCCTGTATGTGGGGCGTGTTTCTGGGCAGTCGGGGAGGGGGGGTGGCCCTAACAATCAAATCTCCCTGATGATCCTAGAGTTTTAAAGCTACTGCAATAGTCTAATCCTTCAGTTCAGTCCTGCCAGAGTTTGTCTCTGCCACTGACCCACAAGTCTTTGGTATTGGCGTATGGCTCCTGAGACTTGCGAGTGGGCCCCTCTTCCAGGCTGTGCACCCCGGGTCCTCTGTTGAGGGATGACTGTGCTATGTCACAGGTGAGTGCCGTCCCCCCAGGGCAGTTCTGGGCTGCTGGGCTGTGTTGGGAGGCTCCCAGTCTGCTCAAATGATGGCTGAATGGGGCTCTGTTAATTCACACTGCTCCCCCTTCCCAGCTCTGGGACATTCAGCTGAGGTTGCAGGGAAGGCTAATGTCCACGCCCAGTTTTGTGGTGTGTGCCTGTTATTTGAAGCACTTCCGTCACACTGGGTTGTCTGGGGCAGCTCTGGGCTATGGGGCTGGCGATGGGCAGGAGTGTTTCCTGTCCACCAGGATGGTGGCTGTGAGCGGACACCCCCCTTTTCTTGGGAAGTTGTGTTGTTTAGTGAATTTTCTCAGCCACTGGATTATTGCCTTTTGTCTCAGAGCTCTCTTATTTCTGCTCTTGACTTGACGTGCCCAAATTTCAATTCTTTGAAGCTTTCTGTATTGAGCTTCTTAGAGTAATTGTTTTAGAAAAAGCAAAAAGGATTTAAAAAAAAAAAAAAAAAAAACGGCCCTCCTCAGAGATCTAATGGGTTATTGAAATGCTAATAGACAAAGCAACCAGGGCCATTAAGGAAAGGTGCCCTGGGCAGAGAGATCAGCCTTGCTTCGGGATTTGCATATGCGCCTCAAGGCCTGATCTCCGCCCTTCCCCTTTCTGTGTTCACCAGAACTCCAAAAATCCTCTGCTTTTACTTTGGAGCTTCTCGTGTTGTTTTCCTTCTATGCCCGTCTCCTCTCTGCTGGGCTGGCTGCTCTCAGAGTCTCTGGTGTCTGGCCTCAGTCTATCTATGGTTGGAGTTTGAATCAGTAGAATGAGTTTCCGATGAGAGCAGCCACTGCAATTCTCCCTTCTCCTTCCTGGAGCTGACAGCCCCTCCTCCCCCGGGACCGAGCCTGGCAGGGAGGGGCGCGGGTCCCCTGGCCGCAAAAACTCACAGACTTCGCCGATCTCAGCAGTTCCACGCCCCCACGAGTGTTGTATGAAGTATGCCCAAAGACAGATTGCTCTGTGGTGTCCAGTCCACGCAGTTCCTGGCTTTTTACCTACTTTCCTGGAGGAGTAACTAAAACATACAGCTCACCAGTCTGCCATCTTGCCCCGCCTGTCCCTCAGCTTTTGATTATCCACTAATGTTTTCATCTCCCCTTCATTTTTACCCTCCAGGTGTTTGTGAATTCTCCAAGTCTCTGATGATTATTGGCTTCTATTTGTATTCCATTGTGGTCAGAGAATGTGCTTTGAACAAATTCAATTTTTTTTTTTTTAATTTATTGAGGCTTGTTTTATGTCCCAGCATACGGTCCATTCTGGAGAAAGATCCGTGATCACTAGAGAAGAATGTGTGTCCTGGTGACCTGGGATGTAATATTCTATATATGTCTATTAAATTTTTCTACATCTCTCTCCTTTCTTTGTTTCTCTGTTCATAGGGCTCCCTTTAGTATCTGAAGTAGGGCAGGTCTTCTATTAGCAAAATATCTCGGCATTTGTTTGTCTGTGAAAAATTTAAGCTCTGCCTCAAATTTGAAGGAGAGTTTTGCTGGAGAAAGTATTCTTGGTTGGAAATTTTTCTCTCTCAGAATTTTAAATGTCATGCCACTGCCTTCTTGCCTCCATGGTGGCCGCTGAGTAGTCACTACTTAGTCTTATGTTGTTTCCTTTGTATATGGTGAATTGCTTTTCTCTTGCTGCTTTCAGAACTTGCCCTTTCTCTTCAGTATTTGACAGTCTGATCAGACTGTGTCTTGGAGTGGGTTTATTTGGATTTGTTCTATTTGGAGTTAGCTGGGCATTTATGCTTTGTGTATTTATATTGTGTAGAAGGTTTGGGAAGTTTTCCCCAACAATTTCTTTGAATACTCTTTCTAGACCTTTACCCTTCTCTTCCCCTTCTGGAACACCAATGAGTCTTAAATTTGGACATTTTCTTTTATCTATCATATCCCTGAGATCTATTTTGATTTTTTCGATTTTTTTCTCCATTCTTTCTTTTGGTCTTTCATTTTCTGTTTAGTGGTCCTTGAGGAGGCGGAGTTGTTGTTCAAATTCCTCTAATCTTGTATTATGAGTATCCAGAGTCTTTTTAATTTGGCCAACAGTTTCTTTTATTTCCATAAGATCTTCTATTTTTTATACTCTTGCAATTTCTTCTTTATGGTCTTCTAGGGTCTTCTTTATGTCCTTTATATCCTGTGCCATGCTCTTCTTCATGTCCTTTATATCCTGAGCCATGCTCTTGTTGCCTGTCTGTAATTCTTTGATTAATTGTGCCAAGTACTGTGTGTCTTCTGATCTTTTGATTTGGGTGTTTTGGTTTGGGTTCTGCATATCGTCTGGTTTTATCACATGCTTTAAGATTTTCTGTTGTTTTTGGGCTCTTGGCATTTGCTTTACTTGATAGGGTTCTTTCTTGATATAAAAAATACCAATCTCTAATTTGTCAGGTTTACAGCTTGGTGGCGTATACTTTCTCTAACTAGCCAGCAGATGGCATCTGCAAATCACCTATTCCCCTCAAGTCAGTTCTCCCCAACTTTGTCTTGGGGGTGTGTGGGGGTCTGATTCTTGTGGGGTCCAATTGGTGCACCAAGTTTGGGTGTGTTGTTGGTGCTGTCTGCCCTGAATGTGGTGCGTGTGTCTGGGTGGTTAGGGAGGCAGGGCAGCTTTAATAATCAAACCTCCCAGGTGTTCCCGGAGATTTAAGGCTGTTGCAGGAGCCTAAGCCTTCATTTCAGTCTTTCCACCGATTGTCTCTGCCTCTGACTCACAAGTCCTTGGTATTCATGTAGGTTCCCTGGAATTTCCAAGTGGTTCCCCCTTCCCAGCTGTGTTCTTTTAGGACCTCTGCTGAGGGAGGGCCGCACCATGTCACTAGTGCGCGCTGGCCCGCCTGGGAAGCCCTGGGTCGCTGGGCCGTGCAGGGGTTCCCAGCCTGCTGTAAAGATGTTTGAATGGGATGCGTTAACTTCCCCCTTTTCACACAGCTCTGCCCTCCCAGCTCCGGGACAATCAGCCGTGGGTGCATTAAAGGCCACTGTCCACAGTCGATATTGTGGCGTGTGTGCAGTGCTGTGGGAGAGATTCCCCATCACACTGGGTTTCTTGGCATGGCTCTGGGCTGTGGGTCTGTCCCTGGGCAGGAGCGTCCCCTGCCTGCTGGGGAGATGGCTGCAAGGAATGTGGTTTTTTTTCTCCTTTTGGCTCCCCTCTGCTCCTCTGGTCTTGAGACAATCAGTAGCGGGTGTGGGAAGGGGTATCCTCCATGCCAGACATCGAGGTGTTAGCCCAGCCCGCTCCCGCCGTGCTTCACTGCGCGGCTCTCCCTGTCGTATCTGCAGCCACTCCTGGGCTTTTTTTTTTTTTTTTTTTAAAGAACTAGTCCGTCTCCAAACACCAGCCCACCGTTTCCCCACACCGCAGCGCGGCTGCGGGACTTTCAGCTGACTCACTCACTCGTTTCAGAATGCAGGCTCCTGGTTTCACCAAATGCACGTTCCCTGTGGATTTAGCAGACCTTGTCTGGCTGGTGCTACTCTGGAACTGGTGTTCTGGGTCACTTTCTGGTTTTTATCTAGTATTTTTCATGGAGGTGTTTTTTTTGCCCTGTCTCACCTAGCTACCATCTTAGGTTCTCCCTGGATGCCTTTTAAACACTTGAAAAGATGCTCAGCATTATTAGTCATTAGGGAAATACAAGTCAAAATCACAAGTTACCATTTCACACCCACTAGGATGGGTAGAATCAAGATAATAAAGGATCGGCAAAGAGTGGATAAATTGGAGCCCTCATATGCTGCTGGTGGGAATGAAAGATGGTGCAGCCACTTTGGAGGACAGTCGGGCAGTTCCTCGAAATGTTAAACATAGTTAGCATATGGTCCAGTAATTTGACACCTAGGTATATAACCAGAAGAAATGAAAATATAGGTCCACTAAAAAACTACACAAATGATCATAGCAGTATTATTCACGTAGCCCCAGAGTGGAAAACAGCCCGATGTCTATCAACTGATGAGTGGATAAACAAAATATGGCATATACATTGGTAGTTTGAAGCTTTATGGGACCCCAGGAAAGTGTGTTCATAAGTTAATCCATTCCTGTGGGTGCAGACCTATTGTAGATGGGACCATTCAGTTGAGATATGACCCACCCCATTCAAGGTGGGTCTTAATCCTCTTACTGGAGTCCTTTATAAGAGGACAGAAGAGATAAAAGTAAGAGAAGCTCTCACTGAAAGAGGCCCTAGAGAAGCTGAGTGACAAGGAGACGTGCAGAAGCTCAGAGACGAGGCTGGTGAAGCCAGAGGCTGGAAGCAACAAAACCTGGGAGAGAAGTGGTGAGCAGCAGATGTAGCCAAATGCCTTTCCCTGTGACAGAGGTGTCCCCGATCACCAGCACCCTTTCTTCTAGGAGAGGGTATTGTCCTTTTGATGCCTTAATTTGGACGTTTTCAAGGCCTTAAAACTATAGACTTGAAAACTAATAAATCCCCATTGTAAAAGCCAATCCATTTCTCATATATTGCATTTCATCAGCCTTAGCAAACCAAAACATACATTCAATGTGATATTAGCAATAAAAAGAAACAAAGGGCTGACACAGGTTACAACATGGATGAACTTCAAAACCATTATGTCAAGTGAAAGAAGCCAGATACAAGAGACCACATATTATATGATTTCATCTAACTGAAATGTCTAAAGAGAAAGAATGTAGAGTAGGGGTTGCCAGGGACTGAAGTTAGGAATAGTGCTTAATTTCAAATGAGCATAAAGGATCCCATTGGGGTGATGGAATGTTCTAAAACTCGATTATGGTGATAGTTACACAGCTTGGTAAATTTATTTAAAATAATTGAAAGCTTGAAATGGGTAACTCTTACAGTAGGTAAATAGTACCTCATAAAGTTGTTAATGAAAAAACAACTTAGGGCTGTGTCCAAGACATGTAAATGCTTACCAACCATTAGTTATTCTGCATCCTCAGTAGACAAAGGATGGGGATATAGCGCTGCGGTTAAGGACATGCCCTTTGGTTCAAATCTTAGCTCTGCTCATCACTAGGTATGTTATTAAACTTCCTAAGCTTTGGTTTCTGCAGCTATAAAATGGTAGTAATAAGTGCTTAATCAGAGTATTGCTGGGACAATTAAATGCAGTAATGAGTAAGAAGTGAGATGTACTCTAAATGTGGACTATGATGATTGAAGTGAAGCCAGGTGTCCTCTGCAGGTTGGGGAATTAGACTGTTTCGTATCCCTGCCATGGGTCTAAGAGTCCTGGATAAAGCCCGCAGGGGATCCTGGTGTTCCTGCAGACCACCTCCACTGCCACCCTCTGGGAAGGGTTCAACTTTGTTTTTTCCCCACCTTGATGGAGCAGTATCTTGGTAACTTATATCCAAGACATTTCTAGGGTTGGTTCTTGTTCTCTGCAACTCCAGAGATTTCGGAAGCTCAAGTATATTCATTGGGGTCCAGCCAGGAAGTCAAAATCCTAGCCAGGTAATTCAATAAAATTTATGGCAGGGTATTAGTTACAAAGGTGCTAGAGCAGCTGGAAGGGCAACCAGTGGAAGATGAAGCAACCTGGGATTAGCTCCTGCTGGAGGGACAGACAAGGAGGTAGTGTATCCAGCCCGTGGAAAGAGGTTACCAGCTAGGAGCTGGTGCGAGGCCGCTGGCATTGTCGCGGGAGATGCCCAGAAGGAACTGGAGCCATTAAGGAGTCAGAGCAGTTGCCAGAGACACTTCTCTGGGTCAGAGAGGAGGAAGTTTCTTTGGAAAAACCTTTCGTGCTGCCAGTCTCCCCTTGGCTGGACCCAATTGGCAGGAGAGACTGAGTCAGCTTCCCATGAAACACCGCCAGCACGAAGGGAGGGTGGAGTATATATCTGAGCAAAAGTAGACAAATGATGACTCAAGAAAGGAAAATTCAGTGCAAGGCTAGATGTATGGTTCAGAGGAAGCCATGTGAAGCTTCTGATCTCACTGGTTGGCTTCGGATAAGGGTCTCCTGGTCTCAGCAACAAGGGCTGAGCTGCACTGCTGACCTCACAGCTGCCGGGAAGCTGCAAGTTGCAGGCAGAGCTGCTCTGCATTCTGGGAAAACCATCAGCGTGCTGATCATACTTAGGGAGCGCTTACATTTGTTTATAGTCCTATTTGTGTATTTTAGAGAGTTTCAATCTTTTGGTCTCAGGAAGCCTTTACATAATTTAAAATTGTTGAGGACCCCAAAGAGTTTTTGTTTATGTGTGTCTTATGTGTTGTTATTAGAAATTAGAACTGATAAAATATAAAAATATTTAATTGCTTAAAAATAAACCCATAAATAGAAAAATAACTATACTTTCCCTGCAAAAAATTTAGTTAGTAGAGTGGCATTGATTTACATTTTTGCAAATCTCTTTGATGTCTGGCTTAATAGAGGACAGCTGGTTTCTCAAATCTGCTTCTGCATTCAGTCTGTTGTCTACCATACATCATGTAGACTCTGGAAAATTCCACTCCACCCTTGAGAGAGAATGAGAGTTAAAAAAGGCAAATAATATCTTAAAATTATGAAAATAGATTTGACTTTACAGAATACTCCTTCCCCTCCCTGCACAGGGTTTTGGGAGATTCCCAAGGTCCCCAGACCATAGTTTGAAAATGACTAATATGTATGTATGTGCACACACACACACACACACACTTTAATTCATTATGCCTACCCTGCCATGCTCCAGAAAGGACTTAAAGACAGCAAGGAGCCTCGAAAGTGGTGTCCAATGGCATTTTTCCAGCCCACTTGCCCTCCTTGCCATCGGCAAAGCTGGACACACTCACCTGGGTTTTGTGCAAGCCTCATCTTAGCTCTTTCTCCTTTCTGTTTTCATGACCTCAGGGGCCGTCTGTGTTTCCCCACAATGTGACTCTTAGAACTCAAAGACAAAGTCTGGGCAGGCAGCACTCAGCTCCCCAAAGATCATGAACCAATGAACAGATGGACGGACAGACAGATAGATAGGTAGATAGAAGATAGACTGATAGATGAGATTGATACACAAACGTGGCAAATGTTGTAAGTTGGTGGATCTGAGTATCTGGGTGTGGGGTATGTTGGAGTTCTCCATATGGGTTTTGTATTATTTTTGCAAATGTCTTATACATTTGAAGTTATTTCAAAATAAAAAGTTAAAAAAAAAAAAGATCCGGAATGCCAGGCCCTGTGCTCACCTAGGCAGTTGTCTCTGACCCTCCCAGCCTCCTGCCCGCAGAGCCGGCTGCGGGATTCTTTGCACAAAGGGTTCCAGAGGCAGCCGTTTGATTGGAGGCCACCTACAGGTGCTTATCATGTGGGTGGGATGCCCAGGCCACCCAGGAATGAATTGTCACCAGGGTGCCTGCAAAATGTGACCTGGTCCCTCTCGCCTACAAGAGTCAGCACCCCCCAAATGAAACATGGCAGAGAATCCCTCACAGGGGCCGGCCCTGTCTTCATAGGCCTAATCATGGCACCCCCCCCTCTGTGCTCCCAGGAGCTCCCACCCACCAACTGCAGAGGAAACCTTTTCCTGTCCCTTAGAGCTGTGGGGTCCTGAGCAGAAAGGTCTCCGGTGTGTTTCTGTGACTGCTTTAAACCTCCTCTGGAGGCGACCCTGCCGAGGGGCAGGAGATCCTTGAAGTTGCTCCTCGCGCCCCTTGGCTGCTGGATCCCTGCACACACCTCCAGGGCCCCAGTAAGGCAGAGGAGCTGCCGGGGTGCATGGGATGCGGTGCTGAGCTGGAAGGCGATATCCAGCCACTCTGCAAAATCCATCCCTTCCTTCTAGCACCAAGCAAACAACAAACCACCCGCCCCAGCCAGGCCCTGCCCCAGCTCCTGAGCTCCCACCTCCACTGAAAGATGCACCCAGGGGCTCCTCTGGGATCTCAGAGGGGAAGCCGAGGTCTGGATGGGAGTCAGAGCTGTCGTAGGATGGATGTGCAGGGGCCGGGCGCTGGAAGGGGTCGCGAGGATGCAGGGAGCCCAGTGTGCACCCAGGGCCCCCAGCCTGCCAATTGGCAGCTCCAGGAGGCAGCAGGGGCCCCTGCCCCTCTGTCCTCCTCCCAGGGCAGGGGGGCTGCACGCCATCAGGGCTCCCTGCTGTGCTAGGATGGAAGCCAGGGCCAAATCCAGGCAGGAGCCCCAAGTCAGTATCTTTCCAGTTCCCTTCTCTTCCCTTGCTCGTGGAGGCGGAAGAGTCTGGAAGCCAAGCCCAGTTTTCCCTACCCTTTCCCCACCTGAGACAGGTCTGTGTTCACAACCCCCGTTGGCAGAGAAGAGACACCACAGTTGTCTCTGGAGACGCTTGCACTTTATGGCTTGAATAATTGAACAAACACCTAACGCTTCCTAAATGCTTGGCTCTGTTCTAAGCCTTTTACAAATATTGACTCACCTAATCCTTATAAGCAGCCTTCAAAGCAGGTATTATTATTGTCCCTGCTTTGTGAAGGAGGGAACGGCAGCACAGAGCTCACAGCTGGTGGGGCCCAGTCTCGAACCCGGGCTGCAAGCTCCAGAACCCAGCCCCCGGCTGATTCTGCACCTAAGGAGGGTGCTGCAGGGCTGCAGGGCTGCGTGCTGTCGCTAGTCAGCAGGTGAGGTTCAGAAGACCAAACGGCACGTTTACTAGCAACAGCCCTTGCATTTTAAACATCACGTTTTCCACCTAGCCAAAGTCAGTGAGGGAAGGGAGCGCCTAGGTTTATTCTGCAAATTTCTTATTTGCTGTCATTTTATTTCACTTAGAGAAAGCGGTGCTGCCCTGAGAACCAGCGTCAACTGCTGACATGGGCACAAGCACGGGGCTGGGCAGTCAGATGGCACTGGGGATCCAGGAGGACAAGTGACAATGACTGGATTTAGCAGGTGCCTGCTGATGGAGAGGAGAATGGGGAAACACACTGACTTGCTTTTTTTTTTATTGTGGTAAGGAAAAAACATGTAACGTAAAAGTACTGTTTCATCCATTTTTAAGCATACAATTCATGGGCATTAATTACATTCAAAAGGTGGATCTACCAGCATCATTATCTATCTCCAAAACTTTTTATCACCCCAAACAGAAACTGCACCCATGAAGCAATAACGCTCCATTCCCACCATCCTCCCCCCAGTCTTTGATAACCTCTAATCTCCTTTCTGTCTCTATTTTAGATATTTCAGGTAAGTGGAATCAGACAGTACTTGTCCTGTGTTTGGCTTATCTTTACTCAACATAATGGTTTCCAGATTTACCCATGTGGTAGCATGATTCACAGCCTCACTCCCTTACGCAGCTGAGAAATACTCCATTGTGTGTACACACTTCCTTTTGTGTACCTGTTCATCTGTTGACGGACCCTTGCGTTGCGCCCACCTTTTGTTTGTTGTGAATAATGCGGCTATGAGCATCAGTGGATGAGTATCTGTCCAAGTCCCTGTTTTCAGTTCTTTGGGGTGCACACCTAAGAGTGGAACTGCTGGGTCATATAGTGTCTCTGTGCTTTCCTTTTTGAGAACCCGCCATCCTGTCTCCCACAGCGGCTACTCCCTTTTACACTCCCACCGACAATACCTTCACATCCTTGACAATGCTTGCTATTTTCCTTTTTTTGTTTTTCATTTAGCCATCCTAGGAGGTATAAGGTGGTATCTCACTGTGGTTTTTATTTTTTTAATTAAATTCAGTTTTATTGAATTATATTCACATACCATACAATCATCCATGGTGTACAATCAACTGTTCATAATACCATCATATAGTTGTGCATTCATCACCCCAGTCTATTTTTGAACATTTTCCTTACGTCAGAAAGAATCAGAATAAGAAAAAAAAAAATAAAAGTAAAAAAGGACACCCAAATCATCCCCCTCATCCCACCCTATTTTTCATTTAGTTTTTGTCCCTATTTTTCTACTCATCCATCTGTACACTGGATAAAGGGAGTGTGGTCCACAAGGCTTTCACAATCACAGTGTCACCCCTCATAAGCTACATTGTTATAAAATTGTCTTCAAGAGTCAAGGCTACTGGGTTGGGGTTTGATAATTTCAGGTGTTTACTTCTATCTATTCCAATACATTAAAACCTAAAATGTGTTATCTATATAGTGCATAAGAATGTCCACCAGAGTGACCTCTCGACTCCATTTGAAATCTCTCAGCCACTGAAGCTTTATTTCATTTCATTTTGCATCCCCCTTTTGGTCAAGAAGGTATTCTCAATCCCACGACATTGGGTCCAGATTCATCCCGGGAGTCATATCCTGCGTTGCCAGGGAGATTTACACCCCTGGGAGTTGAGTCCCACGTAGTGGGGAGGGCAGCAAGGTCACCTGCCAAGGTAGCTTAGCTAGAGAGAGAGAGAGAGCCACATCTGAGCAACAAAGAGGCACTCAGGGGAGACTCTAAGGCACAATTATGTGCAAGTTCAGCCTCTCCTTTGCCGTAACGGGCTTCATAAGGGCAAGTCCCATGATAGAGGGCTCAGCACATGAAACCGCCAGTCCTCAATGTTTGTCTCACTGTGGTTTTGATTCCCCTGATGACCAATGGTGTTGCGCGTCTTTGCACATGCTTATTGGACACTTGTGAATCTTCTTTGGAGAAAAGTCTTGTTCAAGTCCTTTTGGCCTGTTTTTTGATCCATAGCATTTGGGCCACTTTGGACCCATAATGTAACAGTAACTAGAAGGAATAAGGATGGGCAGGGTTATCTCCATGCATAACTCTAGTTGATGCTTAACTAACACACACTGCTTGGTGTGACTAGTAAGACTGGTAATGCGTCCTCCTCACCTTACTTGATGTGGCTTTACCAAATGAGTGGTGGCCCTGTGGGGATCAATGGGCAATATATGGAGCAAATCTTAGTTGGTTCCAGCTCTAATAAGCACCTTCCTGGTCCCTCTGGTTGCCTGAGCACGTCACAGGTAAAGGGAGCCCATGCCCTCCAGCATCCCTCCCCAGAGAAGTACGTCAGGCTAGGGACACAGCATGGGCACAGCTGCACTGGGGTACTATATGTCAGGGTCCTGGCAGGAAAATGAGTCCCGAAGAACCTTGAGACTAAACCCAGCAGGTGTTATGTGCTTCTCTGGGGGAAGGAGCTGGGATGGGATCTGAGGGGAGAGAACCCAGAGAGGGAAGCTGTAGGGAGCCGGCCTCCTGAGAGGGTGGGGCCTTGCAACAGGGCCAGGCACCCACAGCACCTTGTGTGGGAGGGGAAGGGACCCTCCACCCCATTCTCCTGCTGTCTGTCTCCCACTGGCCTGACCCTCCGAAGCTAGAGACAAGGGAAGTCTTTGATGTCTAGTATTATGGCTCAAGTTTCCAAGGTGCAGAGCAAGATAGAAAAGCGTGTAGGATCCTGGGCAGGGTTGGGGGGTGGGGTGGGGGCTCATGCACAAAGCACAGCTGAGTGAGCAGATAGATTTGCCTAGGGCTTGAAGGAAAGGGCCCCCTTTGGGTTCTAGAGTCATCAATTCTCCCTTTATCCTGGTATGAACAAGTGGATCCGGGGCTGGTAGTGAGGAGTCCTCGGGGAGGGAGTCATGGAGTAAAAGCCCTCTTTTCTCTTTGTCATCTTCCACAGAGTGCTGTGCAAAGGGACGTCTGCATAGCCGCTGGGATTCCAATACAGTCAGCCATGGCCACTGGCCACCTCCCTGAAGTGCGTGTCTGTGACCCGCTGAATCCCAACCACAGCTACAGAAGTCACGGCTCCTTAGCGGGTGGACCATTTGAAAAATGAACAGAAGCTCCTTTTTGGATGTTTCAATACACTAATCATGAACCCATCTTCCGCAGAAGAATTGGCAAAAGCAAACCAACCCTCCAGTTGGGCGTTCTCCCCACAGTGTGTTTCCCTGGTGTAGTTGCCAGCATGAGCTTCCCTGTGGAGCAATGCCGGCAGGACCCACAGGCTCCAGTACTCTCCATGCCTGCTCGCCCACCCAGAAGCCGTGGGCTGGGGGCGCTGGGCCTCTCGGAAGCCGATTCATCAGGGCCCAGCTCTCCCGGCTGCTCCACTGGTACCCCTCTCAGGAGAGGCGGCCTGCTGGTGCGCAGATCTAGCCTGCCAGGGGGGACTTGTCACCAGCCCAGGAAGAGACACTGCATTCAGTGGGGGACTTTGCTGAGTTCTGAAAATGGCAATGGGAAAAACTCTCCATCGTGTTATCTACAGATGGCTGCATCCTGAGTGTGGGCCTTTTTTTCTTCCTTTTTCACTTTGCTCCTCTCCCTCCCTCCCCTTCTTTTCTTATGCAGGCATAAGCAAACTGAAAAGTGTTTATTGCTTGTCTCGTGGAGAAGATCGACCATCTGTAGGCTGTACTCGGAACCCTCCAAAAACCAAAGTAACCTGAGGCTTTCTCTAAAGGTCCCCTGCAGTGACTTTAAGGTGCATTTTGTGACACCTTTGCCCCTAATGTCCTAGATCTCAACTCCAGAAACTTAAACCATGAGTCTTCACCTTTCAGAGACAGAAGAAATGCTAAGGGAGCTTGGTAAACATGCGGATTGTCTGGCCCCTGCCAGAGATGCAGATCCAGCAGTTCCAGGATGGCTCCAAGGAACCCACACGCATAACAGGCTCCCCAGGGGAGTCTGATGGAGGGGCATCTCCTCAGCCCAGACTTGGGGAAACATGGTCCTAAAAAGTCCTCTTTGTGTGGGCCACCTGATTTTGTCCTCCCTTAGATGGGAAGAAGGCAATCAGTTCCTGTCATCTTTAAAAATGAAGAAGACCAATTTCTCAAGCAAATGGAAGCAGTGCTCTGGCAAGATGAAACTATATGTGTTCACTCATGTTGAGCTCTGTAGGTCATCTGAATGGTGGCCCCCCAAAAGATATGTCCACCTGGAAAAAGGGTCTTTGCCGATGGAATGAAGTTAAGGATCTTGAGATGGGCTCATCCTGGATCATCCAGGTGGGCCCTCAAGCCAATCACAAGTGTCCTTGTAGGAAGAGAAAAGGACGCAGCACTGAGGGGAAGGCGCAGAGAGAAGCTGATGTGAAGACCGAGGCAGAGATTGAAGTGCGATACGTCTGCAAGCCAAGAATGCCAAGGATCACCCAGAGCCACCCAAAGCTAGAGTGGGCATGGGGCAGAGTCTCCTGTAGGGCCTCCAGAAGGAACCGACACTGACAACACCCGGAGTTTGAACTTCCAGCCTCCAGAACTGTGAGAGAATATCCTTCTGTGGTTTTAAGCCTCCCAGTATGTGGTAACTTGTTAGGCAGCCCAAGGGAACAAATACCAACTTCCAAGGACATTTTGTACCAAGTGCAAATATGAACACAATGAATGATCTTAGAGTTCATGGAAATTGAAGGAAAACAAACCACTCTGTGAGAGCCAGTCCTCGAGGACTCGGACTTTAATTGTGTGCCACGTTTGGATCCACTTAGCCCTGCAGCATTCTCATTTAAGCCTGAGCAACTTTTAGCCTCAACTGTGCTTGTCTCAACAGGGTTTTCCACAGCTGGGGCCTCGCTCTTGCCATGATCCCCTGAGAGGTAGCCCTGGAGTGAAGAAGGCTCTGGAAGGAGGTGGGCTGTCAGGACTCCTGATCCTGCTTGTCTTCCCTCATTTATTTAAGCCAGCACAGCCGTGCCATCACCTGCTTTCCAAAGACGGTTTCCAGGAGCATGACATCTTTTTGACCCAAAGGTTCTTGGTTGAAATGCTTGAAACCACTGATGGTGTAGACGTGCCTTCAGAGGAAGGCAGGTAAGTAAACACTTCATTTAAAACACTTTTTCTGCTTTCGCATCTTGGGGACAGGCAGGGGCTTTCAAACTTCAGTCTCTTCCTGCTCTGCCTGATTGTATTAGGACTCAAGTAGAATTGAAATGGTTATGATTCAGCATGGACAAGGTCATGAGAGAACAGGTTTGAGAGTAAGATTAGGATTGACTGTATAGGTTTAGGCAGATTAAATATTCAAGATAATTTAGGAAGGTTATTGGTTTTCTATTGCTGCTGAAACAAATAGCCACAAACTTGGGGGCTTAAAACAATACAAATTACCATTTTATAGTTTTGGAGGTCAGAAGTCTGAAATGGAGCTCATTGGGCTAAAACCAAAGTGTCAGCAGGGCTGCATTCCTTCTGGAGGCGCTGGGGAGAAACTGTTCCTGGCCTTTTCCAGCTGCTAGAGGCTGCTTGCATCCCTAGTTCACGGCCCCGTTCCGTCTTCAAAGCCAGCAGTGGTTGGCTGAGTCTTTGGCACATTGCTTCACTTTGGCACTGACTTCTGCTTCCCTCCTCCACTTTTAAGGACCTTGTGATTCCACTGGGCCCACCGGGATAATCTCGGTCCTCTCCCCTTCTCAGATTCAGCCAATTAGCAACCTTAACTGCATCTGCAGCCTTCATTTGCCCTTGTTGTGTAACCTAACATATTCCCAGATTCTGGGGATTGAGACATTGACTAATTTAGTGGGTGTTCTCTTTTGCTAATGCTGCTGTTATGTAAAATACCAGAAATGGATTGGCTTTTATAAAGGGGGTTTATTTGGTTACAAAGTTACAGTCTTAAGGCCATGAAACTGTCATAATTAAGGCATCAACACTAGTATACCTTCACCAAAGGAAGGCCAGTGGTGTCCGGAAAACCTATGTGAGCTGAGAAAGCATGTGGCCAGTGTCTGCTGATCCTGGGTTGTGTTCCAGCTCCACTATCAGCTCCTGTGCATTCTTCAAAATGTTGCTCTTGAGGTGTTTGTCCTCTCTTAGCTTCTCCGGAGCAAACTCCGGGCTAGCGTCTCTAAAGTGTCAGCAAAAGTCTGTTTTCAGTGGCAGAATGTCTCTCTCAGCTGCTCTCTGGTCCTTCTGTCTGTAAGCTCTTTTATAGGACTCCAGTGATTAAATCAAGACCCACCCTGAATGGGTGGGGTCCATATCTCCATGGAAATAATTTAATCAAATGGTTCACCCATAGTTGATTGAAGTCATATCTCATGGAAACACTCATTCAGAGGATTCCAGCCTAATCAACACTAATATGTCTGCCTCCACAAGATTACATTAAAGAATATGGCTTTTGGCTGGACATAATATATCCAAACTAGCACAGTGGGGGAGGGGCACTGTCCTGCCGACCACAGGAGGCTTTCCAAATAATGATATGTGTTACGGTGCCCGCGAGTTAAAGTACGAGACAGCCAAACAGAATTTAAAGAGCCTTTTATTAGCCAGCTAGCAGGCGGCTGCCGTCTCTCACTCCACGCAGGGAGTTCAGCAAGCAGCCCCCACCTGTGTGCGCTGGTGCCTTATATAGACAGAAACCGTATCCTAGAAACACAAGCAAGCAAGCTATTCTAACAGAAGCAGAGTTGGCAGTTAGCTCTTGATCACAAAAAACAATTACACAAAGAGTTTCACTTGGAACTGGAGCAGTTATTGATCATACAAAACAATTTCACAAAAACAATTTCACAAAGAGTTTCACTTGGGACTGGAGCAGCTATTGATTATTAAAGGGTTACAAAAAGTTTCACTTGGACCTGGAGCAGTTATTGTTAAAAGGGTTACGCTTGGCTGATGCGTGCAACTGCAGCTTTGCCTCCCCTAAAAGGTAAAGTTTTGATTTCTTTAACTGGTACAGGCCCAGTCTCACTCCCCCCTCCTCATGGCCTAATGCTGTTTACACAACACTGTTGCTTTGCAGATGTTTTGGGATTAAGGGAAAGGGACCTCACTTCGATACGTATTAAATTTTATGTCCTGGGGAAATCAGATACCACAATGTATGCTGAAGATTATGACACACTTGCTGTATCATAGAAATGCAGAATATGTGTTGTTCTGCAGGGAGGAATGAGAGCTGGTCTACTTCCACTGGGTGGCAGGAAAGCAGGTTAGAATTAATTTTAACAGATGTAAGTTTGGAATATAAGGTGGGTGTTCACAAACCTCCACACTGTGTTTTGCTCCCACCAGCGCAGGCAGCCATTATTCCATTCCTGACTTCCTATCCTCCAACACGACCAGATGACTCTCTTGGATTTGGATGCATTCCAGATGCATTTCTGGGTTGGGAGCAGCATCTCTGGGTATTGAGGCCAAGGATGGATTGGGGTGGTGGGCAGGATTCTGAGATGACCCCCAGGAATGTGGGCAGGACCTGGGGCTGTGATGGGTTATAACTCCTGCGATTGCATTCCTAATCAGTTCATCAAAAGGGATATTATCTGGGTGGGCCTGATCTAATCAGGTGAAACTTTATTTGAAGCATGAGGGGCTCTGTGGAGGGGGCACATGGCAAGGGACTGTGGGTGGCCTCTAGGAGCTGAGAGTGTTCCATGGCTCACAGGCTGGAAGAGAATGGCGACCTCTGTCCTACAACCCAGAGGAACTGAGTTCTGCCGACAAGGGCAGTTAGACACACACAGCGTGTAGAAGGAGCAGGAGGGATCTGTCACTGCATGTGTACATACATGTGTTTAGGAGTGTTAAAAGTGAGGGACTGTCCCCATTTTCACTTTCTTCTGAATGTCTTCCCTTTTCTTCTTGGGCTACCTGATTTTTAATCATTATTTTTTAAGCACTCATGATTGGCACCCACCTTTCTGAAGTCTGCCTTGACAACCCTTGCTGTCTTATCCCAAATCCAGCCAGTGAATAAGCACACGGCAGCATCTCAGGGTCTCCCTCCTCTTGGGAGGCACTGTTCAGATGGGATCACCTTGGGCTTGTCTTGGGAGCATGGGTTTAGTCTTGAGAATTTGTGGACTAGAGGAAGTATGCTCCTTCCCTTTCTCTTCTCCTCCCACTGCCCCAGCCCTGCTCCAGGTTCAGCAACATGATCTGAATTTCTGTGGACCTCTTTTTTTTTCCTTAAGTCTTATGTTGCATGGTAGTAAAGCTATATATTCTTTCAGAACATAGTGTCCAAGGCATGCTGTAAAGATTCAGTCAAGGGGATTCACAAAGAGCAAAACGTCTGGTAGAAGGGAGAGGGGAGGAAATTGAGAAAGAAAGAAAAGACACAATGTGAATGGTGGATCATGGTGAGAACCTGCCAGAGTAGAGAATTGCAGCCAGTGCTCCTGCTTCCGCTGCTGTGTGCACGATACCCCCCACCCCTGAGAGTCAGGAGGGGCAGCAACCGGGTGCAGACGGAAGTCCCAACAAGGCACACTCACCAGTGAGCTCAAACAGGGCGTGCCTTGCTGCTTCTTTCTTGGCCGTGCTGGAGAGGCATCGCAGGGAAGTTTTACACCAAACTTGCCAGCAATTTTACAGCTTGAATCCCCTGGTGAGGTCCAATTTCAGATAATGCAGGGTGAGATAGAAGAAAGCCTTGCTCTCATTTTAGAGGTTGATTAAGTAGTGATCAATACACCAAGGAGATATGAGATGGATATCAAATTGTCCCAGAGCATTTTTTTTTTGAAGAAAGCTCATCTGAATGCTTCATAATTTTAGAGGATGGCCTATTAGCAATGATTATTGGTTATTTTTGTCATTAATATTATGTTTGCAAAAAAGTTTTTAATGATACCGGACTCCTGATGCAAAGTCAGAGAGGTGGCTTGCGAAACTGGATGTGATTATAATTTTTTATGCCATTTACAATTATAATTATAATCGCAAGCTATATAAACAGATGTGCATAGGGAAAGAGTCTGGAATAAAATACATTAAAAGGTCAATAGCAATTAAGTTTAAATGATGGAGCTTTGGCTTTTTTTTTTCTTTTCTGTATTATCATTTCCCAGATTTTCTTTAATAAAAAAGACATTTTAATGTGAAAACATTGAACAAGTTGGTGTTTTAGGGTAATTACTTTGGTAATATTAGCACACTTCCCAAATATTTTAACTTTAAATGCTCCTATAATTGACTCTGTTTTATCCTGAATTTAAACACAGAGGCTGTCTTCCCCCAAATAGTATATAGCCTCTCTCCCCAAGAAAAAAGCCAGAAGAGACGTGATATGAATAAGTAGACGTGAAAATAGGCACTTACAAACTTTTTTGCAAACATAATATTATTCTCAAACAATTTTCTATCTTAATTTGCAAGTGGATCAACAATCTAACATATGTATGCTCAGAAAATTAGCCAGTTTATGGATGTGGTCAGTTGGATTATGTGCCCCAATTTAGACATGTTCTTAATCTTAATCCATGTCCCTGTGGGTGGGAACCAATTGTAAATGGGACCTTTTAAAGATGTTATTTTTAGTTAAAGTGTGGCCAAATAAAGGAGGTAGGGACTTCATCTGGATTACAAGAGGCCTCCTAAAGAGAAAGAAACCAGAAGCAGGGTTAGCAGAAGCCACGAGTTGGAGCTGGAAGCCGGAAGTCAACGGAACCTGGAATAGAAAGGAGAGGACATCGCCATGTGACACGAGGCAGGAGCACAAGCCAAGGAACCCCGAGGACAGCCAGCACCAGCATGTTACAGGTCTTGGGGAGAAAGCATCGTCTTGCTGATGCCTCAATCTTGGACCTCTCTGCCTTGAAACCATGAGCCAATGAACTCCCATTGTTTAAGACAACCCATTGTGTGGTATTTGTTACAGCAGCCAAGCAGACCAAGACTATGGATGCTACTTTACCAAGAAGTGAAGTTCAGATTCTCTCTTCCTCTGTCTGTAGACTCATCTTCCTCTGAAGCCCTGTGATCCCAGGGTGTTCCACGGAATGGGGCATGGCTTCCCCTGGGAGCTTGTTAGCCAGGCGGACTCTCAGCCCCCACCCAGCCCCATGATTGAGAATCTTCCTTTGAGCAAGAATCCCAGGGGATTTGGATGCACACTCAAAACAGCACTGCTCTGATGAGCTGCCAGCATGTTAGACCTCTTGTGAGTGAAATAGGTGTTCATGGTAAGGAAATGAGTTTTGGTCACATACTTAGAATGCATCTAGTTGTGTGTTTTCTAGAATAGTACCCCCTCTCTCCCCACATCCTTTATTTTTGGTTGTTTGTTTTTCATGACACTGACTTTTTTCAGAGGTCAGACGTGCTGTCTCATATCAGTGGTTCTCAACCTGGGTGAGGAGGGTGACAGATGGTGACAGTTGTGCCTACCAGGGAGCATTTGACATTGTGTGGAGACATTTTTGGTTGTCATACCTCTGGGGGTGTTATTGGCATCTAGTAGGAAAAGGCCAGGGATGCTGCTAAACATCCTGCAAGGAAACCGCCACTTCCCCCAACAAAGGATTATCTGGCCCCAAATGACAACAGTGCTGAGGTTGAAAAATCCTGTCGGACACAATGTCCTACATTCTGGAATTTTATGATTGTTTCCCCATGCCTGGATTCAAATTTAACATTTTTGGGGAAAAATGCATGCTAGATGATGTATATTTCTCATTAAATTCTATATTGGGTGGTCCCCACTCTTTATGATGCTAAGTTTGACCACTTGGTTAAGGGCAGAATGTCAGAACATTGCTTGACTTCCAAAATGGCAAAACATTTCCATTCCATTTAGTACCCAGTGGACAAAGTTGGTAGCCAGAATGTTCTTTCACTCTATCACATACAAACTGAAACCATATTTGCAATTGTACTTGATTGTAATATTTAAGAGAAGCTGTTTTCCATAAGAATTATGGCTTTTGTTATTTTTAAGGCTATTAGAGGAGAATCCTTCCCAATATTTCTCTGTTAGCCTATTGGTGTGTAATGTGCAACCAGGGTGCTTGCAGCCAGACAGGGGTACCCTTACCTTAGGGGAAGGATGACATTTTGAGGTTGAATCTGCAAATCTCACTCTGAGAATATCCCTAATGATCAAGTGCACAGAGGTCTTAAGAATTTGAGGAGAGGTGTCTTAAATATTTCAAACAAATCCCCCATGCAGTCTTGTTTATAATATTTCTCTGCACTGTCTCTGGACCAAAGGTAAACGTCGGCTTCATCACTGTTTGAATGATCAAATGTGTGTGTTTGTTCATTTACTAACCACTGGAAGCCTTGAGTTTTACCTATATTTATCCTTCCTAACAAATATAAGGCATAAGGAATATTACTTATATTACATCATAGCATACACATTGTACACTATTACTCATATTGTACGATTTCAAAAACAGAGACAAAGCCACTTGCCCCGGTGCTGTTGAGTTCAGAAGTCTGTCCCGTTTCTATGACTCTAAATTGCCTTCCGGTCTCATAAGAAGAGAAGGAAAGCATTTATTATAATGGTTTTATATTCTAGTTGTGAAGGGCAGTAAGTAAATATCTGCCCTCAAGAAAATGCATATTCAAAGGCCATTTACTGATAGCAGATTTGGGATGCCCAAGATAATTGGAAAAGAAGCTCAACAGCTGGCAATTTGAGACTTTAAAACAATTATAAACAACCGTGACCTTTTCTTTCCCTTTGCACACACACACGTTCTTACACACTGCTTTTCCAGATTTTTGCTACTATTCCTGCATTCATACGTGCTGCCAGGAAGGGAAACAATCTTGGAAGAAAGTTGGGATTCACATGTTGGGGTAACCCAGTCTCCTGGTCGACCTTGACAGAGAGGTCAAGTTCGGCTCATCTGTCGGTAACACCGTGGTCCCCATTTGACTGGCTGCAGCCCCAACTGTGAGCTGACACTGCTCGGCAGCTCACACTCACTGTTGCTCATGGTGGCAAATGTGGACATTCGGTCTTATTTATATGTGAATTTATTTGCGTTATTAATAACCTTTTTATTTTGGAATAAATTTTACATTTAGAGAAAAATATCAAAGGTAGTTTCCGTGTGCCCCTTAGGTGAATGCCCTTTCACCCACCTCTCCACTGTAAAGTTCCCTTTCTTCCCCTCTTCATACTCTCTTCTTCAGCCTTGAGTCACAAAGCCCGGTGTGCCCATTCCTATTAAGTGGTTCTTTTGCCCCAGTGGTCAGTCCTGTGTTAGAACCTATAAATTCCAAACCTAGTGCAGCATCTTGGAGTTCCTGAATGCTGTAACTGTGAAACAGAGTTCATAAGAGAAAAGAGGCATTTGAGATAGTAAAAAAGAATTTTCTTTAACAGTTACAGATATTGTTGAGATTTGCTGTGAGCTGGCATTAAATTCTTAAAGATGTGCTCTCAGTTATTATTACACAAAAGGGAAAATGCAAATAAATTTCTGTTGACTATCTGTGGACAGCATGTGAGGTGGCCTTGCTATGATATCATTTAATGCTACAAGCTATTGCCGCCATTTTTCAGATAATAAAACTAAGGTTCACAGAGGTTAAGTAATGTGAGTTGTCACACAGCTGGTGAGGAAGAGAAGTGGGCTTTATGAAGAGGCTACTGAGCTCCAGAGTCCTAATTTCTTACCTTATAACAGACAGCCTTCATGGAAGGAAGAGGAGTAAATAGGACAGGAGGCTTGGAAAAGAATCTTTCAGCCTCTCCTTACATGCATTTAACATCTCAGCTCAGACTTGGCGTTCCAGGCAAGCCTACCTCCCCGTGGCTTCTCCATTCCTCCCCCCTGGTATTTCCGTGTGCCTGCTTCCTTCTGCTTGGAATGTGCTTTTGATTATTTGCCAGAACAGGTTCTTTCTCTGCTGCCAGACATTGCTCAAGACATGTCTTCCATCCAATCTTCCTAGACTAGCCTCACCTGACCCCAGACCCAGTCCAGTCTTCCCCACCACTGCTCAAGCTTAACTGAGTCCGTGGAGTCATGTGCTTATCACCAATACATGCCCCCTTCTGTGGATCTGTGTGTGCACGCGTCTCTGCAGCCAGTGACTCTTTTTTGAGGGTTGCATTGTGTTTAACCACTCTGTGAAGCTCTGTGGGGAATGTGGAATTGAATAAGACCCCATCTCTGCTCTCCCAGAGCTCGTGGCACCCGGAGAGAGAAGGGCGTGCGAGCGGGGAGGTTACAGTTGTTAAGAGGCAGACGCATAGTGCAAAGGAAGGGGGAGGCAGCGGTGGCTTCTCAGAAGAGTTGGGGTCTGGGGGGCACTTCGAAGGCTGAGAAGGGCTCCTGAGTTGGAGAGGGTCAAAGGCAATGGGGAAGGCCTGTGGAGAAGCAGCATGGTGGTGGGGTGGGGGTGGGGGTGGGGGTGGGCAGAGGTAAGAAGGGAATCACGGCAAGGTTGTGGAGGCCAAATGATGGCCAGATGGGGTTGGAGGCCATGGTGTATGTGTGCACGCACACGTGTTTCGTGAGACAAACATGAAAAATGGTGGAAATATACTTGGGGTTACATGAAAGAAGACTTAGGATTCCGCGCGAGCACATGTGATTTTACTGCAGAGGCAAGGGGAGTCCATTGCTGCCTCCTAAGAGGGGCTGTGACATCCCTTTTAGAAGCCCCCCTTGGCAGAAGAGGGGTGGATGCCTTCTCTTTGGTGCATGTTCTTACGCCATTCATCTGTCATTTGTCTGGCTCCCCCATTTTGAGGAGGCTCCTGTGGGCCGGCCTTGTGCTCCCCGTTTCCTTTGTCCACGGCACTCCCCCTCCTCCATCCACCTTACCTTGCAGACTGTCATTGTGGGTCTGACCAACAGTTGTCAGAGATTAGAACCCCAAGCTTCCTCAATTGTGCTGGCACCTTAAAAGAGCTCCAGGAAAGCAATGGGTCACTCAGAGAGCTTGTGGAGCAGTTTTGCCAGGTAGCATGCTTAGTGTGTGTGTGGAGAACTGCGCTGGGCTGACCTCCCAAATGACTGTCTTCAGACACCCTGGCCAGGGGCTGACGGTGCTGGTGTCTGGGGTGGGCTGCCTCCAAACCCACTATCTGTCACTCCATCCAGGTGTGCCTGGCAGAGCTTTGCAGACTCCACTGTTTTTGCTTCTTTGAAAAGCGTTCGTCTCAGCCTGACCCCGCTTCACCTAAGAGAGAGGTCGGGGTGGGGGGAGGGGAGTGAGAGAATCATCCTGTATAGACCTGGCTAATTGCGTCTCTCTGCACCATGGAAATCGATGGTATTTTAAGAAATAAAACTGCATTCACTCTGAAGAGACCAAGTGTAGCATTCACTCTTGTAGAAGTTGCCACAGCAACGCAAGGCAGAGTCCCCCTACCCCCCCACCCCCACCTCTCAGCCTTCCCTGAATCTGCTTTGACAAATTGTCCTGGAAAAATACTGCGGTGGGAAATGGTATCTCTTGCTCGCAAAGAATGTCATTATTTTTTTGCTCGGTGTAAAGTACAGCCCCGAAATGAGATGCAAAGAGCAGTGCTTTTAAGAAAGTCTGCTGCAGAAAGAATAAAAATGATCAAAGTGGAGTTCTCATGTAGCCAAACAGGATTCCGAACCCACAAGTTCTCCCCACCCCCACCCTTACACGGGGAGAAATGGAGCCGGGTTCTGGCGGGCATGTCCCAGTGGCTGTGGTTCTTCAAGGCAAATCCCCTTGAGAGCTGGGCTCTGGGGTGAGGAAACAAGGTAGGGTAAAGGACCATTTGTTGCTATTTCTGTGCACCAGAGTATTTGCAGAGCTTCTGCATCTCATCAAGCAAGACTATTTCCAAAGAAGGCAAAACAGGTCATACCAGATGCTTGGCCAGGTACATGGCTGGACGTCGAAGGGACAGGCAGTGAGCGTCCCTACTAACTCGGGACCCAGTGGCAGACAGAAAGTGCCAGAATCTGTGTTGGGAAGCCACTTGGGAAGTTTGGAAGCTCCTTTGCTCTATTCCAAGAGAGATGCTCTAACACTGAATTGGAATTTGGATCCAATCTCATCTAATATGTCCCTTGCAGATGGAAATGTCATCTATGTGGTAAAGAATTTATAAGATTCTGGAATCTCAGACCTAAAGGAGACCTTCAAATTTATCTTGCATGAGACCTTCGTTTTCCTGATAAGTAAAAACAAGCCCAAGAGAAGTTGAGGGATTTGACGAGGTCATGGAATGTTTTACAGGCGTAGGCGGGTGACTTCTTGACTTCTAGGTTTTGCATTACATGACACTTCGGAAGAAAATGTTCCGGCCTCTGCCAACACCCTTTCTGCGTTTAGTTACCCTCATTTTCAGGAAATACTTTATGTGGTATCAAAAGCTCACTTGCTTTTTGTTCCAGAGCTGGAGACCAGAACCACAAAGCTTCCCAAATGCTGTGCCTTTGGTGCTGACATCACTCTGCCGGCCTCCGAGGATCAGGGAAGGTTCCAAGCTTCCCACTGCTCTAATATTCTTTAGTGCCTCCAAGTCTCACTCACATTTCTCAATATCTGTTTATGACGTTCCTCATGTCCTAGACGTTGTTTGATTCATGGTTCTCTTTGGAGTGGAAGTTTTTGTCCTTTGTGACAAAATCACTGTCTGCACATGCATGTGCTCATTTTTTTTAATGGAATAACAGCAGAGATTGGGGCATCACTGGTGGTGGTGAAACTCATTCCTGGGTGCTGTTGAAGTCATTGCATGCCATTTTCTATTTTTCTGGTTTACTTGGATGGATCTCCTAGAGGTGAGAAGGCCATTCCTTTGGAGAATGAAGAAGACATTCATCTCCCTTTTCTGCCCTTGGCTTGGTGTCCCTGGCTCGTTTGCAGGCCTGATTTAGCTTTTACTGCCGCCTGCTGGAGACCCTGACATGCACCTTGGACACACCTCTGCCCTTGCTTCAGTCGCTCCTCTCGCCCTCTGCCTTTCCATCTTCTCCAGAAGTGCAGCAGCACACATCCCCCAGCATCCTCACCAAGCTTCCCACTGCTCTAATATTCTTTAGTGCCTCCAAGTCTCACTCACATTTCTCAGTATCTTTTTATGACGTTCATCATGTCCTAGATGTTTTTTGATTCACAGGTTCTCTTTGGAGTAGAAATTTTTGTCCTTTGTGACTTTTGCTTTACAAATGAATGGCGCAGATTCATGAATTGGCGCAAGTGTTTGCCACCCGGTGTCCATGCGGAATCAAGACAAGTGGGAAGAAACGCCACATTTCTCCGGCACCCCCTGGCCCGTGGGCGCTGCCTTCCTTGTTTCTTTCCACGGGTACCAAGAGATGCGAGAACCAGTCCTGATTTGTAAACACAGTCCTGGTGACTGCCATGTTTTACAGCCACTTATGCTGAGCACAAAATCGATGGGATAAGTAGTTCAACAATCAAGGGGAACATTTAAAATCAACTTTGGATTTTTATTTTAGATGAAGTAAGATGTAGCATACTTTACAGAATGCTTATTTTTTAAAAATTCCAAAGCAGTAACTCTTCAGGGAAGAAAACTTAGAAAGTAAAGCCTAAAAGAGGACAATTCAGACCAGCTAACCACTATCCCCTGAGGTAAATACTAGAAACATTATGCTCATAATTTTTTGAACAACATGGTATTTGAACATATACTTATATAATTGTAAATTCTGCTTTATTCCTTTATCCGTACACCCTAAGCATTTTCCTGTGTCCTTATATGTTCTTCAAAAATATATTTAATGGTGGCACAATATACCATTTTAAGGATGTACTATGATTATTTAAGCTCAGTTGCCTGCCACTGAGGTAACTTCTAATTTTGCATCTGAAGAACTTTAAAAGAACACTTAGTTTGCTAAATGATGGTATAAATAAAACTTGGGAATTGTGAGGTTTTTTTTTAAGTGTTGATACAATTCCAGTTCCAGAAATTGCTGTCAGAAATGGACAATCTGACACATATGACTAATCTTATGTGTGAGTTTGGGCTTGGTGATGTAGTTTTAACTCCAGCAAATAATGGACTGGAGGAATGGGTTGAGTAAGCTTATTGACTTATTTGTGTACCACATAGTCAAGAAAACAAATTGGGCAGCAGCTCTGTGTACCTGGATGCCTCAAACACACCAGTGTGTACGCAGATTCTGGGGCTGAAAGATGCCTTGGAGGTCATCTAAGGAGTGGAGCATGAAGGGAAGCCGGGGGTGGTGATGGGGGTGCTGCCAGCCTCTAGTGGGTGGAGACCAGGGATGCCATTCAACATCCTACAATGCTCAGGACACCACAAAGAATGGCAATACTGTCAAGGTGGAGAAACCCCTGACCCAATTAATGACCTTCTTTTAAGTAATGAGGTCAAGTCCTAACTAGGACAGAAATGGAATATGACTTACTTTCTGATATCTATATGCAACCATCCATTTGGTAGAGAAATCAAACTGATTTGTGCACTTCTGCAGAGAACTGCTTTTCATTCCCTCTTCCTTTTCAGGTACCAAAAGGTAGCACTTCAGTTCTTACAGATCCAGAACTTTCAGAAGACATGCTTGGAGATAGGGCACAGGATATCTATGTGCCAATTGACTTGCTGGTTGAACGCAGATACTTCCAGGAGATGATGCATTTGAACTTCTCCATTCCTCAGTCTATAATCTTGATTTTCTTTCCTTCACATCACTTCATTCCTTATAGAATCAGGAAAATAATGCCTGTTCTGATGATATTGCCAACTGGTGTTGTAATTTTCATAAAATATAAGGAGTCATATTTTTACATATCATGTACCTTTGCAAATTACACATTGACACTCCTAAACTGCCTTTTAGATACTGTGTTTTGACTTGTGTATGCCAGCTGAGGAATGGATGTTTTTAGCTGTTTTAGGTGTCCCTTGCTGCAGATAACTCAGTCTTGGCAGATATCCTAACTTTATCTAGAAGTGTTTTTTTGTTTTGTTTTGTTTGGGGTGCATTTACCTTTCTATGTTATTGCATTTCCCCCCATTTTTCTTCTATAAATGCAAATGGAAAAGATGAAAAGGAAAGTTCTAGTACTATGATAAGAAGCATAGTTTCTTAAGTATGATAAACTTGCAACCAAAATGAAAGCAACTAGGCAAAACAGAGGTAGCAGACATTTAGCCCAATCAGATGCTCTCGGTTCTAAGCTAGTAGATCCGTTATGAAAGAAAATAACAAAACCAATGAACATATGTACAAATTACTAAAAATATATTGTTGAAGGTTGTGTCTAAATGACAAAGCGTAACCCAATGGTTTTCTATTTGCCTCTAAGAATAGATGTTGTCTTCCATATAATACATAGGTCTGCTGTCCAGTTGGTCACTTTGACATGTCACCCTTTGCTATACATTTTCAGAGGCCAGCTCATGGTGTCCAGAAAAGACTTCACAACCCTCTATGCCAAATATCACCTACCATGCTTGACTCAAAACAATCAGATACAGTCTTTCTATTTGGATTCCCAAAGCTAATTGCTTTTTTCTCCCCAAAGAGTTTGCCTTACTTTTAAATATTAATGTCCATTAAATGAAACTGTGTGTTTTAATATTTCCCCATTGGTATGAACTGTGGTATTTCATTTCAAAACACACACAGAAGTTCCTTCTTTCAAATTATTTGAAGTCTAGACATTATTCAAACAAATGCTTAACCTCCAGAATCAAATTGCAAAGAGACCCAAATTCAAGGGCTTCTCTTTCCTGTAATGGATATGAGTACTCATTTGACCATGTTTGTTTTCTTTTCCATTTTGCCTCCCTTTTCATGTTTATTTTTTGAAGCTGACTGTAGTGTTTATTTAAAGAGTTGCCTAAAGTCCTTTTGGGAATACGGGCTTAGAGCAAGAGTGGGTTGGAGAAGGGGACATTGGCAGTTTACTCAAGATATTATGACGTGGCTTGTGTAATCAGATTGAATTGAGTCTTAATTTGGATTCTACAATTTGCCAGCAGTCCATGTGAGCTTGGGCAAATTGTTTAATTTCTTTATGCATTAATTTTTGCAGCTGACAGATGGAAACGGTAATAGGATATAAGTCATGGGGTCCCTAGAAGGATGAACTGTGTCTGTCCTCTTCTCCTTCCCCATTGGACCTCTCTCCAGACGCCCATCTCCCCAGGTGATTTGAATTCTGAGTCTCTGCCTTTTGGCACAGGGGAATCCTTCCTTTCCTTTCTCACATGAAAAAACCGGCCTCAGTGGGTCCTTGTTAACGTCCCGCAAATCCCTGGGAACATTTTGTCCATTTTGCCAGAGTGATTTCCTAGACATATTCAGAATGACTTCCTAGAAAATATGAGCATTGCTGTTGCTAGTTCCACCCAGAAGGTAACTGAAAAATATCTTTTGGTGAAGCCACCTATTCAATATCCGGTCATTTGTTCCATATTTGCATGAATTGTGGAAATTGATTCCCATTGCTTTTTTTCCCCTCGTTACAAAAATGTACATTTACTGCCTGATTTGGGATGGTTTTGATGGTGCCAGATTTCTGCAAGTATATAGATGCACTCTTTGCAGATGACGGAGCTAGTAAATTAGTCTGGATTTATATT
Organism: Choloepus didactylus; assembly: GCF_015220235.1. Lineage (NCBI taxonomy): Eukaryota > Metazoa > Chordata > Mammalia > Pilosa > Megalonychidae > Choloepus > Choloepus didactylus. The sequence goes on along the minus strand of NC_051334.1, from coordinate 122,343,464 downwards.
ACATGATAAAAGAGCTCTTTGTTTTTCTCAATCCTTTGTGTTATTAGTGGCAAAATAAAATGAGCCTTCCTTAGCCTCCCACCCTCACAGACTCCACTTTCCAGCATCTGCCCAGGAATACGTTCTGTACACCAGTATTGAGAAGAGTTTCCGAGGCCACGTTTGTTTAATCTTCCTCCTATGCCGTTCATTCACATAGGGCAATGTAATAATGCTAAAATGTCTGGCCAATTCATTAAAACAAGTCAGGCAAATTGTCTTTCTGCACTTGGTAGACTCAACCATGCTTACCAGGCCAAAAAAAAAAAAAAAAAAACAAAACACCAAAATCCATTAAAAGTCCTTTACTTTTTAAAGGCTTGTTTTGGTATTAGGTAGACAAAGCAAGCTGCAGGAACTCAATGCACTGTTTGCTGAGAAAGAGGCAGCACTTTGCCATCAAACAAAGAGAAAGCCGTTATTAGGTTGTGTCTCTGAGTAGAAATTGCCCAGAATCAAAGCAACCCTGCCTCCCGCCACTGCCTTCAGAACTTTCTAAGAACAGAAATTACCTCCTTAACCTCAGCTATTCAGAGCAGCTTCAGATTAGATGCTGGATCATTTTTTTGCACTTCAAAGAATCTGTAAGTTAAAATAAGGTAGGAACTCTTTGCTTATTTTTCTCAGTTTATATAACAGGATGACAGTCTGAAAAGTGAGCTATAGGGTGACATGCTCAATTTTTTAAATGCAGTTTTACTGAGATACAGTCACACACCCTACAATTCAACCAAAGTGTACAGTCACTGGCTCATAGTTTCATCACATAGTTGTGCATTCATCACCACAATCAATTTTAGAACATTTTCATTACTCAAAAAAAACAAACCATCCAACCTACCCCCTATTATTGACCCCAAATATTGGTGTGGTACATTTGTTACTGTTGATGAAAGAATATTAAAATATTGCTGTTAACCATAGTCCATAGTTTGCAATAGGCACAGTTTTTCTCATATACCCCTCTATTGTTAACTCCTTGTAATAGTGTTGTATGTTTGTTCTAGTGCATGAAAGAACTTTTTTATATTTCTACTGTTAATCACAGTCATTGTCTACCATAGGTTTCACTGTGTTATACAGTCCCCTGTTTTATCCTCTAGCCTTCCTCCTAGTGACAATACATGATTCTAAACTTCCCCTTTCAACCACAATCACACCCATAATTCAGTGCTGTTAATTACACTCACCATAATGTGCCACCATCACCTCTATTCTTTTCCAAACATTTAAATTCAACCTAGTTTAAAACTCTGCACACATTAAACGTCCACTCCTCATTCTCTAGCCTCATTCTGTCTCCTAGTAACCTATATTCTAGATTTTATCTCTATGAGTTTACATATAATTAGTTCACATTAATGAGATCATGCCCTATTTGTCCTTTTGTATCTGGCTTATTCCACTCACCATAATGTCCTCAAAGTTCATCCATGTTGTTGCATGCATCAGGACTTCATTCTTTTTACGGCCAAATAATATTCCACTTTATGTATATACCACATTTTATTTATCTATTCATCAGTTGATGGACACTTGGGTTGTTTCCATCTTTGGCAATTGTGAATAATACAACTATGAACCTCAGTGTGCAAGTGTCTGTTTGTGCCTGACATATTCAGTTTTTAACTGAAATCAGACATGCTCAGCAAGGGAAACCCTGCAAATCTTCTGTATGGGTGACCAGATCCCCTGCGAGCCCCTGACATCTGCTCCAGCTTGGGGCTGGTACCAGATCTTTGCATCTTTGGATGATCTGCTGCTTTGCTCTGGCAGCTGTGACCAGCTACATTTTTTGGGGATGGCTTAGGAGCATTTGAGAGATGGGTAGGCTCTGGGGGCAGATGAATTGCAGAAAATCAGTGAACTCTGGCTCAAAATCTCAGGTGATTTTCTCTGGGGTGGGAAGGTGTCTCCTCAGCTTTTCATGGTTGAGTTTCCTCTGTACAATGAAAGAGTCACAACATACAATTTCCTTGATCTCTTTCAGTTCTAACATTTTGGTATTCTGGAAGACTGGACAGGATCCCAGGAATGTTTTAGAGGAGTGTGTTGACAGGGACTTGCTCTAGCTCAGAGGCTCTGAAAGTGTGGTCCTTGGACCAGCATCACCTGAGAACTTGTTAGAAATACAAACCCTCGGGCTCTGTCCCATACCAACTGTATCGGAAACTCTGGAGGTGGGAGCCAGCACTCCGTGTAGCAACAAGCCTTCCAGATGATTCTGATGCTTGCTCAAGTTTGGGAAACACTGCTGTAGAGAAACAATTCTGTGTCTGGGCTGCACCTGGAGAGCTTTGTAGAACACTGAGGTCTGGGTCTCAACCCCTGGATATTGTAGTTCAGTTGGTTTGGGGTGTAGCTTGGGCATTGGGAAGTTTAAATATTTCCCCAAGTGATGCTCATGTACAGCCATAGTTGAGAAGCTCTGATGTACTGACCGGGTCAGGTACATCAGTCTTGATGTGAGTTTGGGGGACCAAGGTCCAGGAATCTGAATTTTAAGATGTCCCTGTGTGAGTTTAGTTGCTCCTGGAAGCAGACGTCAAAACAGTCTTTTATATGCAAAGAATTAAGGAACACATGTGGATTCGTTTCCCAGGGCTGCTCTAAAACAGTGATGCAAAATTTGTGCTTAAAACAACAGAAACATATTCTCCCATGGTTCTGGAGGCCAGAAGTCTGAGATCGAGGTGTCTGCAGGGCCATGCTCCCTCCAAAGGCTCTGGGAGGAGATGCCTCCCTGGCCGCCTCCAGCTTTTGGTCCAGGTGTTCCTTGGCTTGTGGTGACATCACTCCAGCCTCTGCCTCTTGTCTTCATGCAGCTTCCTCCCCCAGGTCTTCTCCTCCTCTTATAAGGACACTTGTCAGTGGATCTGGGGCCAATGCAGATTATCTAGGATGAGCTCACAGAAGATCCTTAACTTTTTCTGGAAAGACCCCTTTTCCAAATAAGGTCACGTTCACAGGTTCTGAGTGGACTTGACTTTGGGAGGCTGTCCTTCTACTACGAGGCCTGTGAAGGGGAAAGAGGTTGGTGCAGGAGAGGGTGGGAGAGCCTCAGACCATGATGCAGTCCAGCACTTGTGGAAGGAGAGCAGGAAGGAAGGAGAATTGCTGAGGGAGAACCTCAGTCTACACTGTAGATCTGAGAAAATCTTGGCCAGGCTGATGGGGTGGGGGTGGGGTCCCTGAGTCAAGAGTGCCCATGAAAGCAGTGGGTCTCAACTGGGGGCTATTTTGCCGCACCCCCCACCCCAGGACACTTTGCAATGACTGGAGATATTTTTGGCTGTCACTACTGGGATGGAGGGTCCCCCTGACATCAAATGGGTTGAGGCCAGGGGTATTACCAGAGCTCCACCACAGAGGAGGACCTGGCCCCAGATGTCAGAATGCTGAATGCTCCAGTTCGTTAAAGCTGCCATTATGCAAAATACCAGAAATGGATTGGCTTTTATAAAGGGGGTTTATTGGGTTACAGATTTGCAGTTCTAAGGCCATAAAAGTGTCCAGACTAAGGCATCAACAAGAGGATACTTCACTGAGGAAAGGCCAGTGGTGTCTGGGACACCTGTGTTGTCTGGGAAGGCATGTGGCTGGCATCTGCTGGTCCTTTGCTCCCAGGTTCTGGTTCAAAATGGCTTTCTCCAAAATGTCTCTGGGCTTTTCTCTTCATTTCTCTCTCTCAGCTGCTGTGTATTTGTCCTTGCTTCTTTCTCCCAGGGCATTTCTCTGTAAGCATCTGGGAGTCCTCTCTTAGCTTCTTCAGGTCAAACTCTGGGCTTCATCTCTTAGCTTAGCATCTCCAAACACCATTCTGTCTTCATCTCCAAGCATCTGGGTGTGTGTTGGTTCTTTGCTTCTCTCGGGGGCAAACTCAGGATTACGTATCTTAGCTTTGCTCCAAAATGTCTCTCTCAGCTTCCCTGAGCTCCTTCTCTCTGTGAACTCTCTTACAGGACTCCCATGATCTAATTAAGACCTACCTTAATTAGATTAGTTGTGGGCAGGTTCACACATCCATAAAAATGATCTAATCAAAAGGCCTCACCTACAGTTGGGTGGGTCACATTTCCATGGAAACAACCTAATCAAAAGTCCCACCCCAATCAAAAGACTAATAAGTCTGCCCCCACAAGATTGCATTAACAACATGGCTTTTGTGGGGGACATAATCGATTCACACCAGCGCACCGAAGCTGAGGAGTAATTGTAGGAATGGCTGGCTCCAGTTCTGCTGCCGTGCTCAGCCGTTGCCTGGGAGCCACCCTGGGAAAGTGTGGCTTTGCTCTGAAGGCAGCGGTGAAAGTGAGATCTGGTAGCTGGACGATGAGCATTTACCTTTTCTCCCCACAGCAAGCCTTCTTGTAGGGGGAGCTGGGCAGTGAGCTCCGCAGTGCCCACGGCTCTCTCGATAATCTTGTGTATCCAGAATCTAAGTATCAGAATAGCTTCTTAAGGTCCATGCTTCAGAATCCAGTCCTGAGTCATATTAATTTAGTGAAGCATCAGGTAACACCTCCTCCTCTTGCAAATCCTAGATGGGCCTTAGTGTATTGAAGACTTGAACAAAGTCTGTGGGAAAGACACCTGCTGATTTTTGTTTGCTTCGGCTACTATTACATGCCCACACATCCCTCTATCTTGTGCAGCACCTGCTGCCATCCTGCTGAGCGTGCACTTCAGGAATTGCCCCTGAGGACGAGAGGAAATACCAGCTCGTTTTGAAACCCAGGCTAATGCATCTGGGAGGCTGGCCCTGAGAGGAAGGTAGCATTTTTGGAGAACTCCAAAATGCCTCCCTGTTTCAAGAGTACGTCGTCTGCCGACTGGCTCGTGTCTCTCCATTAGGGAGCCATCGGTTTTGGTTGAAGGCTTAACCCCTGCTCAAATGTGAGTACACCTAGGAGAGGCCTTCAGTTCTAATTCCACAAATGTCTCCTGAGCAGCTCTCTCTCCCCACATACTTTGGGCACTTCAAAAGTCTCGTAGCTTTTAATTCAGCAGGTGGATGCATATGCAACAAACACCCAGAAATACTTTACATTAACTGGCATTTATAGCTTTGTGGGGATGGATTTTTCAAATTCTTTCCTGAGACCACATTTCCAGAGGGAGAAGGAGCAAGCCCAAGAGCTCAGGAACCTGGGGACCATGAGAGGCAGGGTCCAGGAATGGGAGAAAGGACAAGAAAAGGGGGGCAGAAGGACACATGTGTGCAAGGGCAGGCCTTTTCCTCAATAGGGAAAAACTATTCCACCCACATATTGGTACATCAGAGATGTCTTTTGAGTCTAGATTTAACAAAATCCTCTTTTTTTTTTTTGTCTATGAAATACACTAGAATGTGACTTAATGTGATCTTTGTGGGATCCTGCTGGGTGGGACATGAATTGCCTGATAATGATGTTCTTTTTTCACTTTCATAATTGAATCCTTCTTAGGGGATTCACAGAGTGCTCACAAATAGCTTGAATTTTGCTCTAACTGAAACCATATGGTAGCAGGTGTTGTATCAGTGGGTACCTAGATACATACACATAACACACACATGCATGATGTGGTGTCACAGCTGTACAGAAAGGATGCATAGACATGTGTGCACACACAGCACTAGTAGTGCTGCAGTAAGTTTACATCAACAGCAGCATCGTATAAAAGATGCCTATTTATGCGTGCACAGACACACACCCACACCCACCCCGCTATAGCACCACGCAGCACAGTGAATTTCTTCAAGGCAGAAACAGCATCCTGCAGATCTCTCCCCTAGAGAGAAGTGCTTCGCCAGGCAGTGCCACCCAGGATGTGCCCTGTGGGAGGCCGTCCACCCTGGCCCACTACGAATTCGGAGTGAAAGGGAGCGTAATGCTGGCTGAGGACGTGTCTGGTGAGCAAGGACGCCTCCGCAGCCTCACCTGCCCTTCTTTGAGGTTCCTGCTAGGCTCTGAAAAGTGGGGAGGAAGGGCCTCTTGGAAAGCCGGAGAGCAGCCGCGTTTCTCTCTCTTCTCAGCAAGCTTCCAAGGGTTTCCACTCTTGGTTAGATCTTGAGTTGCCGGAACCACGTAGACATCTGTTATTAACTTTGGTGTTAAATTGTATGTAGGTCACTGTCCTTGAGGACTCACGCTGGCTTATCATCCGAGCTCTGCACATTTGTCTGAGTCTGTCAGCCACCCAGAGCAGCCTTTGTGGTCTCTGTGGGGTCAGCATTTCTAGTTTGTTCCAGGACAGCTTACCTGACAGAAATACAGCCTGTGACTCAGCAGCTTGTGGTGAATGTGCCCCCTTCTTCCCACATCAAAGGAGATTCCACTTTTGTTGATAATAGCTACAAATTGGAATTGAGTCTTATTGCTGCAGTCTACTGAGCATCTTGCAAAAATTCCTGAATGTAGGGATTTTTTTTTTAGATTGTGTGAAAATTAACCAAAACTACATCTTTGGTCTTAGTTTTGGAGATTAGAAGCTTTGTGTAGAAGTCAAAAGGCTCTCAAATGCAGCCTCCCAGGGCTTCACAATTTGAACTTTTTAGGGGGGCTCAGTTCATATATCTCTATAAGTGAGTACAATGATAGAGGCCCTAAAATGGGCTTTCCTGTCATGGAAGGGGTGAATGAGGGACTGACCCTCTTAAAACAAGATCCCTCTAAAAGTCAATCACTGGAGACTTTTCTGTCTGCACTTCAAGATGAAAATGCTGTCGGCTTTCATGGCTGTGCAAAGAGGCAAGTTCTCTGAGCATTTATTTACCTGCTGCATTGGGTTTTCACAGGTGGGCGGCACAAATAAATTAGATTAAAGATGACTTTTCTTTCTAGTTTATACGATTTGAGCAATACTTGGAATAAAAATAGAAAAGAATGCATGATACTGAGCCCTGATAGCCAAATCCAGATGACTTTATTGCTTATATTAAAATAATCCATTTTTGTTATAAGCATTTACGTGCTATAGAAATATACACAGAATAAAATAAAAACTCACCCAGAATTCCCACCAACTGGAAATCAATGTCATCCCCATTGGATGTCCATCGTGCAAGGCATCTTTCAAAGTCTACAACCAGAAAGAGGGGTGGAAGAAAAGACAGACCGATGGGCTAAAATATGTTTTCACTTTAAGCACCACATCATTCATCCAATTTTATGAAAGTCACAATCCATTTTACTTTATTTAACAGAAAAAAAAGAAACTGAATTGGAACTGAAGGAATTGCTAAACTTCATTTTTTCCCCCTATTTTTCTGCAAGAGGTATTATCTCCTAAAAGATGACTCTGTGGATAAGGGAAGAGATTATGAATAACATTAAGATGTTGGAGATGTAAGATATCTTTTAATTACAGTTTTAAATTTTAGATAATATTGATTGACTTCCTGCTGTGAAATTTGAGGACATGTATAATTTCACACTTCTTTCCCTCTTCCCTCTGGATTTTATTCATTATTTTCATGCTATCATAGTTTACATAACAGTTACGTTATGTTCTGTAACCATAATTCTTACAATTGCTTGATGTTAGCTCTATTTAAATGGATTCTCAGCCCATCACTTGTTATTTGGCCAGGGATTCTCCGTTCCTGAGGTATTAGTTTTGTCTCCTCTAATTTGTCCAGATTTCCTCTTTACCAGTTTTATCAAGAGGGCTCATGGGTTCTGTATTGTCTGTGTTCTTCCATGCAGGAGGATATCTCTCTGTGGCCTTTTTACTAAATGCCTTCTTGACTAGGTTTTGTGTTCTCAGGTCTCACATTCTTTCCTTAAGAACATAGTACTCACTGCATTTTCAGTGTCGCTGCAGAGAAGTAGATTTTTTTTTTTCTCTTTGGTGGGTTATTTGCCATTTCTACCTGAGTGCCTCAAATATTTTTTCTTGATCTTCACGTCCTGATATGATCAAGTCTTGTGTAATCGTTAATGAAAAATCTAAGGTTATTTCTACTGATCCTATAGAGAAAGTGAGAAATAATCAGTGTATGTTAGTTGAGAAGGCACTATTTGCTTCTCATTGTGAAACCTACAGGATAATCCCCGCAGCGCCGTTTCTTGAGTGACTCTGCTAAACCCAGTACTGTCCCATATGCTTTAGGAACATTATCTCATTTAATAGTTTTCCCATGAAACTCTCAAGTTGGAGTTATTATCCCCATTTTATAGTTGAGAAAAACGAGCTTCAGAGAAAATACGTAACTTACCAAGGGTTGCATAGCTACTAAGTAAAGCTCAGGCAATAAGAGATAATTTCCACTTTGGGTTTATTTGTGGCCTGGTGTTGATTGTGCTATCATTTTATGGAGGAAGTGGGTGAAGGGTACAGGGGACTGTACAAACTGTTTTGAAATCTCCTGTCAATATGTAATTATTTCAAAATAAAAAGTTAAAAAACACAAATCAACTATTAATAGTAGGATATTGGGTCTAGTAGGATATTGAGAGCCATGGCAGAAAACAGGAGGGGAGTATCTGTATAAACTGATATAAAAATTATATATGTAAGCCATTGCCACTTTGGGGACTACCAGAGAGACTCAAGGTAAGGAAGAGCTGAGGGCTTATCATTTGGCAGGTAGGGCATACTGAACCATAAGTCTCAGAGACAAATTGTTAAAGTGACTTTACCCAGTGTAACAGTCAGCTGTTGCAACAACAATGCTGCATAACAAATCTCATCCCCCTGAAATTCAGGGTGTTTAAAATGACAGTCTTTTATTTTCACACTTATGGGTCTGAGGCTGGCTGGCAATTCTGCTGGACTGAAGTTGATTCCATCCTCCAGAATCAAGTCTGCACATTGGGTTTACATCTACAGCACATCTCATTTGGAGGCTGGACTAGAGTGACATATTTTTCTCCTGGCCAAAGTTTAAAGCTCTCAAAATTCTGAGCATAAGGCCCAAGCTCAATACTTGCCCACATCACTTCTGCACACTTTCCTTTGGCCAAAGCAAGACACATAGCCAAGCACAACAACCATGGGCTGGGAAAGGACACTCCTCCCATGGAGGCTATGGAGGGTGGTATGAGGTGGGGCAGAGACAAGAGTGAATATTTTCTGACCAAAAATCTGTCACATGCACAATCCATAAACTTGTGTTAAAAGGTTTTGAGTTAAAAATAATACCAATTGGTATTACCATTTTGAAAGCGTATTTTGAGCCAGGTACTATGCTAATCCAAAAGTTTGCAAACGTTAGCTCCTTTAATTCTCCCAGCTCTCCTATAAGGTCATCATTATTATCATCCCATGTTACAAGTTGAAAACCCTGAAGTTAATATAAGTCAAGTGCCTTGGCCAAGGTCTTAGAATAAGCTAGTAAGTGGCAGAGAACCAAGTCAGACCATTTCCAGGGCCCATCTCATTGAAAGTATTTACAACAAGCAACATGGAACAAAAGCAACAACAAAACCTCTAATATTCATTGAATTATTTCGATGTACCATTTTATTTTAGTTCTTTATGTGTGTAAATGAACTGAATCCTCACATCAGGGAATATGGTTTTGAAGTTACTTCTACTTACTCTTCATTCAGATATCTGTTGAAAGAAACAGTCTTTGGGGAAGGATTGCTTGAAGGACATGTCATCTCTCCATTCTTTCAAATATTCTAAAATCAGCAGGGTCTGTTCAGATTGGGGAGAGGTAGGCAGTGGACTTGATTTTACTGGCTGTCAAAAGAACAGCTCCTGCCACATTGAGCTTTGTTGGGTGCTGTGGGTCTAGATTGAGGGTTATTCTAACAAGTAGTGTGAAGACACCCAATGTAGCGATTACTGTGACACTATTATGGAGGGTGTTGTTGAATCCATCACCCAGGGGGCCCAGGGAGAACCTCGTCAGAATAGTACTTTTCCCGTGCATTTGTTCCTTTTGTTTTTAGCCTATGGACAATGTGAACTGTTGTATAATTATCTCCATTTTACATATGAGTAAACTGAACACAAAGAGGTTGAGTAAACTCCCCAAAGGTTATACAAGCTTGAGAATGGCAGAGCCTGAATTTGAGCCCAGGCAGTCTGGTTCTAGAGTCAATTTCTTAATTGCTATGTGAAAGAGCATGTATATAGGACATTATATATTGCAAAACCATGGTAAGCAGACTTCTAAGACTTTTAAAACTTATAAGATGGCCCCAGTGACTTTCACCTCCTGGTATTGATGTAGCGACTTGCTTCATACTGATAAAATATGGCAAAAGTGATGGGCTATTAACATCACGATTAGGTTACAAAAGATTGTGGTTTTCTTCTTGCTGACAGACTCTCTATTGCTGGCTTAGAGGCAGAGTCTAGACCTGGAAGGAAATGCGTTTCTGCCGACAGTACACAAGCTAAGAAGCAGATCACCATTCCTCTTTCAAGTCTTCAGATGAGACCACAATCCTGGGTGGACGTATTGTGAGATAATAAACGTATATTGTGTAAGCTGCTAAGTTTGGGGGTAATTTGTTAACGAGCAGTAAGTAACTGATAGGCTCACTTTTGTGCTTTTACTTTTTGATCTTTTTGATTTTTTTTTGGTGCTTTTCTTCCTTCTTGTTAGAGGTTGTGCCTCACTCCTAACCCACTGGATGCCTCTGGAAAATGGGAAGTATAAATAAGCAAATGAGAAATGAGTCATGCATCTTGAATTTCTCCTCAGGACTCTGACTTCCAAGCCCAGGCCAGTTTAATACAGGCTAATTGTGGAATGGTGACTAGTGCTTGGGGCTATATCCATGGAACGTTGCATTATGGATGGAGTGTAGGCCAAGTAGATAAGCCACAAATTGTGGAGGATGTAGAGGGGTTTGGACTTACTGTGTTAGCAAGTAGTTTTGTTAATGGGTTTTGGCTAAGTATATGAGAGAAATGTTTCAGGAATATTTAAGGAATTTGTGGCACCCTGTCGTCTTCATGGGGATGATGGGAACTTGTCTGAAACTTGCTGAAAGACTTTTCTGTTAGTTATCTACTGTTACGGAACAAATCACTCTAAAATGTGGTGGCTCTAAACAACAATCTTCTATCATTCTTTAAATGATATCATTTAGGTCAGGAATTCAGGAGTGGTTCCATATGGTAATTCTGGCTCAGTCTCTCATGAGTTCGCAGTCAGATGTCATCTGGGTCTGCAAACATCTAAGGCGTGACTGGGGCTGAAGAGTCTCCTTCCAAGATGGCTCCCTCACAAGTCGCTGCTCACAAGTTGGCTCCTTTTTAGTGGGCCTCTCCAGATGAGCGTCCTCATGACATGGTGGCTGGCCATCCCCAGCACAATAGACACCAAAGTGAAAGCTGACCTAGCCCCGGGGCAATTCTCCAGCATTGCATTGGTCAGTGAAGTCAGCCCTGGTTTAATGTGGGAAGTGGATACAATAGGGCACAAATGCTAGGAGGCAAAGATCATTGTGTGCCTTCTTGGAGGACGGCTACCACAATCCTGGAAACCTTTCGTGGAAAAAAAATCAACAGGCCTAGGGTTCTTCATGGATTTAGTTGCTGAAGAAGAGGAATGTAGCACAGGTAAGTGTAGGGTCTGGAACCTGTGGTAAGAAGGCTAGAGGTGCAGTATGCAGGCAGGCTGGGAGGCAGCTGGCTTGGAGAAGGCAGGTCCTAACTTTAAACATGTTGATTTTGAGGTGACTTGGTGGCCAATCTTTTTAGACTAGTCTTCACCTCACCCTGATTTTCAGTCCCATACCTCACCTCTTGCTACCTGTCACCTCTCATCTCTGAACCGTTCTGCAATTATGCTGTGGGAAGTGCTTGCTCATTCCTAGCCATTGCTTTTCCAGATCCTAGGTATTCTACTTGCTCAACCCTGCTAACTCCCTTATGTGCTTTCCAGCTTCAAAACTGTTTGTTGGTATCTCTTGTCTGCTATTGTCTTTCCCTCTATTCTTTATATCTTTGTGGATCTCTATTGTGTTTATTCCTTTGTTCTCATTTACTTGACCTTTGAGAGGAGGCAGAGATAAATACATGGATTAAGTTTGTCATATTTCATCAGAAGCCAAGTTATATTTAACAAATCTCCTCAGCTGAGTCCATGTGATGCAAAAATACTTATTTAATAGGTGAAAAAATTTGTTGAGATGCATACTATTTTGGAATGTAAAGTAGAAGGCAATTTTTAAAGTGATTTTTCATTATGAAGGTATTATCTACTAGGGACATACTCAATATTTATCAGTCTTCTCACCCCTGTTGTGAAAATAGTAGGGCAAACTCTACAAATTTGTTGAGCAACTGAGATAATAAACAGCAGGTGTGCATCTTAAGAGATTTTTTTTTCCCCTGAAAATTTCTCTTGGGGAATAATATGAGTTATGAAATCAAAGCAGAGGAATATTAGACATCTTGTGAAATAAAAATAACAATGCAGAGATTAATTCTTATACAGTTATATTTTCTCTAGGGGATTTTAGGATTTTCTTGAACACTTTAAATTATTATCATTATTTTGTTCTGCATGCATAGCAGTTTTTGAAATTCTTTGATGAGGAATAAAAAAATATTGCCAGGCAGGCCAGATAAACATTTCTATAAAGAAAAATCACTACTTACTCTAGGAAAGTAGTTATTATGCCAAGGTCTAGCATTTTCATGACAATGTGCAGTTATCTCTTCAAAGACATCATTGACCCCAAGTTGGATAGCTCTTTCTAGGCCTTTCAACCAAGATGGTGGCATGAAATGCTCCCGGGGGTCATTCTTCCACAGAATCTTTGAACAAGTAGCAAAAACTGGCAGAGCCATCTTTCTCAAAACTCTGGAAAAGAGTTAAAGGGTTATTGTAACTGGGTGAATGCCAAATCAAGAAAATGCAACTATAAAATGGTAGGAGAAGCTCATGGTGCCATTGCTGTCCCCTCTCCCACCCCCTCTCCAGTGTGGTGTGGAGCAAGCCTGCACTTCCATTGTGGGTTTTTGGCCCTGTTCCATGGGAGCAGAGTAAACCCGAGGCACACACTGGGGTGCCTGTATGTTGATTCCAGTCTATCGGGTGGCAGCCTCAAAGATTGAACCAGGAAACACATCTTGGGCTCACCCTCCCAGAACTTGCCTTGGAGACAGAAACAGCTTTCAGGCAGTTAACACAAGGTGAGAAACAATTAAGTCAAAGCCCCCTGGGGCAAAGGATTACCTGCTTTAAATCATACAGTAGAGCACCTGTGATGGGGAGAAAGTCCATTTCATAGGGAGTAGAGGGGCATATGAATTCCTGTAAATGGAGGAATTCCTAAAGCCACAAGCAAGCACAAGTCCAGAAGAAGACATAGGCCCAGAAAACACTGAGAGGACCCTGCACTTCACGTTTGCTTTAGGCTGATTTTATTGATCAGAGGGCTAAACTGTGAAGGAGAACAGCAGCCAATGCAGCGCCAATTTGCAAAGACCATGAAAGGTATTTTTTGAATTTGTTTGTTTTTGATAGCTTCTGGTTCTAAAGGAAATCTCTTTCGTAACACTAGCTGGATACAAACTTAAGGGACCGATAGCTCAAGGACTAAATTCCAGAGTTAACTCTTTAAAATATTAAAATGTATTGTATACAACAAAAGATTACAAGACAAACAAAGAAACAGGAAATGATGGTCCATCAAAAGGAATAAGACAAAAATCCAGAAGCCATCAGTGAAGAAGATCAGACTTTGGATATACCAGACCAAGACTTTAAAAAAATGATCCATAGTATGCTCAAGGAGATGAAGGAAAACACAGAGAAAGAACTAAAGGATATCAGTAAATAATGAAGGAACAATATGAGGATCTCAATATGGAGATGGGCATTTTTAAAAAGAACCAAACAGAAATACTGGAGTTGAAGATATCAACAAATGAAAGATTTCCTAGAGAGTTTCAACAGCAGATTGGAGTTGGCAGAACAAAAGAATCAGTGAACTTGAAGACAGGACAATTGAAATGATTCAGGCTAAGGAACAGAAAAACCCATGAGACATGAGCCAGCGTGCCAACATATGCAATGTGGGAGTCTCAGAAGGAGAGGGCAGAGAGAAAGGGGCAGAAGAAATATTCAAAGAAAGTCATAAAGCTTCCTGAATTTAATAAAAGACACAAATTTGCACATTCAGGAAGACCAATGAACCCCAAACAGGATAAACTCAAAGAGAACCATACTCAGAAACATTGTACTCAAACTGTGGAATGCCAAGGACAAGGAGAGATTTCTGAAAGCTGCAAGAAAAAAGCAATGTGTTATGTAAGATGGAGTCCCAATAAAATTAAGTGCTGATTTCTCATCAGAAACTATGGAGACATGGAGACAGTGTGGTGAAATATTTAAAGTGCTGAAAGAAAACATTCCCCAACCAATAATTTTATATTTGGCAAGACTTTCTTTCAAACTGAAGGAGAGATGAGGACATTCCCAGTTAAACTAAAGCTAAGGGAGTTCATCACCCCTAGACCTGCCCTATGAGCAATGCTAAAGGGAGTTTTTCAGACTGAAACAAAAGAACACTAGACAGTGGATCAAAGTGGCATAAAGAAATAAAGATGTCCAGTAAAGGTAATAGTATGGGAATTATAAATGATTATATTGTATTTGTTACTTCTTACAGTTTCTAAAATGCAAATGCATAAAAAGTAAACCTATGGCTTTGTATATACAATCCATAAAGATATAATTTGTAACAAGTACAACAAAAAGGTGGTGGGACAGAGGATAAAAGGGACAGTGTATGTGTATGCTATTAAAGTTAAGTTGGTATCAAATAAAACATGATTGTGATAGATTTGGGATGTTCAATTTGGGCCCCATGGTAACCACAAAGAAAATAGATGAAAAATATATACAGAAATAAATGAGAAGGGACTCAAAATGGTACAATAGAGAAAATCAAATAAATATGGAAATAAGCATTAAGGGAAAAATTGAAGAACAAAAAAGGTATAAGACCCACAAAGACCAAAAAGCAAAATGAAATTCTTGTATTATCAACAGTTACAGTTACTTTAAATGTCAATTGATTAAACTATTTAGGCAAAAGGCAAAGATTGGCAGAATGGATAAAAAAGCAAGATCCAAGTATATGTTGATTACAGGAGACTCAACTTAAATTCAAGTAGGTTGAAAGTAAAAGGATGGGGAAAAATACCATATAAATAATAACCAAAAGGGAGCTCGAATATCTAAAATGATATCAAATGAAATGGACTTAAAGTAAAAAAAATGGTTAGGAGGAACAAATTCAGTCACTATATATTGATAAAGTATAGAGAAACATAACTATTATACACACACACACACACCTAATGTCAGAGCTCCAAAATATATGACATTTTGAAGGGAGAAATAGATGGTACTACATTAAGAGTAGGAGACTTCAGTACACCACTGTCAATAATGAATAGACCATCTAGACAGAAGACCAATAACAAAATAGAAAAAGATCAGTAAACCAACTAGACCTAACAGACAAATATAGAATACATCATCCAACAGCAGCAGAATACGTTCTTCTTTAGTGCTCTTGGATCATTCCCCAGTATAGATCATATGTTAGGTCACAAAACAAGTCTCAATAAATTTAAGAATATTGAAGTCATACAATCTATCTTCTCTGACCACAATGGCCTGAAGTTAGAAATCAATAACAGAGGGAAAACTGAAGAAAAAAAAAAACCCCATAAATATTTGGATATTAAACAGTGCATTCTTAAACAACCAAAGGTTCAAAGAATAAATCACAAGGAAAATTAGGAAATATCTTGCGGTGAATGAAAACAAAACCACAGAATGCAAAAATTTGTGGGATGCAGTACAGAGAGGGAAATTTATAGCTCTAAATGCTTACATTAAAAAAGAAGAAAGTCCTGAAATCAGGTTAGTTGTGACCTAACCTCACAACTGGTGGAACTAGAAAAACAAGAGCAAACTAAACACAAAGAGAGCAGAAAGAAGCAAAAATTAGAGTGAAGATAAAGAAAAAAGAGAATCCAAAACAATAGAATCAATGAAATCAAAAGAAGGTTTGAAAAGATCAACAAAAGCAACACACCTGTACCTATACTGATGGAAAAACAGAGAGGACGCAAATAACTAAAATCAGAAATGAAAGGGGGGCATTACTACCAACCCCACAGAAATAAAAGGGATTATAAGAGGATACTATGAACAACAGTACACAACTTGGATGAAATGGACAAATAGCTAGAAACACACCAACTACTTACACTGACTCAAGAAGAAACAGAAAATCTCAATAGGTGAATAACAAGTATAGAGATTAAATCAGTCATCAAAAACCTCCCCCAAAAGAAAAGCCCAGGACCAGATGGCTTCATAGGGGAATTTTACCACATATTCCAATAAGAATAATACCAGTCCTGCTCAAAGTCTTCCAAAAAGTTGAAGAGGGGGGGACACTCCTTAACTCATTCTATGAGGTCAACGTTGCTCTAATAACAAAGCCAAATAAAGATACCACAAGAAAAGAAAATTATAGACCAATTTCTGTTATGAACATAGATGCAAAAATCCTCTGCAAAATACTAGCAAACAGAATCCAAAAGCACATTAAAAGATTTAGAGTCTATGAACAAGTGGGATTTATCCCAGTTTGCAAGGCTGGTGCAACTTAAGAAAATAAACTATTACCACAGTAATAGAAAGAAGGAATAAAACCACTTGATCATCTCAGTTGATGCGGAAAAGGCATTTGACAAAATCCAGCACCCCTTCTTGATAAAAACACACTCAGAAAACTAGGAATAGGAAGAAATTTCCTCAACATGATAAAGGGCATGTATGAAAAACCCACAGCTAACATCAATTCAGTGGTGAAAGACTGAAAGCTTTCCCTCTAAGGTCTGGAAAACCATAAGGATGTCCTGTGTCACCAGTTATTCAACATTGTTCTGGAGGCAAGTGAAAGAATAAAAGGCATCCAGATTGGAAAGGAAGAAGTAAAACTTTCCCTTCGTGCAGATGACGTGATCTTAAATATAGAAAATCCCGAAAAAGCTGCAACAGACTCAGCTAATGAACAAATTCAGCAAAGTGGCAGGGTACAGGATCAATACACAAAAATAAGTAGTGTTTCTATACATTAGTAATGAACAATCTGAATAGGAAATCAAGAAAAAAATTCATTTACAGTGGCAACTAAATGAGTCCAATATCTAGAAATAAATTTTACCAAGGAGGTAAAGGAAAACAACAAAACACCTCTAAAAGAAGTCAAAGAAGACCTTAATTAATGGAAGGACATTCCATGTTCATGTATTGAAAGACTAAGTATTCTTAAGATATCGTTTCTACTCAAAGTGATTTATAGATTCAGTGTAATCCCAATCAAAATTCCAGCAGCCTTCTTTGAAGAAAGGAAAAGTCAATAATCACATCTAGATGAAAAAGTAAGGGGCCCCGAATAGCCAAAACATCTTTAAAAAGAACAAATTTGGAGGGCTCAAACTTCCCAATTTAAAACTTATTACAAATCTACAGTAATCAAACAGTATGGTACTGGCACAAGAACAGATAATATAGTCTATTAGAATCAAGTTAAGAGTTCAGAAATAAACCCTCATATCTATGGCCAATGGATTTTTGACAAGGATGTCAAGTCACTCAATGGGAAAACTGGATATCCACATGCAAAAGAATGAAGTTGGACTCCTCCCACATACTATAAATAAAAATTAACTAAATATGGATGAAAGGCCTAAATATAAGAACTCAAATTATAAAACTCCTAGAAGAAAGCATAGGGAAGCAGCTTTAGGATCTTGTGTTATGCAATGGTTTCTTTCTTTTTTTTTTTTAATTTTTTTTTTATTAAATTCAGTTTTATTGAAATACATTCACACACCATACAATCATCCATGGTATACAATCCACTGTCCACAGTATGATAACATAGTTATGCATTCATCACCACAATCTATCTCTGAATATTTTCCTTACATCAGAAAGAACCAGAACAAGAATAAAAAATAAAAGTGAAAAAAGAACACCCAAACCATCCCCCCCATCCCACCCCATTTGTCCTTTAGTTTTTATCCCCATTTTTCTACTCATCCATACACTAGATAAAGGGGGTGTGATCCACAAGGTCTTCACAATCACACTGTCACCCCTTGTAATCTACATTATTAGATAATTGTCTTCAGGAGTCCAGACTGCTGGGTTGGAGTTTGGTAGTTTCAGGTATTTACTTCTAGCTATTCCAATACATTAAAACCTAAGAGGTATTATCTATATAGTGCATAAGAATGTTCACCAGAGTGACCTCTCGACTCCATTTGAAATCTCTCAGCCACTGAAACTATTTTGTCTCATTTTGCATCCCCCTTTTGGTCAAGAAGATACTCTCAGTGCCATGATGCCGGGTCCAGATTCATCCCCAGGAGTCATATTCTGCATTGCCAGGGAGATTTACACCCCTGGGAGTCAGGCCCCACGTAGGGGGGAGGGCAGTGAGTTCACCTGCCGAGGTGGCTCAGTTAGAGAGAGAGAGGGGGCCACATCTGAGCAACAAAGAGGTACTCAGGGGGAGACTCTTAGGCACAATTACATGCAAGTTTAGACTCTCCTTTGCAGTAACGAGCTTCATAAAGGCTAGTCCCATGCTCGAGGGCTCAGCACATCAAACCGCCAGTCCCAGTGCTTGTGGCAACATCAACACCAGTCCAGGTGAGGAAGTCCAACACATCCACACCTTCCCCCAGCTCCTCTGGGCTGGGGAGGGGGAGACTGTAAATATATTTTTTATTATCTGCCCAAATTACTCTGGGATGTGTCACTATTTCACTCCAGCCTATACTAACCTACCGTATCTCACTTCGTAGTCAAAGTTCCATGCAATTGTGGTGTTTGAACAAACCGACTGTAGAGTTGTACCATTTAGAAAATTTAGATCCTGTACCAAATAGATATCTCTTCCCTTGGTCTCATATGGAAGTTGAAGTTTTAAAACACAGTTTCGACCTTTACCCTTTGGCCTGGCTTGCCCTGGTCTTAACCAGACCTGCTTCATTCATATCACTAATTGAAGTCTGGGCTCTTTTTCAGCTTTTTTTTTTTTTTTTTTTTGACAGTGGCTGTATGCACTAATACTGACATACACATCTGCCAAGCTCTAGCTCTGAGTTTCAGGTGTCTCAGAGATATGCATTGTTCCAGAGACCAATCAGGTTATACGCTAGGGGATCAGCATCTCAAAGTTTAGAGATAGGCATTACAATTCAGGGATAGAGTTAACTGCTGTAAGAGCTTACAATATAGGGAATATTACAATAATTATGTCCACGTTAGGCTATGTTCTAAGATTCGATTCTGAGTTTACACATTGTAGTTAGTCCATATTGGTGAAGCATTAAAGTGTTTGCCTTTATTTCTGGCGTACTTCACTCAAATACTGTGTACAGGATCCATTCACCTCGTTGTGTGTCTCACAGCTTCACTCCTTCTTGTAGTTGCTCAGTGTTCCACTGTATGCGTACACCACAGTAAACCATTCCATTCTTCAGTCAATGTACCCTTAGGTCATCTCCACCCTTTGCGAATCATGATTACTGCCTCCATGAACGCCAGTTTGCAAATGTCCATTCATGTCTCTGCTCTCAGATCTTCAAATGACATACCCCATAATGAGGTTGCAGGACCTTTTGGTCCCCACATACTTAACTTTTTGTGGAACAACCACACTGACCTTCAGAAAGGCTACACCATTCTACCTGCTCATCAACAGGTAGATAGGTACATCCCTCTCACCATGTTTTCTCCAACACTTTTACTCCTATATATATATTTTCCTACAATTTTATAGAGTGATATTCACATACCATACATTTATCCACTGTGTACAATCAGTTGTTCATGGTATCATCATAAAGTTGTACATTTATCACCACAATCAGCACTTGAACATATTGATTACTACAAGAAAAATTTTTTTTTCTGCCATTTTGCCCCACCTCCTCTATGTTGATTTTTTTTTTCCTTTTTAATTTTTATTGGGATTGTTCAGATACCATACAATTATCCAAAGATCCAAAGTGTACAATCACTTGCCCCTGGGTACCCTCATACAGCTGTGCATCCATCACCACACTTAATTTTTGTTCAATTTTTAGAAACACTTCATTACTCCAGACAAGAAATAAAATGAAAGATGAAAAAAGAAAAGAAAAGGAAACTCGAATCCTCCCCTATCCCTAACCAATCCCCCTCAACTCTTGACTTGTAGTGTTGGTATAGTTCATTTGTTACTGTTTATGAAAGAATGTTGAAATACTACTAACTGTAGTATATAGTTTGCAATAGGTATATATTTCTTCCCTATATGCCCCTCTATTATTAACTTCTAATTGTATTGTCATACGTTTGTTCTGGTTCATGGAAGCGATTTCTAGTATTTGTACAGTTGATCATGGACATTGCCCACCATAGGTTTCAGTTTTATACATTCCCATCTTTTGACCTCCAACTTTCCTTCTGGTGACATATATGAGTCTGAGCTTCCCCTTTCGAACTAATTCACACACCATTCATCACTGTTAGTTATTCTCACATCTTGCTACCGACATGTCTGTTCATTTCCAAACATTTAAGTTCATCCTAGTTTAACATTCTGCTCACACTAAGCAACCACTCCCCATTCTTAAGCCTCGTCCTATATCTTGGTACCTTGTATTTCATGTCTATGAGTTTACATATTATAATTAGTTCCTATTAGTGAGACCCTGCAATAATTGTCCTTATGTGTCTGGCTTATTTCACTCAGTATATTGCTCTCGAGGTTTTGTCATCAACCCTTTTTTTTTTCATATGGTTTTGTTCACTCACCATACATTCCATCCTAAGTAAATAATTGATGGTTCTCTGCATGGTCATACATTTATGTGTTCACCACCTTCACCACTATCTATATAAGGGCATCTACATTTCTTCCACAAGGCAGGAGGGAGAGTCAAAGAAGGTAGAGAGGCAAAAGAAAGAGGAAAAAAAATGACAGCTAGGAAGCAGCAAAAGGAAAAATAACCTTAAATCAAAGTAGAGTAAAGAATCAGACAATACCACCAATGTCAAGTGTCTAACATGCCTCCCCTATACCCCCTCATATCGCATTTACCTTGTTACATCACCTTTGTTACAGTAAAGGAAGCATAATACAATGATTCTGTTAATTACAGTCTCTAGTTTACATTGATTGCATCCCTCCCCCAATGCCTCCCCATTTTTAACACCTTGCAAGGTTGACATTTGCTTGTTCTTCCTTGTAAAAGAAGATATTTGTACATTTTATCACAATTGTTGAACACTCTAGATTTCACCAAGTTACACAGTCCCAGTCTTTATCTTTCCTCCTTTCTTCTGATTTCTCACATGCTCCCAACCTTCCTCTCTCAACCGTATTCATAGTTATCTTTGTTCAGTGTACTTACATTGTTGTGCTACCATCTCCCAAAATTGTGTTCCAAACCGCGCACTCCTGTCTTCTATCACTCTGTAGTGCTCCCTTTAGTATTTCCTTTAGGGCAGGTGTCTTGTTCACAAAGTCTCTCATTGTCTGTTTGTCAGGAAATATTTTGAGCTCTCCCTCATATTTGAAGGACAGCTTTGCTGGATATAGGATTCTTGGTTGGCGGTTTTTCTCTTTCAGTATCTTAAATATATCACACCACTTCCTTCTTGCCTCCATGGTTTCTGCTGAGAGATCCACACATAGTCTTATTAAGCTTCCTTTGTATGTAATGGATCACTTTTCTCTTGCTGCTTTCAGGATTCTCTCTTTGTCTTTGACATTTGAAAATCTGATTGTTAAGTGTCTTGGCGTAGGCCTATTCATATCTCTTCTGTTTGGAGTATGCTGCGCTTCTTGGATCTGTAATTTTATGTCTTTCATAAGAGATGGGAAATTTTCATTAATTATTTCCTCTATTATTGCTTCTGCCCCTTTTCCCTTCTCTTCTCCTTCTGGGACACCAATGATACGTACATTATTGTACGTTGTTTTATCCTTGAGTTCCCGGAGACGTTGCTCATATTTTTTCATTCTTTTCTCCATCTGCTCCTTTGCGTATAGGCTTTCAGGTGTTTTTTTCTCCAGTTCCTGAGTGTTTTCTTCTGCGTCTTGAGATCTGCTGTTGTATGTTTCCATTGTGTCTTTCATCTCTTGTGTTGTGCCTTTCATTTCCATAGATTCTACTAGTTGTTTTTTTGAACTTTCGATTTCTGCCTTATGTATGCCCAGTGTTTTCTTTACAGCCTCTATCTCTTTTTTTTTAAATTTTTTTTAAATTTTTTTTAATTTTTATTTTTTTTCATTTTTATTGAGATTGTTCAGATACCATACAATTATCCAAAGATCCAAAGTGTACAATCACTTGCCCCTGGGTACCCTCATACAGCTGTGCATCCATCACACTTAATTTTTGTTCAATTTTTAGAAACTTTTCATTACTCCAGACAAGAAATAAAGTGAAAGATGAAAAAAGAAAAAAAGAAAAGGAAACTCTAATCCTCCACTATCCCTAACCAACCCCCCTCAATTGTTGACTCATAGTATTGATATAGTACATTTGTTACTGTTTATGAAAAAATGTTGAAATACTACTAACTGTAGTATATAGTTTGTAATAGGTATATAGTTCTTCCCTATATGCCCCTCTATTATTAACTTCTAATTGTATTGTCATACATTTGTTTCAAGTGATTTCTAGTATTTGTACAGTTGATCATGGACATTGCCCACCATAGGATTCAGTTTTATACATTCCCATCTTTTGACCTCCAACTTTCCTTCTGGTGACATATATGACTCTGAGCTTCCCCTTTCCACCTCATTCACACACCATTCGGCGCTGTTAGTTACTCTCACATCTTGCTACCAACACCCCTGTTCATTTCCAAACATTTGAGTTCATACTAATTCAACATTCTCCTCATATTAAGCAACCACTCCCCATTCTTAAGCCTCGTCCTATATCTTGGTACCTTATATTTCATGTCTATGAGTTTACATATTATAATTAGTTCCTGTCAGTGAGACCCTGTAATAATTGTCCTAATGTGTCTGGCTTATTTCACTCAGTATATTGCCCTCGAGGTTTTGTCATCAACCCATTTTTTTTTTTAATATGGTTTTGTTCACTCACCATACATTCCATCCCAAGTAAATAATCGATGGTTTTCTGCATGGTCATACATTTATGTGTTCACCACCTTCACCACTATCTATATAAGAGCATCTACATTTCTTCCACAAGGCAGGAGGGAGAGTCAAAGAAGGTAGAGAGGCAAAAGAAAGGGGAAAAAAAAAATGACAGCTAGGAAGCAGCAAAAGGAAAAATAACCTTAAATCAAAGTAGAATAAAGAATCAGACAATACCACCAATGTCAAGTGTCTAACATGCCTCCCCTGTCCCCCCCCTCTTATCTGCATTCACCTTGGTATATCACCTTTGTTACATTAAAGGAAGCATAATACAATGATTCTATTAGTTACAGTCTCTAGTTTATGCTGATTGCATCCCTCCCCCAATGCCTCCCCATTTTTAACACCTTGCAAGGTTGACATTTGCTTGTTCTCCCTCGTAAAAGAACATATTTGTACATTTTATCACAATTGTTGAATACTCTAGATTTCACCAAGTTACACAGTCCCAGTCTTTATCTTTCCTCCTTTCTTGTGGTATCTCACATGCTCCCCACCTTCCTCTCTCAACCGTATTCGTAGTTACCTTTGTTCAGTGTACTTACATTGTTGTGCTACCATCTCCCAAAATTGTGTTCCAAACCACGCACTCTTGTCTTCTATCACCCTGTAGTGCTCCCTTTAGTATTTCCTGTAGGACAGGTGTCTTGTTCACAAAGTCTCTCATTGTCTGTTTGTCAGAAAATATTTTGAGCTCTCCCTCATATTTGAAGGACAGCTTTGCTGGATACAGGATTCTTGGTTGGTGGTTTTTCTCTTTCAGTATCTTAAATATATCACACCACTTCCTTCTTGCCTCCATTGTTTCTGCTGAGAGATCCGCACATAGTCTTATTAAGCTTCCTTTGTATGTAATGGATCGCTTTTCTCTTGCTGCTTTCAGGATTCTCTCTTTGTCTTTGACATTTGATAATCTGATTATTAAGTGTCTTGGCGTAGGCCTATTCATATCTCTTCTGTTTGGAGTACGCTGCGCTTCTTGGATCTGTAATTTTATGTCTTTCATAAGAGATGGGAAATTTTCATTAATTATTTCCTCTATTATTGCTTCTGCCCCCTTTCCCTTCTCTTCTCCTTCTGGGACACCAATGATACGTATATTATTGTACTTTGTTTCATTCTTGAGTTCCCGGAGACGTTGCTTATATTTTTTCATTCTTTTCTCCATCTGCTCCTTTGTGTGTAGGCTTTCAGGTGTTTTGTTCTCCAGTTCCTGGGTGTTTTCTTCTGCCTCTTGAGATCTGCTGTTGTATGTTTCCATTGTGTCTTTCATCTCTTGTGTTGTGCCTTTCATTTCCATAGATTCTTCTAGTTGTTTTTTTGAACTTTTGATTTCTGCCGTATACATGTCCAGTGCTTCCTTTACAGCCTCTATCTCTTTTGCAATATCTTCTCTAAACTTTTTGAACTGATTTAGCATTAGTTGTTTAAATTCCTGTATCTCAGTTGAAGTGTACGTTTGTTCCTTTGACTGGGCCATAACTTTGTTTTTCTTAGTGTAGGTTGTAATTTTCTGTTGTCTAGGCATGGTTTCCTTGGTTATCCAAATCAGGTTTTCCCAGACCAGAACAGGCTCAGGTCCCAGAGGGAAGAAATATTCAGTATCTGGTTTCCCTGCAGGTGTGTCTTAGAAAATTGCTCCACCCTTTGATGCCTCGGGTCACTGTGCTTTTCTGCCCAGCAGGTGGTGCCTGTCAGCCTATAATTCTTGACTGGTGTGAGGAGGTATGGCCGTGTTCCCCCAGGCTCTGGGGTCTGGTTCTGAATGGAAAGGGCCCCACCCCTTTCCTCCTAGAGAAGACAGACCCCCCAGGTGGAGGTCATTAGCATTTCAGTGGTCTCGCTCTCCGCTTGTGCTGTCTCCACCCTTCCCCTAGTCACAGCCCTGGAAACTGAAAATGACTGGGGCTTTCTCCACTGAGCCAAAAAAGAAACAGTCCCCTTCAGACCCAGTCCAAGGCGACCCCCCAGCTCTCCCAGGTCAGTCGTCACCCAAAGCCTCTGTCTGTTTTTGGGGATGCGTACCTGTAGTGAGCAGTTCACACTCGCTACTTAAAACCCCATTTGGAGCTCAGCTGAGCTATATTCGCTTGCTGGGAGAGAGCTTCTCTCTGGCACCATGAGGCTTTGCAGCTTGGGCTATGGGGGAGGGGGTCTCACGACTTGGTTCCGCAGGTTTTACTTACAGATTTTATGCTGTGTTCTCGGGCATTCCTCCCAATTCAGGTTGGTGTATGATGAGTGGATGGTCTCGTTTGTCCCCCCGCAGTTATTCTGGATTATTTACTTGTTGTTTCTGGTTTTTTGTAGTTGTTGCAGGGGGACTACTTAGCTTCCACTCCTCTCTATGCCGCCATCTTGCCCGAGACTCCCACAGCCTCTATCTCTTTTGCAATATCTTCTCTAAACTTTTTGAACTGATTTAGCATTAGTTGTTTAAATTCCTGTATCTCAGTTGAAGTGTATGTTTGTTCCTTTGACTGGGCCATAACTTTGTTTTTCTTAGTGTAGGTTGTAATTTTCTGTTGTCTAGGCATGGTTTCCTTGGTTATCCAAATCAGGTTTTCCCAGACCAGAATAGGCTCAGGTCCCAGAGGGAAGAAATATTCAGTTTCTGGTTTCCCTGAGGGTGTGTCTTAGAAAATTGCTCCACCCTGTGATGCCTCAGGTCACTCTGTGCTTTTCTGCCCAGCAGGTGATGCCTGTTAGCCTATAATTCTTGGCTGGTATGAGGAGGTGTGGCCATGTTCCCCCAGGCTCTGGGGTCTGGTTCTGAATTGAAAGGGCCCCACCCCTTTCCTCTTAGAGAAGATAGACCCCCTAGGGGGAGGTCATTAGCATTTCAATGGTCTCTCTCTCTGCTTGTGCTGTCTCCACCCTTCTCTGAGTCACAACCCTGGAAACTGAAAATGACTGGGGCTTTCTCCACTGAGCTGAAAAAGAAACAGATAGTCCCCTTCAGACCTAGTCCAAGGCGACCCTCCGGCTCTCCAAGATCAGTCGTCACCCAAAACCTCTGTCTGTTTTTTGGGGATTCGTACCTGTAGTGAGCAGTTCACACTCGCTACTTAAAACCCCAGTTGGAGCACAGCTGAGCTATATTCGCTTGCTGGGAGAGAGCTTCTCTCTGGCACCAGGAGGCTTTGCAGCTCGGGCTATGGGGGAGGGGGTCTCGCAACTTGGATCCACAGGTTTTACTTACAGATTTTATGCTGTGATCTGGGCATTCCTCCCAATTCAGGTTGGTGTATGATGAGTGGATGATCTCGTTTGTCCCCCCGCAGTTATTCTGGATTATTTACCAGTTGTTTCTGGTTTTTTTTAGTTGTTCCAGGGGGACTACTTGGCTTCCACTCCTCTCTATGCTGCCATCTTGTCCAAGCTTTCTCTGTTTTTTTTTTTTTTAAGCAATAAGAAAAAAAATGATAAAAAGAAAAATAACATCATACAATACAATATACTAGTAAGGACAGCAAATAACACCGCTACCAAGAATCCCATATTCCTCCCCTATATCCCCTCTCATATACATTTAGCATTGGCATATTGCCTTTGTTACATTTAATGGAGGTATATTACAATGTTATTGTTAACCATAGACTCCAGCTTGCTTTGATTATGTTTTTTCCTGAATACCATCCCTTTTTCAACTCTCTACATGGTTGACATTCATTTGCTTTCCCACATGGAAAAGCATTTTTATATTTGTATGTTTAGTAACAGTCATTGGCCATTCCAGTTTTTGCCAAGTTATACAGTCCCAGTCTTTATCGTCTATCTTTACCTCCGGTGTCATACATTCTCGTATCCCACCTCTTTCAGCTTTACTCACAGACATCTTTGTTCAGTGTACTTACAATACCATGCTACCATCACACAGTATTATGCTATCTATTTCTGGATCTATGCAATCCATCCTAAACATTCTGTAGTCCTTCAGCATCAAATGGCTGGTCTCTGCCCTCTTTCTATCTCCTGGTCGCCTGTGTTGTCAGCTTTTAACTCCCAAAGTTTGTTCATTAATGTCTGTTCATATTAGTGATACCATACAGAATCTGTCCTTTTGTTTCTGGCTAACTTCACTCAACATAATGTCCTCAAGGTTCATCCACATTATTACATGATCCATGTCTTTGTTCTGTCTTACAGCTGCATAATATTCCATCATGTGTATATACCACAGTTTGTTTATCCACTCGTCCGTTGATGGACATTTGGGCTGTTTCCATCTCTTGGCAATTGTGAATAATTATGCAATGGTTTCTTAGACTTTACACCCAAAGCACAAGCAACAAAAGAAAAAATAGAAAAATGAGACATCAAAATTAAAAACTTTTGCATATCAAAGGTTTTATCAAGGAAGTGAAGAGACAACCTACATAATGGGAGAAGATATTTGGAAACGACATATTTCATAAAGGTTTAATATATAGAATATTTAAAGAAATCTTACAACTCAACAGCAGAAAACCAAACAACCCAGTTGAAAATGAGCAAAAAGACTTGAATAAACATTTCTCCAGTGAAGATAGAGAAATGATCAAAACACATAGAAATGCTCAACATCATTAGCCATTAGGGAAATGCAAATGAAAACCACAATGAAATAACATTTCACCCCCGCTAGAATGGCTACTGTTAATAAAAATGAAAATTACAAGTGTTGGGGAAGATGTGGTGAAATAGGAACACTCATTCATTGTTGATGGGAATGTAAAATGGTGCAGCTGCTATGAAAACAGTTTGGCAGTTCCTCAAAAAGTTAAGTATAGAATTACCTTATGACCCGCCAATCCCACTTCAGGCACATACCCAAAATAATTGAAAGAGATATTTGCCCACCAATATTCATGGCATGTTATTCATAATTGCCAAAAGATGGAAGCAATCTGTGGTGGAATGGGGGCCCATTGTAAATAAGGTCTTTTCCAGATGTTACTTCAGTTAGGGTGTGGCCCAAATGATTCAGATTGGGCTTAAATCTGGATTACTGGAGTCATTTATAATTAGAGTGAACATTATATAGGGAGCAACAAGAAGCTGGAAGTCAGCAGAACCCAGAAGAGAAAGAAGATAACACCATGTGAGTGAAAATCCAAGGACCACCAAAGATTGTCAGCCAGCCAGAAAGATGCTTCCCCCCAGGAGGAAGCAAGCCTTGTAGACTTTGAAACCATGAGCCAATAAGTTCCCATGGTATAGTATTTATACATTGTATAGTATTAACAGCTGGGAAACTATAACACGACCCAAGTGTTCATCACCTGGTGAATGAATAAAGAAAATGTGTTCTATACACCCAATGGAATATTATTCAGCCATGAAAATAAAGGAAGCTCTGATACATGTGACAACATGGATGAACCTTGAAACACGTTGAGTGAAACAAGTCAAATAGTGTATGATGTCTCTGATATAATATAATTAGAATATGCAAATTCATAGAGTCAGAAACTGGAATACATATTGCCAGGGGCCAGGATGGGGGCAGAGAATGGGAAATTTATGCTTAATTGGTACAGAGTTTCAGTTTAGGTTGAAGGAAAAGTTTTGATAATGGGCAGTGGTGAGGGTAGCCCAATATTGTGAATGTAATTAACAGCACTGAAGTGTCTATTTGAGTGTGCTTAAAAGGGGAAATTTTAGGTTGTAAATATGTTCCTAGAATAAAAATTTAAATAAAACCACAAAACTGTACAACAAACAGTGAACCCTAATGTAAACTATGAACTATAGTTAATAGTAAATAATAATAACATTCATCAATTGTTAAAAAGCTACAACAGTAATGCAGAGTGTTTGTAATGGAAAACTGTGTGTGTGAGGGGGGTGGTATATTTTCTGCGTGTTTTTTCTCTAAACCTACAAATTCTCAAAAAATTATTTTAAAATTATGATTTTTAATACACAGGTGGCTAGCAGTTTTCTGAAAAGCAAGTCCTCTCTGCTGTTTGCTTCTGACTTTGTGTGATTGTGTCCTAAGAACGTGATGCATCTCCTCAGGAAATGCAGCTCAGATGTCTGCTTCTGGAAAGCGGGTGTGCAAATATTCTGGAACTAAAATGACAGGATGAACTGTGGCAGATGAGTTGCTCTCCAGAGAGCAGAGTTTATCAGGGAGTCCTGAAACCACTCCCAAGGTCACTTTCCTGCTCCCTGAACTTGGAAGCCGTAAGCAATGTTTGTGTGTGAATGCATTTTGGTCCTCGTTCCACTCCGGTGATGGGTTAGGTAATTTCTCATTATTCTGATAAAATAGCTAATCCTTTTATGCATTTTCTGTGTGCCAGGGGCACTGAAAATCGATATATATTTTTTCTATTTTTATGACATACAATTTACATATTCTAATATTCACCCTTTTAACGTGTGCCATTCAATAGTTTTCTTTTATTATTATATTCACAATGTTGCGCAACAATTACCGCAATCTAATCCCAGAATACTTTCACCAGCCCAAAAAGAAACCCTGTATCCATTCACATTCATTCCCCATTCCTCCCTTTCACCAACCCTGGACAACCACTAAACTGCTTTCTCTTTAAGGATTTGTCTTTTATGGACATTTCATGTAAACGGAATCATCCAATATGTGGTCTTTTGTGACTGGCTTCTTTTGATTAGTATAAGGTCTTCAAAGGTTCATCTACATTGTAGTGTGTGTCAGTATTTTGTTCCTTTTTATGGCAGAATAATCCTCTATGTATGGCTATTGCACATTTTGTTTATCCGTTAGTCATTTGATGGACATTTGGGTTGTTACCACTTTTTGGCTATTGTGAGTAATGCTGTTGTGAACATTTGTGTACAGATTTTTTTTGAACACTGGTTTCGTCTCTCTTGGATATATATCTGAGTCATAAGGTAACTCACCATTTAACCTTTTGAAGAAATTCCAGTGTTTTCCACAGCCTCTGTGCCATTTTACATTTCTGTCAGCAGTGTGTGAAGGTTCCAGTATGTCCACATCCTCACCCACACTTATTATTGCCTGATTTTTTATTTTAGCCGCCCTAGCAGTTGGAAAATGATACCTCACTGTGGTTTTGATTTGCATTTCCTTAAAGACTAATGATGCTGAGCATCTTTTCATGTGCCTATTAGCCATTTGCCTATCTTCTTGGGAGAAATATCTATTTAAATCCTTTGCCCATTTTTTATTGGGATATTTGCTTTTTATTGTTGAGTTGTACATATTTAATGCTCCCCTTTTTGTAGATGAAAATAACGGAGTCAGAGTAGCTGAGGATTTGCCCGAGATCACCCAGTTGGCAGGTGGTAAGCTAGAATTTTACTCCAGGTCTGTTGAGATGCCAGTGTTGGAACCCCTAACCATTAGGTGACTCTGATTCTAACTTGGGCTCCTGCTGCTTGGAGATGGTCACAATTGCTGTATGTCAATGCAGCCCTAACATCAAAGATTTTTTGGATGAATGCTACTTAGGGATTGTCTTCAGGACACATTTTCAAGCAATTCACTGGATGGGCTGAGTAGATGAACCTTGTGTTCTCAGAATATTCAAACCAACAGTTTGACCAGAAGTTTCCATTCTCTACTGGCTGTGCTGATGCCAGGAAAACAGAGCTTGTAAGCAGTTTCCTTGAGAGTTGGTAGATACCCTGTTGGTATGTATCAGAATGTTTAGGTGTTCAGAACGCTAAAGTGTATTCTGTCTTGGGGTTGGAGCACATTCCTTTAGGGGCCTAATGGTCTGCAATCTTGATTTTCAGACCTTTGTGTGTTTGGCAAGTTCAGTCTCTTTTGGATGTCACGGTACTCCTTTCTGAAAGTCAAGATCATTGTGAGTGTTTTGTAGACTCTTCAGCTATGTAGAAAAATAATCAGACTTACTGGGTTGGCTCACATGCTTCTTGAACTTGAGTGTGCATCTGAATCACCTAGAAAGCTTGTTAAAACACAGATGGTGTGGCCCTCACCCCCAGAAACTCTGCTTTGGTAGGTCTGCGGTGGGGCCTGAGAATTGACGTTTCCTACAAGCTCTCAGGTGATGCTGATGTGCTACACTTTGAATAGCACTAAGCTAGAGCTCAGACTCCAGAAGCTCAGAGGATTAAGTCAGATATCCCACCTGGCTTTGAGTGTATATCCAAAGGTTGGCCCCACCTTTCTCATACAGCCTCTGTTCTCAATACTCACACACTCAAAATTTCCTCTGAACTCAGGCCAAGCATTTTACTGTCCACTGAACAGAAACAGGTCCATGCATGCAACTGTTCCTTTCCCTTGTCTGCCCATAACCCAGATTCATTGTATGTGGGGTGGGTGGGATTCTAAGATGTCCCCCAAGAGTCTTTTCCCCTGACCACACACATCCTTATGATCCTTTCTCCTTGAGCATTGGCAGAAGTTGTAAATATGACGGTATATTGCTCCTGTGATTATGTTACTAATCAACTGACTTTGAGTCAATCAAAAGGGAGGTTATCTTGGTGGGCCTGACCTAATCAGGTGAGCCCTTAAATGGGGCTGGGCCTTCCCTGAAGTCAGAAAGATTTGAAGTATGAGGAGGCCTGTGGAGGGGCCCACATGGCAAGGAACTGTGGGCAGCCTCTAGGGGCTGTCTGCAGCCCCATGCACCTGACAGCCAGCAAGAGAATGAGGGTCTCACTTCTATGACTACAAGGAACTGAGTTCTGCCAACAGCCATGTAACCTTGGACAAGGACCCTGGGCTTCAGGTGAGAACACAGCATGGCCAAGACCTTGACTGTGGCCTGGCGAGACCCTGAGCAGGGGACCCAGCTCACCTGTGCCCAAGCTCCTGACCCATGGAAACCATGAGATGGCTAATTCTCTCTGTTTCAGCTACTAAATGTGTGGTAATTTGTTACGTGGCAATAGATAATTATTCAGCATGCAGTATATTTTTACTTTGCCATGCCCAGCCCCCAAATCCTGTTGCTTCATTATGCACAATCTTCTCCTTTCCCCAGGGATGGGCTTATACTTTCAAAATCAAAAACACCAATGGACAAGCATCCTAAATGAAAACATTGTCACACTGCGTCTCCCTTAGCACCAAAAACAACTCCGGAAGCTTTGACATTGTACTTGTTCCCCTTTTTTTGGGGGGGGGGGACCAGATCAAATATTCTATGGAGGGCTTCTTGCCAGCAGAACAAACAAATCTTAGAGATTTTGAATCTTTTTTCCCTTTTACATGCAATATTCCAGCGGTAATTACTTGCTCCCTATTTTCGTGTGCTTTAGCGTTACCTGTCCCAACCTGACTGCTCATTCCTTGGGAGCGATGAGCAAGCATCTGTCCTCTGAACAATGCAATGTCCTTGGCATATGGCTGGGTGCATGAGGTATATGTATTTGGAGGGACCACTTATACCCCTTACCTGGAGGGGTACAGGCTTGCCATTGTTTACCTAGATTAATGTATTTGGTTAAAGTACATAATCAGAGTGCATCCAAGGAGGAAGACACCTAAAAGATCACCCAGTTCATTCCTCTCACTCGACAGACGAGCAACGGAAAGTCAGAGAGGCTTTGCAAAAGCAATGGCTCATTGAGATATACTTTCAAGAGTTAAATGTATCTAGAAAGTCTGGGAATACAACCACTGAAAAAGTAATGATTTAAAATACCCTTTCAAAATTCAGTACCTGATGACCCAGGGATGTATCTGTGTACTGGTTTGTATATATTATACCCCCCAGAAAAAGCTATGTTCTTTGATGCAATCTTGTGGGGGCAGACATATTAGTGGGGATTAAGTTGGAATGTTTGGATTAGATTGTTTCCATGGAAATGCACCCCAACCAACTGTGGTGATAATGCTGATTGGATAATTTCCATAGAGGTGTGGCCCCACCCATTCAGGATGGGCCCTTGATTAGTTTACTGGAGCACTGTATAAGCTCAGACAGAAGGAGTGAGCTTGTTACAGCCAAGAGGGACGCTTTGAAGAATGCACAGGAGCTGCAGATGACAGACAGTTTGAAGACGGCCGTTGAAAGCAGACTCTTGCTCCAGAGAAGCTAAGAGAGGACAGATACCCCAAGTACAACTAAGAGTGACATTTTTGAGGAACTGCAGCCTAGAGAGGAACGTCCTGGGAGAAGGCCATTTTGAAGCCAGAACTTGGAGCAGACGCCAGCCACGTGCCTTCCCAGCTAACAGAGGTTTTCCGGACACCATTGGCCATCCTCCAGTGAAGGTACCCAATTGTTGATGTGTTACCTTGGACACTTTATGGCCTTAAGACTGTAACTGTGTAACCAAATAAACCCCCTTTTATAAAAACCAATCCAATTCGGGTGTTTTGCATTCCGGCAGCATTAGCAAACTAGAACAATCTGCGAAGTGAAAATGAATGGTTTCTGTGCTGCTGTTCGGTGAAGAGGGCAACTAGTCCCCTTTGACGTCTCTGTCCCGTGGAGGGCAGTGAGCTTCTGACATTGGTCCCTGCATTTGGCTTCTGGAGGCAGGCAGCCAAGTGGTTGGCAAACCACTCTCCAATGCGATTTCCCCTCGTTATTTCAGAATTTTCCGTTGAGAGGACAGGTAGTCTAATAGTTACACAACTGGCTGACAAGATTTGAGCCCACTGGAGACTGAATTCCACTCATTTAGAATGTAATAGAATAATGCAGAAACAAAGTTTTTTAACATCTTCTTCCCACATGGACGTCTTCAGTATTCGACATTCTAACAACAAGAGAAAGGACGCTTGTTTACATTATTGCAGGGAACTGTGAGCCTACTCAAGAGTTGCCCTCTTGGTCCAAAACCTGCACTGGTTTGTCCAGCCCATTAACATCATTGGTGGCTTTTCAATATTAAAAACAAACAGAACGAAATGGAATGAGCCCCTCTTTCCTAAACTGCAGTGGATCACAAGCAGCACTCAGAGAAATCTGGATTCCCCTTCTGCCCTGGCTCCTGGGTGGTTGTGACTTGGGGCAAACCCAAACCTCCTGGGGACTCAGCTTTCCTTTGCCAACGTCTCTCCACTTTGTCTCGTCTCTTAGGTCAGTGGATATATTTTCCAAATTGGGGTGAGCTACAAAAGCATTTGTTCCCCAACCCAACGGGCACACGTCCCAGAGGCCCTCCAAAATAGACAAAGCCTTTCATGTTTGCTGTCAATGGAATATGCTTCAGAAAGCTGCTCCCTCTCTTCGCCTCACCTTCCATTCTGTGATTCTCTGTCACTTCCGATTAGGGCAAGGCAGTGGCACCTTAGGACTGAGCAGGGTGCTAGGGCTGGGGTGCAATTGCAATACGGTTTAGATCAGCTCTTCCACTGTTGCAGAAAAGTGATGTGTTTAGTATTAACACACATATAAAATCTACATAAATAATATGCAAAATGATATATGAAAAATAAATACAAAAATACAAATGTATTTATAATAATATAAATGTATATATGTACCGATAACATTACATGTGATTATATATACATTTATCTGGTTACATCCAGCTAACCAGATAACATATTTATTTTATATCTGTTTACAACCATATAACATATGACATATAAATATATAATGTCTATTTATAGATAATACAATAAAAATATGTATTTGTATTACATGTTTTAACTGTGCAACATGTAAATATGAATATAAACAGTATAAGCAATATAAAAATAGGTATCAAAATATATCTTTATAAGAATTGTGGGGGAGAGTAGCTATAAAAGGAGGACATGTATGGGCAATATCCTCCTGGTTTGTTCTGGAAAGTTTTTTTTTATTTTTAAACTCAGTAGGGAACTAGAGTTTAATTTATTCCTGGAAAAGAGCTGATGTAATTTGAATAAAAATAATCAGTCTTTCCTTTTGGATTTGAAATGCAATTTGTAATGTAAATTTGGGGAAAGTGGTATTTTTCTTTTCTAGGAGCATAAAGGACTTTCAGAAGGACTCTGTCCTCTTTGGGGGAAATAATAGAGATAATACAGTCATTCAAAGGGAAAATAAAGTTCAAAATAAGCAAGCTGCCTAGGGAAAAACACGGAAGGTGGCGTGGGGTGGCCTCTGCCTTGTAGCTATCCCTTTTCCAAATGACAAAAGGCACTTTTGGAAACTTCTGTGCCAAGCCCAGAATAGAAACTTAGAGACCAAAGAGCATCAGATTGGATGAGAAGTCTCCTTTTTTCCTCCTTAGTAAGTGCTGTGTAAAATACTGTGCTCAGAATTAAACATTCCCAGTAAAATTAGGAGAGAGTGATTATTGATTTTTTTTCCCTGACTTCATTGTAATTGAAAACCACCTGAGAATTCAGCTGTTCCCGTCACTGGGTCTGTATTTATTTCATTGCTCCCCAGGTTTCTTCTCCCTCCGCGCTTTTCCATCTGGGTGTGAAGATGCCTGCGTCACCCTGGGGGGCTGTCCCCTTCCCTCCCGCCTGCCCAGAGCTGGGGATGCCATCAGGCCATTGGTCTGGGGGCAGCCAGGGTACTAGGAAGTTTTGGAAGCACTGGGATGATTGTAGAGCTCTTGCATTTTCACTTGAATCCTGCACTCGGCTGCTAATGAAAGGAGCAGGGTCCTGCCTGCAAGCCCAGAGCAGCCAGGGCCCGGGTTCATTGGGCACCATAGCTGTGAACTGGGCCTGATTGCGCATTATCTTCATTATTCAAGACCAAGACTTGCTAAAGCCCTGGAGTGTGAACTGGTGACATGCAGAGTGAGGGATGAGGCCATTGACCGGTGCTGGGAGGTGGGGAGGTGGTTCATGTGCCATCACCTTCCCTTTGGTTCCCAGGTGGGCCCAGGCGCCTTTGGTTTAAGGCCAGAGGGAGCCAGGGAGCCCCTTCAGGACTCAGGATATGGAGAGGGGGGTGGTGGACCCCGCAGCTCACCTCCCTGACCCCCTGAGGTGAGCTTCATGGAGTGGGGCAGATGAGAGCATGGGCTGGGCTTCAGGCAACGCAGCCCCATGCGCCATCTTGGGAAAGAGCCAGCCGGCCTCCCCCAGCCTGTCCATCTCTTAGCGTCTTTGGTTCATAGAGATGCGCAGAGCTCCAAACTCCATGTAGCAGGACTGAAGCGACCTCCTAGACAAAGCACTTAGAGAGTAGAGCACCAAGTAACTGCTCAGAAAATGCTAAAAATGTTCACTACTACTTTGCTACAATCCTTTATCCTTCTAGTGACAAAGCCTGTTTGAGATGTGTAGATGTGGAGTGGTTTGTGTTTGTTGGTTTAGTTGCTCTTTCAGAAAGGAAAAAAAAAAGTAAAGGAAGATGGTGAAGGTGTGTAGATAAATTTTTTTTAAATGTATGTGAAGTATAGCTGTTAATTAGTGTGAGAAATCTTCAAAGAAGACAACTACTTAGGACAGAGCTCTGTCGACATTGCGACGTGCTGGAGTTAGTCTGTCCTGGGATTGTGCCAGCGTTCAGCCCAGTGTTTCTCAAATTCTGAGCCTTGTGCTGCGCTCTGTTTACCTCCCAAACTCCTCCCTATCTTTTCTCTCCATTGCTTTTTCTCAATTCATCACAACTCTTTATTTTCCTTTAGCTGCTTTTACTTATATAACTTCCTTTATCTTTGTTTTTTTTTTTTTTCCTTAATTACTCCTTGATAAGTCGAGTCCCCTCTCCTGATTCTATTTCTTTCTGCATTTAGGAACAGCCTTCAGAGGACATGTTCTTCTATTGTTAACAGTGTTTAAAATTATTCAAGTGCCCATATTCGGACATTTCTTCATTGTTCTATGTATGATGACATTAAATAAAATGTCAAGTCCCTATTGAGCCTACAAATCAGGAAATTACCAGTCTCTTATGTGTGTGTCTCCTCTCCCTGGAGGGAATGAAGAGCCTGAAATGTGGATTTTTCATTTTGTCATTTTTGCTTTTTCTCTTTTTCGTCATACATATATACACACTATTTGTTTGTTTGCTTGCTTGTTTGTTTATTCATGCATGTCCAAATAATATGTAGTTTACTTTTGTTTGCTTTTGTATTTCCTGTAAAGAGTATCCTATTGGGAGCTGCTTTTTTTCATTCAATGTTGTTTCTAAAGTTTATGACATAGTTCATTCAATTTGACATCCTTAAAATATTTCACTGGGTAACTATGCTACAATTATTTATCCATTCTCTTGACAGGGTATTTGCCCTGTTTCTAGACTTTTCCTTTTACAAGCAGTGCTGCTTTGAATGTATCCTCATTTGTGACTCAGGACACATGTGCTAAGCTGGGAATAGTTGGGTCATTGATTATGGCAAATTGTTTTCCTAAGAAGTGATACCAGTTTATAATCTTACCAGCAGCTGGTTCTTTTTTTTTTTTTTTAATCAAAAAATTAAAAAAAAAAACTGATTCTTTAGAATGGAGGAATAAATGACTCCTTGGTTATTAATCAGGTAATACTTGCTGCTATTTCTTGGACTACTGTCAGCCCCTCTGTTTTGGTTTCCCAGCTATTAAAACAAATACCCCACAGTAGGTTGGATTAAACAAGGAGAATTTATTGGCTCTCAGTTTTGAGACTAGGAGAAGTCCAAAAATGGAAGTATCAACAAGGCAATGCTTCTCCTCAAAGATGGTGGCACTCTGGGGCTGGCTGCTGGCGATCCTTGGTCCTTGGCTTTTCTAACACATGGCAATGCACATGGCGGCCTCTTCTCCTTTCTTCTCAGGGTCCCTTTGACTTCTGGCTTCTGTCTGCTTCCTGTGGTTTCTCTGTCTGACATTCACTCTGTTTATAAAGGACTCTTGTAACCCAGATGAAAGTCCAATCTGATTCAGTTTGGCCACACCTTAACTGAAGTGACATCTTGAAGAGACTATTTACAATGGTCCACATCCACCAGAATGCAGACCAAGACCAAGAACCTGTCCAATCTTGGGGGACACAATTGAAGCCACCACCACCTCCTCCATATCCCTCATCACGGTGCTTTGTGCTGGGCCTTCACTCTGTCTCTAATACTCACAGTGACCTTGGAAGGCAGGTATTACTATTTTCATTTTGCAGATGAGAAAAGTGTAGCTGATGAAAGAAACAGTCGAGCATTGACACAGAGTAAAGGAGCGCAGACTTCCTTTCTAATTCTGATTCTGTTGCCCACGCCCTTTCATCTTCAACCCCTGGGTGCCTCTTGCTACTTATAACCTAATGTCACCAGTATAATGCTGAAAGCAGGTATCATTTCATTTCAAAAAGATCCTTTGCAGGTGTTCTTTGAGGTAGCCAAAAGGGCATTCTCAAGGTTAAGTCAACATTTTAGGGAATAATTTTTTATCTTTCTGAATGATTGATTGACTTTGCGTCTCTGTGGAATCTCAAAATTTAAATGGCAGCAACAACTGGGACAGTTTTAAGAAGCTATAGCACATCTATAGCTGGGGAACCACCCGGAAAGTACGTTATTGTATCCCTAGGTTCTCTCCAACTGTCTATCATTCTCCAGAGTCAGGGCATCCGATACGAGGACGGAAGGGCTGAATTAGGCACGATGCCTTACCTGGGTGAATCCTCCCTTTAATGAAACCGTTTGGGCACCTACGTGAATCCCAAGTCATCCCTTGCTCTGCGGAGCATTTCTAGGCTGTCAGGGTCATGTCCTGATGATGTGCGATGCGCTGCACAGGATGGGCTAATAAAACACGTCACTCTCTCTGTGAGTGGACAACCTGTGAAACCAGGAGTCCCAGGAGAAACTCAGCTCTGCTTCAGATCTAGACAATGTCCACCAGAGTAAAAACTTGATTGTGAGAATTGATGCACGACTTTGTGTTAGCAAGTTATAGATTTGTCCTGCCTTACTGTGTATTTAAAGTGCATTTTCCGTTAAGAAAGCGAGACCTCCATGCTATTATCAAAAAAAAAAAAAAAAAAAAAATGGTGAAAAACAGACATAAGTAAAAAGAGGGAAGGAACAAAATCATTTGTTGTCTCCACCACCGAAAGACATGGATGCTAACATTTTGGCAAATTTCTTTCCAGCTTTTTTTTTTAAACTATATTTTAAAGTTGTGATTACACTGAATATGTAATTTTGCATATCACATTTTAGGGTTCATATGATAAAACATATTTCTCCATATTTTTACAAATTCCTTTCAAGCCATATTTAATGGCAGCATAATTTCTTAAATAATTTCTTCTACCTTTCCCCTTAATATTTCCTTCATTTTTGTATGGCTTCAAGGATACAGTAAATGATGGTTTATGAAGTTAATAAATATAGAATAGTGTCTTGGCTAATATATTGTGTATTTCTGTGATCTGGAGGTATCGTACATGGTTCTAGATACGAAATACATTGAATCTGTCAATGCCATAACC
This sequence comes from Choloepus didactylus, assembly GCF_015220235.1. Taxonomy (NCBI): domain Eukaryota; kingdom Metazoa; phylum Chordata; class Mammalia; order Pilosa; family Megalonychidae; genus Choloepus; species Choloepus didactylus. Next base: position 122,303,968 of record NC_051334.1, on the reverse strand, counting down.
ACAGAGTTAGTTAATTCATGATACGAATGAGGACACTGGAGATTTGGTGGTTTCTGGGCCAAGAAAATGTAGACCAGTGCCCGTCAGGTTTGTGTGTCCATAGCCTCCCCGGGAGGGTTTGGTAAAGCAGGGATTCCCAGACCCCTCTACAGTGAGGCTGTTGGGCTGCCGTGTGGCTTAAGAATTTGCATTTCTAACAAGCTCCTGGTTGATGGCATATATATATATACGATCATATATATATATCAGTTTTCTGGTTTATGATGATAATTTTTACATATTCACCTAAGTTTGCAAGTGGTAAATAAATGAAGGCAAACAGATGAGTAAACCTAATGCGTGGGCCTTCGACCATGATGGGCATAGATGACATCTATTTGAGAGGGATCATGCTAATTGAAAGTTTTCATAACATTAAAAATTACAGTTAAATATTAAAGTCCCTTTTACACTCATTTTCCTGCTTCACTGTGAATAGAGAGGTCGAGGTAAAGCTTTTTCTCAGCCATTTGCAATCACAGATTCAGTTGTTACATATTCTCTCACCAACAGGGATCACTGGCTTTGTTTTTCTGTGATTGCTTTCTTGTACATCACACTTAATGTAAGACAGAGTCTTTTCGTATCAGGAACCCTTTGCTTAACTGCATGCAAAAATTTTTCTGCTTAGGGAGTACATAGGAGAGAGTTTGGAACCTGAGTGTGGACCAAGCCAGCTCCTCTAGAGCAAGTGGGGGCTCCAGAGAATGAAAAACAGTATTTCATGTGTGAAGAATGCAGCTCCAATGTGGCAGAGGCGACAATCTGATTGTCTCCAAAAGCAAAATGCAAATCACTGGGACCATCCATTGTCATTTTCCATTCTGGCCACAACTGCCTTCCCTCGTACAAAATGTGCTACCGGTGATTTACGCTGCAGTGAAACCAGCAAGACAAACGGCACATTCTCGAGTCCCTTTTAGTGTGTTCTCTCCTATGGTGAGATCGAGGAGTGATGTTTTCTAGGACCCCCGAGGATATGAAAACTGTAGGCAGTTCCCCACTCTGCTTGCACATTCTCTATTTTCAGGCAAAGAACTCCATGGAACTGAAAATAATTATTTTTTATTTTGTCTTTTTCACACAAGGGGGTTGTTTCAATAAAATGACTTCCAGTGTGATGGGACCGAACGGATGTTTTCGTTTCCCCCGAGTCTTATGTGCACGAATGACAAAATGGCACCCAATAAAATACACTGGGTGAAAGCAAGTCATTTTGCTTTGGGAAGCAAACTTTGTGGACTCCACATTCAGAATGGGCAGATTGTGAAAATGCAAAGCAACAATTCAGCCCTGGGTATTTTCAGCCATCTTGCAATCTTACAATGCCCTTGGAAACTTGATGGGACTTAAAGCTCTGCAGGTTGTGCACTCATTCTTTTGAGATGTTAGAATTATCCTTACCAAAAAAAGTAGTTGCCCTAGCAACAAGAGATAGGAGAAAATGCTCATAAATTTCCCCCACCTACTCATTTTAAAAAATGCAGTGAGGCAGATGGCTTGGATAATGCAGGTATTCCAGATTCTAATTTACTCAGTGTCGATAGAAGGAGCATAAATATTGAAGTGCTTGTACTCTGCAGTTTGCAAAACTACAGGCTGACAACTATTTCAGAGATGATAGCTTTCCAAAGCTCCAGCCTCTCTATCGATAATCCAAACAGGATGTTGGCAAAGAGGTGGCATCTGAAGACCCAAATCCCTTGGCACATGAGGAGAGAGGCAGGGGAAGCCTCCAGCTTGGTTGGGAAACACAGGACAAAAGCAAGCAATGCCAGAAGGATAGTAGAAGGAAAAAAAGGGTCTGCATTCAAAGTAGCCAACCAGTGCCAAATCTGAAAAAAAAAAAAAATTTTGTTTTATGTGGTCATTTGATTTAGCATTATAAAATGTATTTTACTTTCAAATGATATTGCTTATTGGGGTTCTGCCTGTGTATTGATTGCATTGATATAGTTCAGCTACTTGCATGGTGGGGATGCCTTTCCTGATTTTTATAACTGGGTTGCATCACACATGGGTATAGAAGTGAGTGAGAAGGCAGGATAACCTCAGCTCTCTGGTATGAAAGGGCTTATATATGAGAATTTCTGTTGATAGGCCAGAGGTGGAAAAGCTTTTTGTTGCTTGCAGTGTGAATTATTAAAAATGACTCCTGGCTTGTTTGCACAGAATGATTTTTTCCATTCCTTAAATATTTCTTTGGTGCTTATAACCTATAGTCATACTGTGCTTGGAGAAATATACAATGCATGCATAAACTCTTTTGAACTAAGCCAAAAACAAAAGTCAGGTTCTGAAATTTGGAAAACAAAAATTGGAAACATTTTTATATTCTGAACAGTTTTTACTTTTTATTTTTTTTGCCAATGGTTTATCTACCTGGGTCATATATAACTGTTTCTGAAACAGGTTTACTTTCTCTATGTATCTGTTGAAGATAATATACTTAAAAGAGTTCTTTAGTTTAGTCCAGACAAATGACATGGGAAAACAACAGATAATCCAACTCTTTAGTGAAATAGATATTGGCTTGGCAGGCAGGATGGCTCTGTTTCAGCTCTCATCAGCCTCCAATACAGTTTTTACTGCCCTTGGCTGACGCTCCCATGAGTTTGGTGAACACAAGGAGGGTTTCACTAAGGTTTGTTGCATTCACGGCTATTCCCAGATAAGTGTCAAGTGTGACTGATAAACACAACTTACTTTCCTCTCCAAGACGTAACTCGACTATGTGCTGATGTCCAGGTTGCACACGTGCCCATTTCACCATGGCTGTGAGGCTTGTCATTGTCTGGCTCTGAATGATTTCTTGGCTCCCAGCTGATCCCAGGCATCTCCTCCGGGGATGCTGTCTTTGGGTTCCTGAACAACCATTCACCTCAGATCAATCATGCTTGTTTATTAGGCAAGATGATTAAAGTGACTGTGATGATGAAAGCATCATTCTCCAGATGGTAAGCGTTAAAAGCGTCCACATTTGTGAAAGCTTTGGGGAAGGCTCCAACTTTTATGTATTTATTCCAAGGGATCAACATGTATTATTGCATGCAAGCAGTGAGACTTTGGACTGAAGGGAAATAAAATTAATGCAACTCTTAGCAGCCAAAGATAAGAATGCAACTACAGTATATGGTTGAAGGTATCTAGATTACCCCGAAATCTCTTTTAATTAATAGCTGATGGATGGTTGCTTTTTTTTTGGCTATAAATGAATGATTGCATAGACAATGTGATTTGTATTTTAGGCTTGGATTTTGGGAAACTAATAGTAGGTCTGATGTGAGATATCTGTTCAGGTTGGCATTAAAATCTTAGGTATTTTGTATACTGGGATGGTATTGTTGCAGGATGCGTGTGTTTAACAAGCATTCCAGTTCATCAAAGACATGCATTTATATGGGGACTATAAATACTAATTTCCAATCAGTTTATGTACTGAGATGTGTGCCTTGGCTTTGGTATCAGAAATGTCATTCAGTGATGACTTTTGACATACTTTGAAACAGGTCAGTGAGAAAATTCACCTAAAGATGTTTGAGCCCATGAGTCCCCATGGAACCAGTTAACAATCTGGAGAATTAGAGCCAGTGTGATTTGAAAGAGCCTCTCATGAAAGTTACCAGGCGAGAACTGAGGTTGTGCTACGTTGCATAAGTAGCTATAGCTCTTTCAATTTTGCTTGTATTATGCCCTTTTAAAAAATAGGTTGCAAGACAGTGATTTGCAGTCTAGCCAGTGTTTGGGATTTGATGTTTGCATACAGGAGTGAGCTCTGACAAGAAGTTAGATTCCTCTCTTGGCCTCATTTGTGCCTGCCTCATTCTTTCACTCTGTTTTTGAAATTACATTTACCCCCCTTCTGATTTTTCCCTTCTTCCTCCTTCCCCACATTTAACCAGCATGGCTTGCCTGAGCTCATCGCCCCATTGCAGAAAGCAGAACACAGCCAGAAGCCTTCTCGGCTTCGGTTTCCAGAAGCCTGAGAACCTAGGGGAAATAGGGGACTCTTTCTGGATGGAAAATTTGGACCGGGTGTGGGGGCTGAGGAGGGGGCAGCTCTCCCAAGAAGCCAAAAAGTCCTTGTCCCAGGAAGAGAAGAGGGAATGTGGATGGAGGTAGAACCCTTGGAGATCTCGAGGAGCGGTGCAGCTTCCTGCTGCCCAGACACAAGGACTGCGGGGGCACACGTGCGAGGAGCCTCCCCCTCTGCAGAGGCTTTGCTGACCTCTCTCATCAAGAAGAACAAGCATCATCTGATGAAGCATCTACTGCAGGTGGGGCCACTTGGTGGTCTTGAGGCAAGGGGAGGTCATCTCTGCTGCCCAGAGCCCAGAGTGTTGGGAGGAATTTGGCATCTCAGCTTTTCAGTATGGTCCAGCTAAATATCCTCACCCTCGGACTCACAGGCCCACTGTTTTCCCACTAGGACTTTGTCTTAGAAGTCAGGCTGCACATTCCATCTTCTTTGCAGCTCTGCCACCCTCACGATGAGAGCCTGGATCTCATTTCCAGCACAGTCTGCCTTGGGGTTGCTGGAGGCGAATCTCCTCCATTGGTGTCCAGCCATCCTGAGCCTGTACATTTCACCTTTCAAAGCTTCCCTGGCCAAAAAGGGAGTCCCTCCTGCCTTTAATCCTTAGAAAGATCATTAATTACCCCCTCTGGAAACCTCACCTTCCACCTGTGTCTCATCGCCATCAGCCACAGGTGAAGCCTTAGTTCTTATAGTGCTGCTCCCTGCCCGGCTGCTACGTCTCAGAGTTGTTTGGACCTCGGGCCAACGCCGGGCTTCTGTGTGCCTGCACCAGCAGGTTATCGGTTCAGGACATCCTGCTGGGTGAGTGGAGCACCAGCCCTCCTACGTGTTCAGTGCTTCTCGCCTTAGCTAAGGGCAGTCATGTCCCAGCGGCTGCAGGAAGGGAAAGTAGCCAAAAGGGGTGGCGGTGGGGGTTGAGGCAGACGGGCGGTGGAGCTCAGCAGTGGTCAGAGAGACCTGGAGGCTGTGGTGGAGGCTGACAGTCTACCACAGCAATTGTGGAGCAGGTCCTGAGGTGTCTCACGAAACAGTGACAACTGGGAAGCCTGGGGGTAGGAAGGTGTCAGATTGTGCCCACGGGAAGTCAGCCTGAGCTCCCCAAATTCGTCATTGCAGGGGCTGCCAGGACCAAACTGTGGCCAAAGGCTTCTGGGACAGATAAATTCCAGAGAGCCTGAGGAGGTGCCTAAAGTGCATCGGAATCAGGGAAAGGAAATGGAAGATGTTTCAGAACAGGTCTGTAAAAGGATGCTAATCTTGAATCTTTCCAGAAAAGTTTTCGAGAACATGCATTTCAGGGGAAAGTGATTATAGTTTTCTTTGAAAAGCCATTACTTTTTGAAGTGTCCTTTACTTTTTAAAATTGGTTTAAATATGCTCTATCTTTATTCTATAAATATTCCTGGTATGGTGGTGGATGAGGTTCAGCCAGGTAAATGTTTAAGGCTTTTGGCCACCCTCTTTCTCTGATGGGCCCACCTTTGGTTGGCGATTTGTCTCTGGCTGTCTCCTTGTCAACTTGAACCATGGTGCTTTCCCTAATGACTTCTGCTGAGACCTGGGGCTCCTTCTTAGTCCAGTGTGTCCGCCATGTGATCCAGGATTTCTCATCTCCAGAACTGGACAGACTCATTCGTGTCACCAGGGCCCCTGACCTTGACATCTGGAGTTAGGTTCTCCCTGCTCTTTACCCTCTGCTTTACTCCAGATTTCCAGGGTTCCTGCTGGCATCTAACCTCTATATGATTGCTCCCATTCCTTGAGAATTTGGGGCATTATTATATTTTTACTTCTTAAACTTAACTTTTCATGGTAAAATAGAGCAGAAAACCACACCAAACAAGCTTAATGCATGACTCTACGGCAAGCTCCCTTCTAAATATTACGAAGGTCATAAAGTTTCTACTCTAGATCCCCTGGAAAGCCCACCTGGGCCTGGTCCAGACATACCCCATTCCACCTGCCTCCAAATGTACCCACTACCCTAACTTTTATAGTAATCTCTTCCTTGCAGTTCTGTGTAGTTCTGTCACCCAGATATGCATCTCTGTCTACTTCTACAATTTGATGTGTTACAGATCTCCTTTAATCGACAGTTTCTTCCCCCATTTCTTTCTGCCGTTGGTCCTTACAGTCTCTCTGTTGTGGAACCTGGGTTGTTAGACCTGTTGAGTTGAGCTGATGGCTTACCCAGGTGCAGGTCAATATTCCCCTCTATTCTCTGTATCTCATGCAGCTGGAAGTAGAGACTTGCTCAGGCTCAGGTTCAGTCCATTTGGCAAGACTGTCGGTGGTGTTAAGTTCTTTCCTGAGGAGGCACAATAATATCTGGGTTTTGCTCTTTTTGTGATGTTAGCAACTTCAACAGGCAATGTCTAGGTGTATTATTTCATTAGAGATTACAGGGGGTGATATTTGAATTCTTTCATTTTGTTTTCATATATTAGCTGTAGTAACTTGATGAGGAGCTGCATCTTCTCAACTGCTCTTTGGTTGCCCAATGGTAAAGTCCAAAAAGGAAAATGAGGATAAATGCTTAATATTAAAACTTTCTTTACCATTTTCAATATAATGGATTGGTATCTGATAATCTTCCAAAAGTGGCCAGTTAATTTTTAAAATTTAATTATGAACTCACGGTTTTAAACATTAGGTAAGTTTCAATTCATTGTAATGCTTACCCTTATTGAAGTTCAATTTGCCCCATCCGTGCTCAGGGGCCCCCTCTTCGTGCTGATTCCTGAGTCGTTTTGAAACCCCCCTTACGCTCACTGTTAGCTTTCTTGATATCTGCTATGACAAGATGTTTGAGGCTTATCTTGTACATTTCCTTCTCCATACCTGGAGCTGGCCATTTCTCCAAAATATCTTAAGGTCTTCTCAGTGGGAAATGGAGTTTCAAGAATCCAATGTTGGTGTATTGTTTCTAGGCTGGAATGTTTTTTTTAATATAAAATTACCTTGTGAGTTTATAGCAATACTTAAAATTTTCTATGTGACATTTTCACCTCCGTTTTTCCACACAGGCAATTCTGGTTCTCAAGAACACTGGGGAGAATGGACTCAGAATGTTCTGTAATTAGCTATCTGTTATATGCCACAGTATCCACACAGCAGTCTCAATATGCTAATAAAAATACTATAGCCACTAATACAACCACTAAAAATAGTGAATTTACTTTTCAATTTGTCTATATGTAATTATATATTTAATGCTCACCACCAGCCATTTGTTGATGTCTCTTCGGTCATTCTAGTTGTCTGAAGCTCATTCTCTTGTGGACTCCTCTGATAATCTAATTTTATTTCCATTATGTTACTTTATTTTTGCCTCTAAGCCCATGGGATTCTTTTGTCTTTAAAGTTCAGTAATTTTGCTAGCAATGTCTTCCTGTTGATTGGGCTGTTCTTTCAATATGTAATTTCAAATCCTTCGTTTGAAAACTTTTGAATTAAAGTTTTTGGTATTTCCCTTGTTTCAGTTTTCTTTAGAGATTGTCAATAAGTTGAATCTTCTTTACTTATTTTAATATTTGTCATTTTCTGTCATCAATTTTATCTCTTCAATTTTTCTTTCAAATTTAAAATTTTCCTCCTTTCACCTATTTCTCCCAAGTCATCTTATGTTGTATCTGTTCTCTTTGGTGTTTTCCAGTTTAGTCTTCATTTCTGAAATGGTGTTTTATTTCTAGTTTTCTTTAATTTTGTCATCTGACTTCTGAGATTTTGTGTTTCTGATTTTTGGTGACTTTCATGTTATGTCATTTTGATGAGTATCTTTCAGCTCTTTTGAAATAGCAAATTAGTTTTCAAGTGATTTACGGGAATATATTTTCTGGCATTCTGTCCTTGCCTGTGGGAGTATTGTTCTGTTCCTTAGTCTCTTTTCATATAAAAACTTTGAAACAGTTTCAACTATGATGCTTTTATATTGTTTATTTTCATGTGAAATGAGTTTTCCTAAACTTTAGGAAAACTTTAGGTGTGTTCAGAATAGCTTTTTTTAACTTCACAGAGCTCACTGTTCAGCTGTTTTTGTGTAAAATTTAGAAAGTATATGCTTTTGCTGGACATGCCCTTTTCTTCTTCTCTCTTGCCCCTGTATTGCTCCATTTGAATTCCACTCCCACTGCAGGGGCCTGTCAGTTCCAGGAGTGTGTGGGGCCCAGACTGCCCCGGCCCCTTCAGATGTTTTGCCCTGACCTGCCCCTGGCTTGAGCAAACCCTTCTGGGTTTCAGCTGCTCTTCTCAAATTGCCCAGCTGTGCTTGCTGTTGGCAGTTTGACCTGTTGGCTCTCCTGTGGTGCTTATTTACACGTCTCCCTGAGGCTCCCTTCTGCTTTCTCCCACCCAGACACTGTTACTGTAAACCTTGCATCTTGGGGTTTGCGGGCGAAACCTTGTCACCTGCGTTTGCCGTAAATGTGCAGCACGGATTTTCATCTGGCTCTGTCTGGTTGGACTGCCCATTTTTATGTGTGGATTTGGGGACCTTGAAGAATTATGCCACTGCTGTGGCCACTCCTTTCCAGAATCTGTTTGGGCCCTTATTAAACGTTGACTGTGCATGAGTTTGGCATGGTCGGTGACTTCACAAATGAGTTCAAGCCTTATTTCCTGGCAGGTCTTGGAATCCACTTTTATAACCTGGTAAAGTTAGGCCCTGCACGTGGACCATTGTGATCCAGGTAGAACAGCTAGAGGAGGGCAGTGAGCGCAACGCCTTATAAATAAGTAGGAAAGAGGGAAGCAGGTAAGGCACATAGGGTCCTTAGGCATCAAAAAAATCCCTCCCCTTAGAAAAACAAGCATTGAGCACCAACACTGCTCAGCACTGTCTTAAGAACCAATGATAAAAAGATGAAAAAACTCATGGTGTGTGCCCTCCGCGTGCTCAGAATTTGGAGTCACAAGGATTTATCGATTTAAGCAATGAGAGGAACAAACTATTCATTCTTCTTCCAGAGTAAAACTGGCAAATATCCCAGGGCCCTCAGCTAGGAATTTAATTAAATCCTTCCTGGAGTTGCATTGAAAATGCTTCTCTTCACATCATGAAAGATGCAGACTTTAAGGGGTTTGTGGCACAGAAATAGCCCCCACTTTTTGTGTTGAGCAAGCCCAAAGAGAAGGAAAGGCAAGTTGCTGAGCACTGTGGTCTACACAAAAGCTACTTAAAAAGGCTTCTGCCTCCCATCGTTAGTTTAGACTCTATTGTTTTAGAAAATTAAATATGCTTGTGTGTGTGTGTGTTGTTGGGGTGGGAGGAGAGGCTGGTTCCCCAGTTAATGGTCATCCCTAGGAAAATCTGGCAGAATAAGTAGATGGGCACAGTCCACCTTCACAGGGAGCTGGTGGATCTGAGGCAGCCCTCAGGAATGTCTTTGCAGAGAGAAGATGAACTCAAGGGACTAATCTTTATAAAGCCAGGTGAGTCTATGCACTCTCATTGCTGAGAACACACAGAGGACAGCCTGGATCCTGTTCTCCGCAGTTGTGCCGAGTGGGTGTCTGGGAGGTAGGGGGCTTGGATCTAGGTCTGGAAATATGCTTGGACTGGCTACCCAGAGACCCTCCTCTTCACTGCACGAGGCTACAGTGTTTAGAGCAGACCTCTTCCCATGGCCTTGTTTGCCTATGGAAAAATGTTCCTCTGGAGATTTTTAATTTTTCAGGTGTTGTGATGGTTAGGTGAGTTACTGCCCAACTTCTGGTGTCTTCCCTCTGGGTTTGTATTTATTAACATAGATGGAAATGGGAATAAACAGCTTGAGGGCAGAAGAGGGAGGAGGGAAGGGAAGAGAAATGAAATGATTGGCGATATTAGAAGTAAAAAACCTTCTTGGCAGGATGATAATTATGGCTGGTTGAAGTGACATGTAGAAGGCTTAATCAAAAGACAGGTTTGTTTGCGGAATGAGTCTAACTGAATTATCCAATTAGCTGGGTCATACACCATCTGTTTTGTTTTCTGATGCTGGTTGCATCAAAAATCAGCCAGTCATTTTTTTTAACTCTTTAACCTGTTTCAGGGGAATAAGCATCAGGATCCAGCATTTAGGGAGATGACAGCTTCTCTGGAAAGTTATTCTTTTAGGCCTGGCACGCTTGGCTGCACCTTAGAGAAACAAGCATATAAAATAAGAAATACTCACTGGAAATATATCCAGCCTTAATATTTAGAGACTTGCAGATTGTCCCTGTAATCTTTTCAAACAAAGTGAAAGACAGGCATAGGTGGTGTTTAGGTATGGGAAAAGTGGGAAGGGGTGATGGAATTCCCCAGATTCAATACGTTAACCAGCCCAAGCACTTTATCAAATTGTTCTTAAATCTTTGTATCTATTGAATTGAGGTGGTTTATTTCCTTGTATTTATTTTTTTTTAATCTATTGCCCTAGGCTTGCAAATGCTGCAGGAAATCAAGGTACAGGAAATGACTGGAAAACATATTTCAAAGATTCATTATTGTAGGCAGCATACTTGGGACCTGGGTTTTTATGCGATTTTTTTCTATTGAGGTGGAAACTGCCATTCAAGTATCTTGAGTTATTTTTAATAAAATGCACTTGTACAATCCCTAAGGCGGTGGGCAACACTGCAGGGAAAGTTGCGATAAGGAGATGGAGAGATTAGAAATGTGAGTGCCTTCTCTTCTCTCTGTGAAAGAACAGTGTCAGCAAGGTTTTTAAATAACTTTTAAAAGGATGTTTTCTTGGACACCTATCATGTGCCAGGGATGATAATATGTTCCTGACATCTATTGATTCGTTCCCTCACCACCACTCTCAAATGAGGCACTCTAGAGAAAGTATTCTGGAAAGGGCATTGTCAGGGATGTTGCCCCAGTTTGGAGTGTTAATGATGTTTCAAAAGCATAATAGATGGAGTTAGGAGACGCTTTGCACAATTATTGAGAACAGCACACCACTGCTCTTGGAATTTTCCCTTCTAGAGAGGCCCAATGACTCTTATCTGTAACTAGGCATTATTGCTCAATTATGTTCAGCCAATTATGGGGAATCCATTCCACCACCACACTTGAATATTATGGAATTCCTCTGCAGTTACACAGCACAAGTGATCTGGAGAACATGAGTTGATGGGAGAATTATTTTATAAGGCACCAGAGTGAAGGAGAGGCAATTTCTGACCAATTATACTGAAATAAGCCATCAAATTCTATGAGTTAAGATACATTTGGCTAATAGGCATTTCTCTTTCAAGCACCTGGGAAGGTTGTAGAAACATTACATTTTCAAATGCCACCAGAGTAAATATATTGAGTTGTAAATTATTTCACTGTGATCTCACTGAAAATATCACTGGTCTCTGGGCAGTCTACTAAAATACAGTTTAAAATATACGAGGTACAGTAAGACGCTCTTGAGCGAGTAGCATTATGTGTGACCTAGAAGCTTTCTGCCTGTTAGAGTTTGATTTCAGTACTTTTCACTAAAATGCCTCATTTTTGTTCCATAAGGCTTTCTGTGAGAAGCCTGAAGCTGACTTTAAAAGCTGAAGTTAACTCATTGGAGATAATCATTATTTAAAAGGAGCTTCGTTTTGGCTTGGAGGCCCCTCCTCCCCGCTGTCTAAATCTCCATGTTCTTTTCTCTCCGCCTTTTGATCTCCTCAGAAAGCTTAGAAGCCACTGTCATCTTTTGATTTTGATGCGCTGCTCTCAAGCCATTGTTTGATTCCTTGGAAAAGGAAAAAAGGCTTATGTTCTTTATGTGCCTGCTTTGCTTTTCTTCTGGAAAGTTTACATGCTGTTGTCTTAATGCTGATGGCGTCCACACAGTGTAGGCAACTGTGTGGACAAAACTCGCTTAGAAGCCATTGGGGCCAGGCTTGAAAAGGGGATTAATGGCAGAGTGAAAGAGATTGGGCCCTGTAGGGGCTCTTTCTCCTCAGGTTTACTTACTCTCCCTCCCTGCCTCCCTCCCCCTCCCTCCCCCTCCCTCCCTTCTCTTCTCTCCCCATCCTTCCCTCCCTCCTTCTCTCTCTCTCTCCCTCTCTCTCTCTCAGTGCTGAAAAGAGTGACCGAAATGGGGCTGCAGAAGCCATTGGGTGCATTGGCACTTGAGAGGGAGGCAGCTCTGTGGGACACATTTCATTTTAGAGCAGTAGATGTTATCATGTGCGTCGTCGTCAAATAGCCACAGGGTTCTGTGCCAGATCATATCCCCTCCAACAATAAAATTTTTCCTAACGTCTTAAGTCCATAATGAAATTATCTCCATAAGGAGAATAAAGCCTGATAATACTGTTCACCTTCAAGAAAGCTAACCTGCTTATCGCTAGCACCAATACAATTGATTTATCAATCTGTTAATTGGTCAATTGATGAAGCATTTATGGAGGCTCTAGTATGCCTAAGTAAGAGCCAGCCTGTCTTCATGCTGCGGCTAGTATAATGGTGGATATGTGAGGGAAGGAGGCTGGTCACTGCCAACGATGGCAAGGTTAGACTCTTGCTAATTAAAGCCATCTCTTTCCTCTTCCCTTGAGGAAGGCTGTAAGAACTCATCTCTCCACGAGGGTGGGCATTCCCAGGGGGAAGCATCTAGGGGAGAAGATGCTTTCTCTTGAAAGGAAGAAGGAGCCAAGGCCATCTCTAGAGGAGCACTCTGTCCTTCCCCACGTGAGGATGTGCGAGGCAGGGTGTCCGGGAGAAGGCTCTATAGTGGGCCCTTTCTAGAGCCAGGAGCAGGGGCCTTAGGACATGTAGATTCGTGATTGTGACATGCCTGTGTATTCCTCAATTAGAAAATGAGTGACTTTTAAACATTTAATGCAATTTTATTGAGATATACTCACACACCATGCAGTCTATCCAAAGTATACAATCAATAGCTCACAGTATCATCACATAGTTGTGCATTCATCACCACAATCAATTAAGAACACTTTCATTACTCCAAGGGGGGGAAAAAACCCCAAACATCCCATACCCCTTTTATCCCTACCCCTTTTATCCCCACATCATTGACCCCTAGCATCGATGTGGTACATTTGTTACTGCTGATGAAAGAATATAAAGGTATTACTGTTAACTATAGTCCATAGTTCGCAATAGGTGCATTTTTCCCCATATACCACTCTATCATTCATTCCTCATAATAGTGTTATACATTTTAGTTCATGGAAGAAATTTTTAAAATTTGTACTGTTAATCACAGTCATCGTCCACCATAAGATTTACTGAGTTATAGGGTACCAAATTTTAACATCTTTCCTTCTGATGACATATGTGACTCTATCATCCACATTCACACAGAGTTCAGCACTGTTAATTATACTCACCATAATGTGCTACCATCACCTCTATCCATTTCCGCTCATTTAAATTCAGCCTAGTTTAAAATTCTGCACATCTTATGCAACCACTCCCATTCTCTAGCCTCATTCTATCTCCTGGTAATCTATAGTCTAGATTTTATGTCTGTGAGTTTACTTATTATAATTAGTTCATATTAGATCACACAATATTGGTCCTTTTGTGTCTGACTTATTTCATTCAACATAATGTCCTCAAGATTCATTGTTGTTAATGTGCTTCAGGACTTCATTCTTTCTTACAGCTGAATAATATTCTATTGTATTTATATACTGCATATTGTTTATCCATTCATCAGTTGATGGACACTTGGGTTGTTTCCATCTTTTGGCAATTGTGAACACCACTATGAACATCGGTGTGCAAGTGTCAGTTTGCATCCCTGCTTTCAGTTCTTCTGGGTATATACCTAGTAGTGGGATTACTAGATCATATGGCACTCCTATACTCAGCTTCCTGAGGAACTGCCAAACTGTCCTCCACAATGGCTGCACCATTTTACATTCCCCACCAGCAGTGAATGAGTGTTCCTGTTTCTCCCCATCCTCTCCAACACTTGTACTTTCCTCTTTATTTAAGAGTGGTCATTCTGGTAAGTGTGAGATATTATCTCAGTGTGGTTTTGACTTGCATTTCCATAATAGCTAGTGAAGATGAGCATCTTTTCATGTGCTCTTTAGCCATTTGCATGAAATGAGTCACTTTTGCAGATAAAGTAACACTTTGGGTTTGGACCTGCATCATGCACCTATTTAATATGAACTGTAAACTCTCACCTCTAGCTTCTTTATAGTGTTACATGTAAATGCAAGCTTTGGTTAAGATGATTAAAACTATGTTCCCCCAAAAGCTTTCTGGAAATGTTTATGGAAATTTGTCTTCTTTACATTTGCATCATTCTTCATATTTACTGTTGGAATAAATAAAACGCAGTGTTCCAAGACTAATAGTATTTAAGAACTAATTGAAGCAAACAATGATAGTGACCAGCTTCTAAAAGAAGCTGACTGTAGCATAGGAGGAAAATTTTTCCGCCAAGACGAAAACTGGTGGCCCGAAGGATTGAGTTGTGGCTGCAGCTCTGCCGCTGATGTCTTGGGATCCTGGGAGAGTTTGTGATTTCACAGCCGCAGCTTGCTCCTCTCTACAGGGGGTCCAGCCTCTTCCATTTCTTTCCTTACACAGCTGTCGGATGGGACATGAGACAATGTGTCTGGATGCACTTTGGAAAAAGTATGGATGCAGGAAAGTGTGCTATAAAATCAAATTGGAGTTGAATTATTAATACAGAAAATAGCAATTACATGTTAGTTGCTGGAAAGAATAACCAAGCCAGGGATAAATCTTGGTGTTCCAGAGCTGGTAGAAAACATGGGGCCCATCCAGTCAAGTTCTTCCATTTTTCTGATGAGTGAGTGTGACTTGCTCGAGGTCCTTCCGTCAGTGAGGGGTGGCACTGGAGCTAGAGGAGAGCACATGGACGTGCTCGTACCACATATGACCTTTCTGAGGTTTGTGGCTCCTAGAATTTCCATCCATACAAGAACATGTTTCTTTGTGGTGCCAATAAAGCTCAGAACACCAGACGTAAACCTCCACTATTTTTTCTCCTCCGTGTTGACTCTTCTGTATTTCTCTTGTTCTTTTGACATAGCTACATCTGCCTGAACTGCCAGGGAGGCTAGGAAATGCAGTTTATCCGTGTCCCCAGAAAGGAGAGGAAATGGATTTAGTGATTAGCTAGCCAGTCTCGACTACAGTGATGGCATGGATGGAATGGTTGAAGCACTCGGCTAGGAGCTCTTCCATACCCCAGAGTCAGACAGGAAGTCAGCAGCTCCTGTTTTAGAGTGAAGGAGAAATCCTGGGGGTGGGTTTGGCAGAGGTGTGATGGCGGTTGTCAGTGTCACCATGGGCAGGAGGGAGTGCAGTGAAAGCTTTCTTCCTGACCCCTGGAAAAGTAGATGGCTTGGCATGGGGTCCACCTGCTTTTCTCCAGCCATCACCCCCTCCACACACTCTCACCCAAAAGACTGAAGGGCCCTGGCAGGGATATCCAACAGAGGTCAAGGCTGGGATGAGGACTTCAAAAAACCTGCAACTCACACAGTGCTACCTCTGGGGGATGGTGCTGCTAGCAGAGATGCTTTCTTTCCAGAAGGGGACATGTATCCAGGTCAGAGAGAATCCTGCCTTAGGATTGTGGGAGATTTTTTCCCCCCTTCATTGAGCTCAGGTGTGAGACTCAAGCTGCGATTTAATTACCTTTTACCTTTCAAATTCCTTAAAATAGTACCTATTTGCAGACTACACCCACATTCTCTTAAATGCACTGATAATTTTTTCCAGCAAGCTTAATACCCAGCACAGTCTCTCTTTGTATCTTTCCCATGTTCTGTGCTTTTTCACTCTTGCAGAGATCTTGACTCCTTTTGTGATACTTCAGAAGAAACTGGGTCCTGGACCAATATATATTTATAGTGTAAAGGATTTTTGTCCCTTGCATTGTGGATTCTGTTTCATGGATCACAATTAATTTACCTATTTTTAAATTTCACATTCCTAACGACAATAGCAACAGTTTTAGGGATTTATATTTCTCTGCTTTCTCTGTCTTCCTAGACTCCCTAACATGATGTTACTAGATTTTTATAGGTAGCTTGAAAAAGGTCAGTGATACTTATATAGCAAGAAAACTGTTAGAGCTATCTTTTCTTGGATAGTGTGTGTGTGTGTGTGTGTGTTGTAATTCTATATGTGTGCATGCATTTTGTAGATGTGACTACGGGGCACAGGAGACATCAAAAAATCAATTCCTAGACACTATGTCATAGCTTGTATTTGGAGAAGGGAAGGTAGGTTGTATCCTTTCTAGAATGCAGTAATATGAGAGTTCAGTAGAAATCTCTAGGTCTTGGCAAGGAAGTCTTTCCCTTTCCTGCTACTTTAGTTTCATTCCGGAGACTAATTATAAGAAGGGTGTCTTTAGTGCACCAAGTGAGAGAACGCCGGCCACACAGGTGGCTTGTCAAGATCCTCTCCCTGAGCTGGGCTGGGAACAGTCATGACGGGAAGCAAATCCATGGCCTGCCCAGTCACAGCAGGTATTTTTGTTGCCCGATCCTCACTCCTACCAGGATAGATGACAGTCCAAAGCTGGGCCTCAGGAGCCCAACTCTCCAGAGACTTTGACCTTGGAGAATATAAATTCAACTCCTCATGCCATAGTCATAGGGAATGAAAAGGTGAAGGAAAGTTTCTCAGTCTGAGTTGCAAGCCTTCAAAAGCTCAGGGTGTGTGGGAACATACCGGGGAGCAAGAGAAGTTCCTGGGAAAGAGGACAGCGACCTTTTCAACCTTCCCAGTAGTACTGGCGTTTTGCGACTAGTGTCCTGAAGTGTCCTCAGCCACATCACATCCTGCCCAGGGCTGTAGGAAGGGTACTTGTAAATCATCCCCAGCATGAACACACTTGGCTGCATTTCAGATGTACTCTGGGGCCCACTATCCTTCCTCTGCTACAGATATTTCTGCTGTTTTAACATATATATTGATTTGGTTCCAAACATCATTCTAGTGATATTTCTATGGTAATACTATGATTATTTTGTTCTTTAGAAACAAGAAGATGATTTTCAAGTATTTATGAGGTTATTGGAATTGATGCTTCACAACTGATGTGATTTAGACTGAAAACTATACTTCAATGAGCTTTTAATAATTTCAAGGTGTAATCCATGATTCATCATTGATTGAGCTCCATCTTGTGTCCCCCAGGAAAAGACCCCAAGACTAAGCTTTGAGCAGGAAGTTGGTCTCAGAAAACACAGGGAGGGGGTGGGGAAGTGAGACAGGGAAGCTAAAGCATTCACAAAAGAGTGTGCAATTAAGCCAGGTCCCACTGAGGGCAGCTGGAACTTACTGCCCCATGGGAATTATAGGAGGCCATGTAGAATATGCACCTTCGTCTCCCTCCACCCAAGAGGCAAGGGTATTTATACACCAACTCCCATCAGTGGTGGGTTGAGGGCTGCTGGGGGTGGTACTCAATTCTCTGGCACCTCGGGATGTGGACAACACTAGAAAGAGGCCTCAGATAGTTAGAAGTTAGTCTCTGTGCACCCAGAAAGAAGGCCCAGGGGGATATAGGTGGGGCACTAACAGCTTCTACTACCATCCTCTATAATATGTTCCTGAATTTAGAGTTTAAAAGAAGTGTGAAAACACCATAGGATAAGTACTGAATTTAGGAAGCGATTAGAAAATTTAAGAATCACTTGTTTTTACAGGATGGACCACAAAAGGAGGTAGGAATTCAGAGTAGACATATATAATGGCTGGAGAAAGGACTTTGGAGATGTGGAGGGGAGATGGAGAAAATTTCAGAGTGGAGAAATAGGAAGAACAAAGAGAGGAAAGAGAATTGAGATTTTCTGAGTTATTTCTTATTGGGAGACAATTCTGTATGGTCTCTTGTATTTCTGCATGTCTTGTGAGTGAGACACAGAAAGCCATTTTATTTCAGAAGATCTTTTCAGGGATGCTTTTATAGAGAACAGACTTGAATGGTAGCTATAGTATTTCCCTCTGGATAAGAGGGTAGGTTTGCTTTCTTTCCACTATAATAAAGATGATGTCTCTCTTCAGGGCAAAGGTCAGGCAGGCTTACTGCCCATTATAAAAGGTTCCGTTTCCCTAAGCTCTGTTTTCCTTTCCTGTAACACAACCCCCTCTGTATGTGCAAGTGTCATTGTCTGGTGGGAATTGAGCCTTGGGAAATGGGTGCAAATGACGATCCTCTGGCTGCTGCTACTGCTGCAGTAATAACATCCTTTGTCTCTGACCCAGGGATCTCATGTCTTCTGCCGGCATCCATGAACCTAACTTACTAGCTTGCAAGTTGCCTAACATCTCAGACTCTTCACAGTTCCTGACACCAGGCTCAAATGAATTACCTCACTGCCCTAGCAGCCACTGAATGCTGCCTTTGTGAGGTTCGGCAATGTGCAGGGAGGGTGGTGGGTGTTGTGGGAACATTATGGCCATCCTTGGTTTGAAGGATTGTCTTAGGGAGGAGAGGGTGGGAGAAAGGGGAGGGAGTGATGAAGTGGGCCACATCACGGAGAGCTTCAAATGACAAGGTTTTCCTTAATAGGCATGGAGGAGTGACAGCAATTATTTAGTGAAATTATGTAACTGAAATGCTGAAAGTTAATCTTATTTCCAAGTTGGCACAGAGTTCATCGTCACTGCTTCTCAAACCAGGTCTTGAATGATGAATAAGCTATGAGCAGACAGGATGGTTGAAGGGAGGGCATTTCAGGTGAGGTAAACAACATTAGGAAGAACAAAGTGATTTGGTTCTTTCATGGTTTGCAAATCAATTTGTCTTTCTCTCTCTGTCTCTCTCCATCTGTCTATCCATCCGTCCATCCCTCTTTGTGAAATCTTAAAAGAAACTTTAGTCTTACATTAACAATTAAAACCAGATTGAGTCAAACTGCTGGAAGTTCTGCTCTTTTCCCTCTCCCTGCCTCTATAGGCTTACTTTTGCTGCATGTCAAGAAAATAAAAATAGTTATCAGGTGTTTATCAATGTTTTCCTTGGTGCTTTTCAAAAATTTTAATTTTTTGAGCAGACACTCATGTTTATGTAAACTACGCTTTGAGAAAGTGGCAAGGAGGACCGGCTATCAGTGTGAGGTTTAGGGCCCCTGCCCTCTAACTGTAGACCTGCTTCCCTGACCCCACCGTGCTTCCATCAGTCCATCTGCCTTGACGGAGGAGAGTCCCGCAGTCAGTGGATTGAGCCTTGGCTGATTCTTGTGAGCAGTTGCCTAAGAAAGTGGAAATCTGGAGCAACTTTTTTCATCACACTGGGAGTCATACTTGGCCCCAGAACAAAGGGAGCAAGAATGGCGTTTGGTCACGGGTAGGGAGCATCATGCCCGAGGCCAGAGTGGAGTTGTACCTGGGGCCTGTGTTGCTTGAGGAGGAAGGAGGAGATGGGGAAGGACGAGCTGTCAAAGCGAGCTGTCAAAGCATCCCTCCCTTACCATCTCTGGTGTGTCTTCAACGCCAGCTTTCCTTGGATGACGAAGTTCCTCTCCTACAACGTCAACACCCCAGCCCTTGGCAGATCCCATGGTGCACTTCTTTTATCTGATTCCTCCCCTTGTAATCCCTCATTCGGCCAGCTGCACTGAAGGAAGGGGAGTTTAACTTTCTTCTTTGGGAAGGAGAGTGAGCCTTGCTGAAGCCTGGGGCACTGGGATCAGCGTGGGGCGCCAGGGTTGGAGCTTGGCACCTGGCGTCAGGCATGGAGTTCATGCTTCTTCCCCGCCTGCTGTGACCAGACTCGAGGGGGGCTCCTGTTGGAGGTGAGCATGCTGGATTTTCTCCACAGACCCTCCAAGGCCAGTGTCATTTCTTCCACTGTGCAGATGAACCAGTGAGCTTGGGAAAGTTGTCACTTTCTCAAGGCACTCTGGACCCGCTTTTGCACTAGAGAGGTGTCTTTCCTAATACCCTAAGAGGAACAGGAATGACTTGGGAGGTGAAATCAGTGTATGGCCTGGTCCTTGCCCTCCGGAGAGGAAGGAGGGAATGGGGAGGAATGTTTATTAATCATGTGATCTATTCCGGGTGCCCCTTGGGACTCTGTTACATCTCTATTCATTTAATCCTCACAACAAATCTGTGGCACATTATTTCTACTTTTGTTTGAGGCAACACAACTTCTGAAGGGGTAAATAATATTTTTAAGGTCATAAAGACACAATGTGCTGGAAATTGGGATGAGAACGTAGATTTGTGTGCCTCTGGAGAAGATGATGTTGGCCAGCTAGCGTGCCTCAAGCCGGAAGCAGAGGGAGGAGGATGGAATCATAGGAATGGATAAAAAGTTCAATGATCGGTTTAAAGTGCTGTTTGAAAATGACAGATGTGGCTATAAATGGAACTCTCATAAATAAAGCAGATTGACTTTTGTGGCAAAGGTTGAACCAGCAAATGTTCTGTTCATTTGTGCTGGGAGTTGTATAAAATATTGGAAACGCATGCAGGAGCCATTTTCTGTCATTTGCTTTCTTGGAGGGCACATGTGGTAATGATGTCACCAGGGTTTCAATGAATGTGGCTCAAAATATGCAGGAGGCTTGGGGGCCTCCTGGGGCTGCCTGGAACCTGGAAGGGCCGCCACCTGGCCACAAGGCAGTGATGCAGCAGGCAATGGAAAATTCCAGCCAACCTGGAAAGTTGAGTGTCTGGCACATAAGCATAGCACAGCTGTGATTTGAGGAGGTGGGCAAAAGAGGGACAGTGCAGAGAAAAGCCACCGGTCACATCCCGAATCATCATTGCCTTTAAGGCTCTCTTGTTCCTTGGCAAATAAAACTTCTAGGAGGGGTGGGAATCTGCAACTGAGCAAACCTCTTAAGTAATCCTTTGACACATGAAAGTTTTAGAAACCTAATGAACAGAATACGTGGGTAATCTGGAAAGGAGTTTCAGTCTAAGGTATGTATGTCTAGCAAGGAACATAAAAATAACTACCACTTAGTAAACACTGTTAAGTACTGAACTAAGCAATTGAGGTGTATTATGTAATTTTCTAAACAATGCCGATGTGGTCAGAATAGCTATCTGTATCTCCCCCCAAGAGTCTGACTTCAAAGGTTGAGTATGTTGCAAGATCATCTAGCTGACAGAAGTCTGAACCAGGATATAAACCAGGTCTCTAGAGCTAGGGAGAGACTTGGCTGGCAACAAACAGACCATCGGGATAGGGGTAGGGGCACGCTGCAGAGCCCTGGGCACTTTGCCTCGGGCTAGAGACTGGAGAGCAGCTCCTAGGAAGAAAGGGAAGAACGGCTCTTAGAGGAAATGAATCGCATCCAGGTTTTAAGATAATGTCTGGGAACAAAGGGATGAACTAGGGAATTGGGATCAAGGATTTGTTTTAATGAAGCAATGAGGCTGAATCCAGGTGCTAGAAAGGGGAGTTTCTGAGCTCGGCAAGCAGTAAAACTGACTCATTGCTTTTGCCTGATTTGTGAAATTCCCCATTAATTTGGAGGGAGAAGAATGATTGTGAACCCATGTCCGGTTTGAAAGCTTTAGGGGGAAGCAGGTGGATAAGGTGTAGAATTTGGAAATGTGGGGGAGGTAACCAGACACCACTTCTTATAGCCCTGTTCTTGGGACTCTACCAAAGTAAGGGATTCCTTGGCTTTAGCTATTTTTAATCCCTTTTTAAAAATTTAGGGATTCCAAGGGTGTTTCTGTCATGCTGATATAAGTGAAACGAAATTGATTGGCACAGGCTCGCAGAATATTAGCCTCAGTGTTATGATTTCCTTGGGCTAGCTTTCCCTAGAGACGGAGATCTACTCTGGTCAAATCAGGATATTCTTGCATCTAGAAATGATGATGACTTTCAACCCTTGGAAAGGTGGGCTGAACAGCTCCAACCCAAAGCAGCCCATCTCGTGGGATCCAAGAACACGGTTCAAATACGGTCATGGAAACATGGGGGCCCAAACAGAGAAGCCACAGTCCTGTGCAGATAGTTTATTAGAGGTCGATAGTGGCCTGGGATAAGAGACATCTGGGAATAAGTCAGTTGCTGGACATGGATAAGGAAATTCCAGTGTAAATTCTTCAGTTGGTATAAAATTGTGCGTAATTTTGGATGTTTATATAATCAAGAGACATCTCAAGGCCAGCCTCATTTTTCCCTTCTTTCCTTCCCAACACCATCCTTTTCCTTTGCTGTATCACCTTGTCACTGGATCATTGGTTGCAGAGAGAACAAATTTCAGGCAGTCGTGTTTTCACTGAGGCACTTTTTGTTGGGATGTTGGGCATTGTGTGGATACTTGGTGGAGAAAAATGAATTTAACCATGATGGACATAGACTGAAATGTAAGCTCCTACAAGTCAGATGCCTCAAATACCTGATAACATTTAAGAATTCAGTACTGAGGAGATAACTTTCTAACAAGATGAAAACTGTTGAAAATGTTTGTGATGAACATACATGCATCTAGTCTGCTAAGTACTTTTATAAATGAAAATTAAAAGAGAAATGTAAATCAAATATATTCAGAATTAATACTTTAAAAGTATGATTTACATAATTGAAACAAACACAAGTAAGGATAATTATTCTATATTTAAATATCAACATATTTCTGGAATTTTCTAATGTCAAGTTTATATTGCCAGTATATAGATACAGATGGGAAATGCGTATAGGAGTTTTTCCTAGAATTTATCTGAATGTCATGAACTGACATTTTTAGATCATTAATGCACATTTTTGACTGAGAATTATTGTATCTTAATCATGTCTCATGTTAAGTCATTTAATTATATGTTTTCAAATATCTGTTGATTAATTGCTGTTGAATGATCTAAAGCCACTGATTTCTCATCACCCAGTTTGTCATCCTTACAAAAAAGACAAAAATGGATTCAAGTCTAAAACCCAGCCAAATAATCCATGGAGTTTCTCAAATGGATCAAGTATAGATCGTTTTATCAGTTAGTATTTTGGAATTAGATTATTAAATTATTAAAAATTGGGAGCTTAAAACTGACTAGCCAATACTGCCACTTAAAAGATTTAATTTTTGTCAAAGCAGACAACTAATTTGAGTTTTTCCCACATTTGTTTTAGTTTCCCACACCTTAGGGAAATTCTTTCCCACCTGCTGAATTGTCTTAGTCAATAGACACACACTATTTTGACTGTGTTTACTAACAACATTGAATTGTAATTTTCCCTTTACTCACATCAGATAAATGTTGTTCAGCTCCTTCTCTTTTCCCTATGCTGAATTGGTGAGATGAGGAATAAAAGGATTCTAAAGTCCCATGTGGAATAATAGGACAATAGTTGGCACAGGGCTGAGCTACATAAGTGGTTAATTGTGCACTTTGACCTCTTAGATTAGAAAATGATATTACAGATTAGTTGCATTGGAGTAGAGAAACAAATGGGGGTTAAGATTATCGGGTAGGGCTTGAGGGACTACAGGCATTTCCATGGGATTTTCACAGAGTATACATATCTGCATAACTCAGTGGTCCTCAACCAAAGGCAATTTTGCTCCCCCAGGGGACACTTGGCAATGTCTTGAGACATTTTTGATTTTACAGCTGTCCTGTAGTGGGTAGAGATCAGGAACACTGTTAAACATTCTACAATGGATAGGACAACTCTTTTTCCCCAGCAAAGTATGATCCAGCCTCAAATGTCAGTAGTGCTGAGGGTGAGAAACTCTGGACTAGGTGAGAGGAAAAACAAGTAAAAGTTCTAGGCATTGAAGAGAGTTGGAGTCTGGGAAGAAAAGTGATTATAGGTGATCATGTGGGCTGGTGGGGAGGCTGCCTGTCTTTTGGGGAAGGATGTGGGAGAAATGGAAGAAAATCAGATCAGAAAGCAGATGGAACATTAAGAGAGACATTTTAATTTGTTATTCAAGTTAATTTTAACTTTGTTTTTGGCAATACTATGGACTATAAAACTCCTTAGTTAAAAAAAAAAAACCTGAATAAGATAGATAAATAACATATTTTATTTTAAAATTCAGTTTTATTGAGATATAGTCACATACCATACAATCATCCATGGTCTACAATCAGCTGTTCACTGTAGCATCATATAGTTGTGCATTCATCACCCCAATCCATTTTTGAACATTTTCTTTACACCAGAAAGAATAAAAATAAGATTAAAAAAAGTAAGAAAAGAATACCCAAACCATCACCCCATCCCACCCCAGTCTTTATTTAGTCCCTGTCCCCATTTTTCTACTCATCTGTCCATACTCTGGGTAAAGGCAGTGTGATCCACAAGGTTTTCACAATCACACTGTCACCCCTTGTAAGCTACATTGCTATATAATCATCTCCAAGAGTCAAGGCCCCTGGGTTGGAGTTTGATAGTTTCAGGTATTTATTTCTAGCTATTCCAATTCACTGAAACCTAGAAAGTGATATCTATATAGTGCATAAGAATGTCTACCAGAGTGACCTCTTAACTCCATTTGAAATCTCTCAGCCACTGAACCTTTATTCTGTTTCATTCCACTTCCCCCTTCTGGTCAAGAAGATGTTCTCAATCCCCTGATACTGGGTCCAGGTTCATCCCTGGGAGTCATATCCTGCATTGCCAGGGAGATCCACACCCCTGGGAGTCAGGTCCCACTGGGGGGAGGGCAGTGAGTTCACCTGCCGAGTTGGCCTAGCTAGAGAGAGAGAGAGAGAGAGAGAGAGAGAGAGAGAGAGAGAGAGAGAGGGCCACATCTGAGCAACAAAGGGGCACTCAGGGGGAGACTCTTTGGCACAGTAAATAACATCTTTTTAAAGCCATGTCTGAGATAATAAGCAATGCCCAGGACTCATAAACAACCAGAAAGCAAACATAAAAAGAAATTGGTGGTAGTAGGGGGAGCTTATGAAGACAGCTGATGAGCTTCTGCTGATACATGGGAATCTGTAGTTTTGCTTTAATGAACCAACTGGAGTCATACAACAAAGCCCAGGGTCAGCAAGGTGAGAATCCAAGACTACTGAAAGGGCAGTGGAAAGGTGAGCTTAAACAAACAAACAAATCTCTTATCCTACAAAAAGATACTTTAAGAGCTAGCCTTGATTCAGGGTGGAGGGAAAATAATTGTTCCTCAGAAATAATAATGACAAGTCAGCCCTTCTTTAGGGTCAGAGTTTACACACTTTGTGGTCTGAAAAAACAAAACAAAACAACAACAAAAACCCAGTAAGTTCAAAGTCATCTTGAATTGGCAGTGCCTCCAGTACATGGCAGAAGCTAAACGCAAATCATCATGGGAGGAATACATTTTAAACTCACCTTCAAAGACTTATAAAGTTCCACGGAATATGAGCTCTCGATTAAAAAAAACCACAAAACACCCATAAAATTCATCTGGAGTGACTTTTGCAAACACTTCAGGTATTCTATCAGACTATAAATTTAGTGAATTTAATGAATGTAAAAAGGAATCAGTAAGGAAGGGGAAAGTATGCAGATGTGAAAAATATACCTTCTAGAAATGAATTTTTTTAGGAAAATGTAACTCATTACTACATGTAGATTAGACACAGCTGAAGAGAGAATAAATGAGCTGAAAGACAAACCTTGAAAAATCTGGTGGCAGCTTGGAGGTAAATATATGGAAGAGATGAACATGAGGATAAGATACTGGAAAGATAAATAAATGTATTTAGTGTTCCAGAAGGAGAGATGAGAGAATGAGGCAAAGGCATTTCAGACAAGGAATTGATTTAACATGTGGCTGATTGTATTTGAGGAACAAAGAAGAGGGAAAACTGAAAATTTTGATGCTGAAAGACTTTTGCTGCTGTTAACAAATGGGGATATTGTGAAAGGGAAGTTTTTCAGGGGACTGTGGAAAGTTTGGTCTTGAAATGTTGAATTTGAGGTGAAAGGACAATTGAGAGATTTAGGGATAAAGCTTTAGAGGTAAGGTCAGTATTGAGGCGGAGATTTGGGATACATGGAAGAGATTTGACTGGCTATGAGGAAGGGCCCTTTCTCCCAGGAAGTAAATATGGAGAGATAGGAGGGGAGGGCAGGTGGTCTAGGACTAAATTTTAGAGTTCATCATTCCTGAGTTTTGGAAAGGGAAAAAAGACATCAGGACAAGCATGTAGCTGTGTGATAGAAGTTGAGAGAGGAGAGAGCAAAAGTGGTTATGACCAAAAGACTGAGTAGTTCTGACAAAAAATGAACATTGAGACAATTCCTTTGAACTGGTATTTGGGTGAAGTTAGATTGCAGGGGTTCAAGCATTCAGAGAGTGGACAGCATGAAATTTTGCTGCTGGCAATAATAACATACAAGACCCTTTGGTCTGGCTCTGTGTCATTGAAAGAGGTTCCTGTCTGGTTGAGATTGCTGGGCAGGCTTCAAGATGTTTGTACCAGAGTGTCGGCTGTTGAAAGCATGTGGTACAGTTTCCGGTGAGCATCCGAGAGCACCATCTCTCCAGTTAGCTGGCGTGTGCTCAAGCTTGGTTGCTGGTGAGTCAGTTCTTGTCAAATGCCTGGGTGAGGCAAGGCACATGAGAACAGCGTTGTCTGAGGGACGTGTTGTCTTTCTTAGCCCTCTGCAGGGTTTAACCCTTCTGGGATGAATCCACTGTTGTTCTGAATTAGTTAAGTTGGATTTTAAATTTGGGTCCGAGTGGAGGTAGAGTGTGATTCAATGGGAAACCGAGGCTGTAATGCATGAGAAAAGATAGTTGGTTACTCACAGATCCCAAAGAGATATGGATTGATAGGAAATATGATTGGCTTGGGGGGCTCAACCAGCAGGTGGGGAGCACACAGGCACAGTGAGAGGGACCGTAGGCTTGTGCCTTTATTATGGTCCAGGGCTGGAGATTAGTAGATTTCCTGTGGGAGTCAAGAATTGGTTAAATTAAAAGTGTGCAAAGATGTTAAGGGACCTGGGATCTGAGGATGGTGGGGACGGTGACCTTATCATTTGGGACCAGCTGTGGGTTTGGGGTGAGGGTGGTGTGGGTGGGGGCCACAGATATGGGTTTGGGCCCTGGGGGAGTTGATGCCCCAGGGCTGGAAAGCTGCTTATTAACAGATTAACTAGGCCAAAGGTCATTGTGGAGGCAAGGGGTTTAACCAAAGGAAGACTGAAGCCAAGGCAACACATAAAAAATTTGATTATGACAACTCTGAGCTTCAGATTTGCTGTTCAAGTCAAAGAGGAAGCGTAGCATATAGCCAAGAACATGGGCTTCAGCTCCAGTTGGAATCCCAGCTCAGCAACTCCAGACCTGTGTGGCCTTGGCTCAGTTAGGAAACTTTCTGAGCCCCAGTTCTAACAGAGACTCATCCATTCCACTGGGGCTGGCATGCCCACACCTGAGAGGCCTGAGAGTTACATATAAAGAAGGCAAAATATCTGGAACACTTCCTGGCAATTGCTAATCTCTGAAAAATGACTGACATGACTCCTAAAACTCCACCGACAAACAAGGACAGTGATTCCATCAGTTATGCTTTCTGTATTTGCAAGTGTGGGCAGGCACCAGGTGCATTCAGGAAAAAAAATTAGTAGTTTAAAAGCAAGCGTGTGTGTGTGTGTGTGTGTGTGTGTGTTCTCTTTTCTCTGGATTAAACTCAGTTCTCCAGCCCCCTTCTCAGTCTTGAACCCTGGGCTCCAGGACTCACAGAAGTGGTGAACGGCAGTTTTGCTGATTGGACAGTTGCATCCTTGAAAAAATAAGACACCAGACAGACAGTGAAACCCCCGGAGGGCACTGAATAGTGGTCAGGAGAAAAAGCCCATGATTATTTCTCTCTCAGAAGGTTTTCATGTTATTGAATCATCAGGTTGAAGGAATCAAATCACCTTTCCAAAATTAATTCACATAATTGCTTGGGAAGTAGCTTGAACAAATGATGCTAGTCATGAAGCAGGCTAATTCCCTCTTTTGAAAGGCCCTCTTTGGCCTGGCTCTTTGCACCGTGCGTGAGGCAACGCTCGGCATTGTTGGAGCAGAATGCATTCTGGGCTGACGGCTCAGCACGCTTTCCAAGATGCTATGGCTTAGACTTGCCTGTTTAATCGGACAATCATTTTTCTGAAGAGTGCCACGAATTGGTAAGAGCAGGGCTGTGTGATGGATTCAAGAGGGCTGCATTGTTCTTCTGACAAATGGCAAATATATATTTTACAGCTACGAAATAAACAATAACCAGACAGCAAAGAGGAAAATAGCCTATTCAGGGAAAATCATTTTTAAAAGCTTACGATAATATAAATAAATGCCTTTTCTATTTTTCCCCTACTATTTTTTATATGAAAAGAATAGGCTTATTGCTGGGGATGGGGGGGGATGTAGTGCCATGACCTGGCAATGATACTTTACGCTTGCACAATGCACCAAGGTCTGTGAGCTTTCTGAGTGATGGAGGGGAGAGGCCTAACAATTGGGGGAGCTGAAGGCTAACCCTGGTTCACCCACCCCCTGGCCATAAGCCTTGGTCTCTCAGAAACTTGCTTTCCTTAATGATCAAATGTGTCCTGTTGGCCTTGACTCACATTTGCCAAGAGGATCAGACAAAACCTTGTGGATGAGAGTGCTTGCTAACGGTGGAGGGTGGTGGTGATGAGGATGATAGCATCACATGATGTATGGCAGAGGTCAGCAAACCACAGCCAGCCGGCCACTGCTGCCTCTTTTCATAAATAAAGTTTTATTGAGATGCAGTGATGCCCACTGGTTTATGCACTGTTGACAGCTGCTCTCGTGCCACGAGGGCAGAGTTGAGTAGTTGCAACAGAGGCTCTGTGTGTGCAAAGGCTAAAATGTTTTCAAGACTTTAGGAGAGTGTTTGCCAACCCCTGGTCTCCAGGAGCCCAGATGATTGGGTTTCGCAGAAGGGGGGGAAATTCAGGGAAATTTACTCACTTGTTCAGGGTTTTACAACTGATAAGTGGTGATAGATTTCTAACCCAGCCATTTGGTAGTTCCTGTGTGAGTGTGTGTGTGTGTGTTTACCATGGGCTGCCTAGGTAGGACAAAAACACTGTGTTCATTTCCCATCTACACTGCCTGCTCTTAACTTTCCATTGGTGACCAAACCAAATCCCCACCAAAAACGGCCAACGCTGGTGGTGCCAGTGAATTCTCCCTCTACAAGCACATCTTTTGCTGTTTTTATGTATATCAACTAGAGGAATCGGGGTAGGGATTTTCTCTATTTGAACTGTTGTGTATCATGACATAAAACCAAGTAATTGGACAATTATAGGTCAAAATCCTGTTGGTTGCATTTTTGCCCTGGGGTCCATGAATAACCCGCAAACCAAATTGCTAATGATGAAGCAAAGTGAAGTTGCATAAAATTAAGAGTAATAATGATTGAAAACATCCAGCTCAAGATGATGCTGATGATGTAGCAAAAATAAACAGCCTTACTCCTGACCAATGCCAAGTACTTGCAGGCATGAGAGCCCAGTAGAAACTCGGTAATGTTGCCAAAGGGTTGTTGGGCAACAGATACCTGAGTAGAAGACTGAATGATAGCATATTCCCTCACTTTAGAGAAGACTAATTTTAGTTTGGTAACTTTTAATAACTCATGGTCAATTACCAGTCATAGCCCTTAGCCATAGATTTAGAAAATGAGTCCATAGATTTGTGCACCATTTGCTTTTATATTGTTGCATTAATATATCTCCCCACCAGGAGGAACGTCAGTTAATATCAGTGGATTGTAGACAATACTTTGATATTCTCTGATTTCAAATTTGTAAGGAGACTGACTTAGAAGCCTTGGAAAATTGCCAGTGAGCTCCTCCACCGCCGAGGTGATATTGATGAAGTTTACCAGGGCCAAGGCATGGTGCGATCTTAGCAGCACTTTCATTTGCACTTGATAGATGAACGAATTGAGGCAGAGAGGGGCTGAGTACTAGGACAAGGTCACACAGCTATGCAGTACCCGAGCCAGGATTTGAACCCTGCCTTCTGCTACAGAGCCTGTGCTCTACAGGTCTGGAGTCCTGGAGCCAGCAGGATCCCGGGAATCTTTTGTGTGTATTTATGGATGGGTGTTTATGGAAGGGGAACATTTTCCCCTGTAAAGAGGGTCATAGCTTACATCAAATTCTCAAAAGGGCTTTGAGACCCTAAAGAGGGTGGGTCTGCTGTGTAAGGGATATTTTACTTGAAGTTTATGAAACAAAAGAGAACAAAGCTAAACAAAGAATAACTTGAATGAGATCTTTCTAGAGAATCCAAATGTCACAAGAAGGAACATTAAGGGAGGTAATGGGGATGTAACGGAAGACCCAGGCTTTATCCACTCAAGAGTCCAGCTTTAAATAAACCAAGACTTTGAAAATATGATTAGCAAATTTTAAACAGCAGCATTGGGAGATGGGTCTATTTTTCTATTCGTTTAGCACTTCCAAATGAGAGAAAAATCAGCGTAGCTGAAACCCAGCTGAATCACCAAGGAGAGGAAATTCTGAGCCATTGTTTTCCCACCCTTTTCAGGGCTTCCTCTTTCTCCCCATGGTCCTTGCATGGTGGATTTTATAGTTATTTATTCATATTTCTTCTTCAAAAGAAAAATTTTAAGAATGCTTTTTTTTTTTGCCATTGGTAACCCACATCCCACTAATGCTTGAAAGTGAGTTGTTACTCTTAAAAAAAAAAAAAAAATCTTTGTTTTTAGAGATTTTAGAGATGGAAGGGACCATAGAGACAATTCAATTCAATGCTCCAATTAAAAAAAAAATTCTTAAAAATATGCATACAGTAAAATCCATTCTTTATGGTATATAGTTTTGTTGGTTTTGGCAAATGCCTAGAGCCATAGATCTACCACCGCAGTCATGATTCCAAGGCCCCCCAAAGTTTTCTTTATGCTCCCCCTTCATTGTTAGCCTGTGGCAATTAATCATCCATTCTCCTTTCCTCCAGCTTTGCCTTTTCCAGAGTGTCATACAAATGGAATCGTGCAGGAAGTAGCCTTTTGAGATTGGCTGCTTTCACGCAGCATTAGGCCTTTGAGATCTCCAGGTGGCTGCCATGTAGCAACAATTAGTTCCTCTTGACAGAAACTTAGTGTTGCCTTGTATGGATGTATCATAGTTGAAGCCCTTTGAGTAGATTCTAGTTTTGGGTGATGATGAAAACAGTTGCTATGAACATTTGTGTACAGGTTTTGGTGTCAATCAACTTTTATTTCTCTTGAGTCAATATCTAGAAACAGTATTGCTGGATTCTATGGAAAGTATATGCTTAATTTTATAAGAAACTGCTGTACAGATTTCTAAAGTGGTTGTACTATGTTGCCTTTTGTGTACCAGCAATGTGTGTGAGTCCTAGTTGCTCCATATCCTCGCCAGCATTTTATATTGTAAGGTTTATAAAAAACTTTTTACTTTAGTCATTCTGATAGATGTGTTGTGATTTTAATTTGCATTTTCCTGATGGCCAGTGATGTTGGCCATCTTTTTAGGTCCTTGTTTCCTTGTTGCTGAGTTTTGAAAGTTCTTTATATATTCTGAATACAAGTCCTTTGTCAGATGTGTGATTTGCAAATGTTTCCTCCCAATCTCTGTGGCCTGTCTTTTCTTTCTCTTAGTGGCAGCACTCCCATTTTAAATAAGAAGAAACTGCTGTATGGGCAGCTTTTGTTGGCTCTGCCATAAACTGATTGCACATGACATTGGTTAAGTCCCTTAATTTATGCTGTGCTTCTGTTTCCTGTCCTAAAAACACAACAGTGTGCGATGAGAATATTTCTGAGAGGCTTTGCAGCCAATGGGACTAAGAGATTGGCTCAAGTTCATCCAGTTAATTAGTGGCAGAGTGGGGCCTAGAACTTGGGCTCTCTCCCACTCTTCTGCCTTCTTTTTTTCAGTAGAATTCTTACCACTTTTTAAAATTTAATTTACTAGGTAGCACATTCACATGATTCAGAATTCAAAAGCATAAGAGGCTATACTGTGAAAAAAATTGCCCTGTTACCCTGAGTAAGGATTGCATGTTACTGTTTTTCTCTTACTCTTTCTGGAGCTATTTAAATAGGTACACACACACACACACACACACACACACGTTGTGTGTGTGTTTTCTTTCTCTCCTTTTTTAAATGAACTATATTCTCCACAGCTTTCTTTTTTTTTCATTTCTGATAGAAATGCAAATTAAAACCACACTGGAATACAAGATTATCAATTATGTTTGAGGTTGAGAATATTTTCATGAAAATAAGAACCATTTTTCTTTCCTTTTCCATGAATTCTCTATTTGGATCTCCCTCCACCCCCACCCCCAATTGGTTTGCAAACCTTATATCTATGATCCATTTATTTATTAGGGACATTATCTTTGTGATACGTTATAATTTTCCCCCAGTTTATATCTATCGTTTGTGTTTGCTTATTGTAGTTTTGCCCTGAAAAGTTCTTATTTTTATGTGGTCAAATTCATCAGTCTTTTATCCTTTTTGGTATTTGGGTCATAGTTGGATAGGAATTTTCCAACTCAAGGTTTAAAGAAGAATTATCCTACGGTTTTTTTTTTTTTTTTTTTTTACCAGTTCATTCTACATATTTAAATATTTAATCTATTTAGAAGTTATCCTGGCATAAATTGTGAGGCATGGATCCAAATGTATTATTCCAGAAAGCAGCTCATTTGTCTCAACACTATTTATTAAATAATCCATCTGCTCCCTGCTGATCTGAGTTGGCACTTGTAACATACATTAAATTCACATTTTGTGGGGGCATATATTTCTGAATTTTCTACTCTGTTCTGTATATTTTTCCAATAGCATATTGTTATATATTAAGGTCTTATTTAATTTATGTTTTAGCAAAGTACAGGGTTAGAATTCCTTCATTGTCTTTTAATTTTTTTCAGATTTTTCCAGCATTTTATTATAAAAAATTTCAAGCATTCAGAAATGTTGAGAGAACTTGACAGTGAATCCCCATTTCACCCAGGACATGAATTTTACCATTAATGTTTTCCTACACTTGCTTTAACACGTATCTATCTATTCTTCTATCTACACATTAATCCATTTTAATTTTTTATGCATTCCAAAGTAAATTGGAGGCATCTGTACACTTCCCTCTAAATATTTCAGCATGCATATCATTAGAATTTAGTATTTGCTTTTAGTATTTTTAAAATTTGTGGCTGAAATTGACAAAGTGCACAAATCTGAAGTGTACATTCACTGAGTTTTCACAAATATAAACACTTGTGGAATGTGAACACATATCAGGATACAGAACATGACCGTCTCCCGGAAAATTCCTTCTTGCTTTTTCCCAGTCAGTCCTCACTCCCACTTTCCCGGATTATTCCCGACCACTTGTCTGACTTTTTTCACCATAGGATTTTTTTTTTTTTGTATAATATCGTCTTGTACGCATCCTTTAGTGGAAGGCTTCTTCCCCTAAGCATAATATTTTTGAGATTCATCCATGTTGTGGCATGTATCAGAATCCATTGTATGCATGTACCTCACTTGTATTATGCTTTCTCCTTTAGCTGGCACTTGGCTGTTTGTAGGCTTGGACTATTGTGATGAAAGCTGCTATGAGCAGAGCACTCTTTGCATAGTTGTTCTTGTGGTCATACGTTCCCTTTTTTCCTTATGGCAGCATGAAGGGTAAATTCCTGTGAGTGGAATTGTTGAGTCAGAGGGTAGGTTTTAGTTCCTTAAGAATCTGCCAGATGCTTTCAAAAGTGATTGTACCATTTTGCACTTCCAGCAATTTGTGTGAGAGTTTTAGATGCTCTGATTACTCAATAACATTTGGTATTGTCACTCTTTATAATTTTCATCATTCTTGTGGGTGTACGATGGTATTGTATCATGGATTTGCTTTCCATTTTCCTGATGGCTGATGAGGTTGTATACTTTTTTGGGTGTTGATTGGCCATTTGCATTTCTTTTAATATGAAGTGTTGATTCAAATCTTTGCCCATTTTTGTTGAGTTATTTTCATTCTATAATTGAGTTACTTCATATTTTTGCTGGCTATTCCTATTTTATCTGTTGTACCCTATGATATTTAGTATTACTATGCCTTATTCCTAAAAAAATCCTTTGTAATTTTACTGGGAATGTGTTAAAATTTAGATTAATTTGGGAGCAATCATGTTCTGATGTTGAGTCTTTATAACAAAACAACTTGGGGTGCTTCTTATATATTTAATCATTCTTTAATGTTCATGGAAAGTATGAGAAACTCTTACCTGTTTCTTATTTTCTCTAATCAAAGCTTTTTCCCATTGTCTTCAGGGGCAGCTTGCTTATCCTAGCAACATAGTCAGAATTCCATTAAAACTCAAGATAAGATAGGTTTGAAAGAGCTTTGATCTTTCCACATGTGATGGACTTTGTGCAGAGATTTTAGCCACTAATTAGGCATGATTGTGTATACTTCTTCAATATTTATTTTCCTGGAGGCAAGTTGTGGAAGACTCAAAGCCCTATATTTTATATTTTCCTTCATGTAGATAACATAGCACTTTGTTTAAAACAGATTTTTCTTTTCTGTCCAGGTACAGATATTAATTTCTTAAGGATGACTCTAAATCATGTTTTGTTTTTTTAAATGTAATTTTATTGAAATATGTTCAAAATATGTTCACATACCATGCAGTCATCCAAAGTGTACGACTGTTCATAGTTTCATCATATAGTTGTGCATTCAATACCACAATCAATTTTTGAACATTTTTATCACTCCAAAAAAATGAAAATAAATAAGAATAAAAATGAAAGTAAAAGAGAACACTCAAAGCATCCCATAACCCTCCTTCCCCCACATTAAAATTTTTTTAATTGAAATATATTCGCATACCATACAATCTTCCAAAGTGTAAACAGTTTTTCCAGTATCATCATATAGCTGTGCATTCATCACCAGAGTCAATTTTTGAACATTTTCATTACTCCAAAAAATAAAAATAATAGTAAAAAAGAACACTCATAACGTCCCATATCCCCCCATCTCCATATTATTCATTTACTTTTTATCTTCATTTTTTCTACTCATTTGTCCTTACACTGGGTACAGGGTGTGTGAGCCACAAGGTTTTCACAATCACATGGTCACACCATATGAGCTATATAATTATATGATCACCTTCAAGAATCGAGGATACTGGATTGCAATTCAACAATTTCAGATATTTCCTTCTAACTATTCTAATAAACTAAAAACTAAAGAGAGATAGCTATATAATGCATTAGAGTTACCTCCAGAATGACCTCTCGACTCCATTTGAAGTCTCTCAGCCATTGAAACCTTATTTTCTTTCAATTCTCTTCCCCCTTTTGGTCCAAAAGGCTTTTTCAATCACATGATGCAGGGTCCAGGCT
Source organism: Choloepus didactylus (assembly GCF_015220235.1). Classification (NCBI taxonomy): domain Eukaryota; kingdom Metazoa; phylum Chordata; class Mammalia; order Pilosa; family Megalonychidae; genus Choloepus; species Choloepus didactylus. The sequence continues at coordinate 122,268,605 of NC_051334.1, read as the reverse complement.
CATTCCCAGGAATCACGTTCCACTTTTCCAGGGAGATTTATACCCCTGGGAGTCAGGTCCCATATAGAGGGGAGGGAGTGAGTTTACCTGCTGAGTTGACCTAGAGAGAGAGGCCATATCTGAGCAACAAAAGAGGCCCTCTGGGGGTGACTCCTAGGCACAATTATGAGTAGGGGTAGCCTCTCTTTTGTGGTATCGAGCTTTGTAAGGGCAAGCCCCAAGATCAAGGGCTCAGCCTACTAAGCTAGTAGTCCCCAATGCTTGCAAGAATATCAGGAATTCCCCAGCTGGGAAGTTTAATACTTCCACATTTTCCCACAGTCCCTCAAGGGGGCTTTGCAAATACTGTTTTATTCTCTGCTCAAATTGCTCTAGGTTGTTTCAGGGATTCATGCCAACCCGTTCAAATACAAAAATCTCACTCCCTAGTCAAGTTTCCATGTAATTATGGCATTTGAGTAAACTGACCATACAAGTTAAATTATATAGTGTGCTACAGAAAATGTGGATTTTTCATCATATAACCATCTCTTCCTTTGGTCCCATACAGCAGTCAAAGTTTTAAAACATGGTTAGTGTCATCCTGTACCCTTTAGTTGGATCTACCCCAATCTCAACCAAGTCCATTTCATTTATATCTCCAATCAAAGTCTTATCTCAGCCTCTTTAGCAGTTGATTCATGGGGCAGTGCTGACACTCACAGCTGCTGAACTCTGGCTCCGAGTCCTGGGTGCCACACAGACACCTGTAACTCCAGAGACCAACCACGTCACAAACAAACCGCTCAGAATCTCAAAATTTAAAAATAAGTGTTACAACTCATGAATAAATGTGACTGCTGTAAGAGCTTACAATCTAGGAACCTTTATATAAGCCTTCCCCTTGTAGCCCATGCTCCCAGATTCAATTCTCAGAGTTTACACATTGTTATTAATCTATATTAGTGAGGCATTATAATCTTTGTCTTCTCATTTCTGGCTTATTTCACTCAACCTACTGTCCTCATGGTCCATTCACTTCATTGCATACCTCATAACTTCATTCTTTCTTACTGTTCCCTCATGCAAAAACATTCTTATATTTGTACATTTAATCACATACATTGACCACTCTAAGTGTCACTAAGTTATACAGCCCCAGTCTCGATCTTCTGTCTTTCCTCTGGTGTCATGCAGACCCCTACCCTTCCTCTTTCAACAGTATTCACAGTCATCTTTTTTCAGTATACTTAAAATATTGTGCTGCTGTCACAGAGTATTGTGCTATCCATTTTTAGATCTACACAATCAATCCTATAGAATATTCTATACTTCTTCAACTTCAAATGTCTAATCTCTACCCTCTTTCCATCTCCTGGTATCTTCATTTCTACACTCTTCTCCAAACCTCTCTTGCCTGTCTTTTCATATCTGTCTGTAGTACTCCCTTTAGTATTTCATGTAGAGGAAGTCTCCTGATCATCAACTCTCTCACTGTCTATCTGTAAATGTTTTAAACTGTCCCTGATTTTTTAAGGACCATTTTGCCAGATATAGGATTCTTGGTTGGCAGTTTTTCTCTTTTGGTATCTTGAATATGTCATAGCACTGCCTTCTTGCCTCCATGGTTTCTGCTGAGAGATCTGCTTTTAGTCTTATCGAGCTTCCCTTGTACGTGATGGATTGCTTTTCTCTTGCTGCTTTCAGAGTTCTCTCTTTGTTTTTGACATTTGACAATCTGATTAGTAAGGGTCTTGGAATAGGTCTACTTGGCTCCATTCTCTTTTGGGGTACGCTGTGCTAATTGGAGCTGTAATTTTGTGTCTTTCATAAGAGATGGGAAATTTTCATTGATTATTTCCTCTATTATTCCTTCTGCCACTTTTCCCTCCTCTTCTTCTGGGATGCCTATAACATGTATATTCATGTGCTTCATGTTGTCATTCAGTTCCCTGAGACCCTGCTCATATTTTTCCATTCTTTTCCCGAACTATTCCTTTGTGTGCAGGATTTCACATGTCCTGCACTCCATCTCACTGATATTTCTTCTGCCTCTCCAAGTCTGCTGTTGTATGTCAGCATTGTGTTTTTCATCTCTTCTATTGTGCCTTTCATTCCTGTAAGCTCTGCCTTTTGTTTTTTCAAGCTTATGAATTCTTCCTTGTGATCACCCAGTGTCTTCTGTATATCCTTTACCTTTTACATTCTCTCTCACCTCATTGATTCAATTTAAAAAAATTTGTTTGAACATCTATAATTAATTGTTTCAACTCCTGAATCTCAGTTGAAATGTTAGTTTCTTCCTTTGACTGGGCCATCTCTTCCTGTTTCCTGATGTGGCTTGTGATTTTCTGTTGCATTGGCATGTGGTTTTCTTGATTGGTTTATTCTGGAGGTTGTTTTCTCTCTTTTGCATAAAGTTTTCTCTTTGGTTGACTTTGAGCTCTAGCTTTTCTTTGTTTCTCTCCCTGGCAAGTTGTCAGATTGGCTCTGCCCCCCAGTCTTCTCCCTCAAATCAGGCACCCACCATGGCCTGCCACAGGAATGGGAGTTAGGCACTGGGCACCCCAGCAAGTTCATTGTATGTGGTAATACAGATCTGCTGGCTTCCAGTGGTGCTGTTTTCTACCGGCTAGTAAGACCTGGATTTGTTTTGGGTTCCTGCTTTAATAGTTGTGTCTTCCCTATTTCTCAGCCAAAACAGGGCTGGGTTTTCTTATAGGGCATATAGACCAGCTCCTGTGTTCCTAAGAAAGGGTCCTTGCACTTTCTGGACTATCCAGCAGATGGCGCTGTTTGGTAACTTAATTGTCCTCAGAGGCTGTTCTGCTTTAGAGCACGGAGCACAGCTGGGGCTGAAACTGTGGGACCCCTATGCTCTTGGTCTGCTGGCCAAAATCCAGCTCAAAGTGAAGCTCTATCCACAGCACAGCACTCCCCTCAGCCAAGCCTGCACTCCAGCGGTCCCCAAGGCCGGGAAAGGGCTGCTGGCTGCTGCCTCTCTGTGGCAAAGTATGCCTTCAGCCAATCCAGCACTCCAGCTGTCCCCAAGGCGAGGAAATGGCCACCGGCCATTGCTTCCCTCAAGGGTGGGGGAGGGGCTTTCAGACCCAGGGCTGGAAACGCATCTGTCTGCGTTTTCTCAGTCTCTTTGTCCCTCGCTGATCTGGGCCTTGAAATGTCCGCCCCTGTCCACCGGGTCTTCAAACAGTGAGGGTATTTTTCACTGCTGTGAGATTTTAAAATCTGTGTCCCCATCTGTTGTTTCTGTGCCTTTCTTGCATGGAGACCGAGTTAGGGGAGGGGAGATAACCATCTGGTCTGGGACAGAAAATTCCTACCTGATATTTCTTTTCTTTCTTTAGTTCAGCATCTGCAGGGTCCTTCTCCAGTCTCTATCCTCCTCCAGAGTTTCAAACAATTCAGAATTGTCTCTTTTTTTTCATTGAATCTCTGGAGAGAAGTTTTCAGTAGCTGTTTATGTCACCATGTCGATGACATCACCCCTCTAAATCGTGTTTGAAAGTCATTCCAAAGAAATAGAGTTGGAATTACAGGGAGAAGTCTACAGCCTATCCTTAGAGGAAACATGTTGTCTGAGATTTGAAGTTTACCATGAAGAAATGTTTTCCTCTTCTACTACCTTAATCATAGCAACAGTTTTTTTTTTTTTTTAGGATTTTGACAAGCTGTGTTTTCAAGAAGCCCTCATTAAAATGTAAATACATCTAGAGGGTGTCATTTTAAACATATGGGCCTTTTCAACTTAGTATTGGGTTGATCTGCTGAGGGTCTGGGTTAATGGGAGTTTAGCACCCCGGATATGAGCAAGTGGGCCATGACCCTGAGGGACAGGAAGGATGGACTAACTGTAATGACCCCACTGATTGTCCTAATGATACCTGGCACATGTGACCTTGGTTAGAAAACAGGATTTCCTTTCAACTCAAGATGGCCCGTGACTTCGGGGTTAGCCTGGGCTTCAGCACCGACTAAGCCATCTATCGGGACAGAAAGACGGAGGGGCAGAGAAGTTGGTGAGCAAGTGAGCGTTTTAATGAAAAGTTTAGAGAATGTGGCAGTGCAGGAAACACATGATGCCTGAGGAAGCTACCAAGTCAAACCAAACCCCGTTTACCAATATGGGCACTGTCTCCTGTGGGTAGACACTGTCTTCCTTCATCTCCTCTCCCCCCTCTCTCAGATATTTGCTAAGTTTATGGCTTTGAGCTTCTTCTTTAGTGTGAGTCTGCACAGTTTCATAACAAAAGCATGCTATACTGGGATGAAAGTGAGGCTAGGAGATAAAGCACTGGATTTCTTGGTCCACCTCCAACATGAAGTGGCTGAGTAACCTCAGCAGAGCCACTTGACATCTCTGGAAATGGATGTGCCTCCTTGTCTAGCTCCAGTAGACTGGAAATGGATGTGCCTCCTTGTCTAGCTCATGGATTGTTGTAGTGGTCCTATACAGGTGTAGGGAATAATAGGTAATGCAGTGTGCATATTAGTTTGACCCCCATGTTTATAGCTCTATTCTCAGAATCTTCATCCCAGATTTAATAGCCCAGCAACCAGTCATTGCACAGTTAATGCCCCCACAACATTCATAGTCATATCTAGGCCTGCTTCCTCTTCCAGCCTCTCAAGCTCAAAACCAAAGTCCTCTTTCTCCTTTACTCCTGATGTTGGGTGGGCATCTTCTCACAGCCTTCAGCTGCCACCTGGGAAATCTACCACTTCACAGTTGGGCTAATGACATATTCTCCTGCCATTTCTTCTCATTCAAATCTATCTCTCCTGCAGGCCTAAAATACTGTTTTCCTTAGAGCTTTCCTTTTCCATAGCATTCCCTGGCTCCTTGTTGCCTGTAGAATAAAGCTCCAACTTTTTATCCTGTTTTTTTAAGGCCCATCAAAAAGAAGTTTGCCTCGAAGCTAAACTCTTCCTAACATTGAATGTGAAACCTTAGCTAGTCTACTCTTGTCTCAGTCACAAACCCTGTACTTATTTCCAGCTCTGAGCATTGGCTGATTCTACTTCCCCTTCCCAGAAATCCTTCAATAATGTATCCTTTTGTTGGTCTAAATTCAACACTTATTTCCATGCCCAAGTCATGCTCCTCCGTGATTCTGATTTTGACACTGACCTCTCATTCAAAATAGCACCCTTCATTGTCTTCAATTGCTATTAAAATTTTTCCTCTGTTTGTCCTGTCTTTTCAAGTGGATTCTTAAAGGACCTGTGACTTGCACTGTACCCTGTGGCTGCGTGTCTGTTGTACTATATAAAGAGGGTTTGTGAATCTGGTGAATGCTCATTTTAACAGACGTCTAATATTTCTGTTCTTCTCATTCATTCTAATAAGCAAAATACTGTTCTCACCTGTCCCTCAAAATGTTTGCCTGCAGTCAAAAGTCCCCGTTTACCACCTAGCTTTTCAATCTTTTGACCTCTGGAACATTCTTGCTATGAACCAATTCCCAGTGATTTGAGCACAAAGGAAAATACATTTCCTTGACTCTGTTTTTCAACTCAGCCCAGTTTTGTAATCGACATAAACAGAGCAAGTTCCTCTTGCAGCTCATGTATCTCTGATCTGATTAAATAACTTGGCACTTATATTTACCCTATATGAATATAGCAACTGGACATTTTGGAATTGAAATTTACTTTGTGAAAGCCACTTATTGACATGTTGGTTACGTGGGTCGAGATAGCATGTCATCAAGGAAAGAGGAGGAACCTGTAGCCCAGCATTGCCTAAACAGAAATACAATGTGAGCCACACATGCAATTTAAAATCTTCTAGTAGCCATATTTAAAAAAGTAAAAAGGAAGAGATGAAAATTAACTTTAATATATTAACCTAGTATATCCCAAATATTTCCCATCTAATTATGTTTCATTTCTACATCTTATCATTATAAAAATATTGACATATTCTACTTTGTTCAGACTAAGGCTTTGAAATGCATCTCGGTTTGAACTTGCCACATTTCAATGCCTTAATAACCACACGGGGCTAGCATGTGGGCAGCACAGTTCTAGAAATTACGTATAATGTTCTATAAGACAGAGTTTCTTAATCTTGGCACTATTGACAGTTTGGGCCAGAAGATAATTCTCTGTGGTGGGGGCTGTCCTGTGCATGGTAGGAAGTTTAGCAGCATCCGTGGCCTCTACCAACTAGTTGCCAGGAGCATCCGTCCGTACCCCCTCCCCCCACCCAATCTCCCACCAGGTTGCAGCAACCAAAAATGTCTGCAGATATTGTCACATAACCCCTGGTGGATGGGCAGCATCACCCTGGGTAAACCACTGCTATGAGGGATAGTCATGGACGTCGTGATAAGTTATCTTTAGTTGTTGCTTATTAGAGTCATTGATGGCTACTCCCAGGCTCTTGCAGATAGTTTTCAAGATATCTAAGTGAGCATATGAAGAAGTTGCAATAGACATTTTCATTCCAATGATTCTTCTGTGGCTCTCTGCTTTGAAGGAGCCACTTGGTAGTGGTGAATTAGTTGTTGACTGGAAGGCACAGTGGAGTTTTGAAATCTTCTTGTCAGCCCCTTCAAAGTGTCTTTGTTCATCAGATTGAACATCTAAATATATACTTTTAAAGACCCTGCTGCTTAAATACCTGAAACTATCAACCTATAACCCAGAACCCATGAATCTTGAAGATGATTGTATAAAAATGTAGCTTATGAGGGGTGACAGTGTGATTGGGAAAGCCATATGGACCACACTTCCCTTTGTCTAGTTTATGGATAGATGAGTAGAAAAATGGGGGAAAGAAAAAAAAAAAGACTGCTGCTGAATGCTCTCTCTGAGAATCACTGTCATTGTGAATTTATTAATGTGCATTATACTTATCATAATTCATTGCAAAAATGAATTCATTCTGTTGAGAAGCAGGATCATTGGTTTAGTTGTGATTAATGGATTTATGATGAGGTGCTTATTTACAGCAATGATGCTAAATAGACAAGTCTTTCCACTGTAGTCTAGAAGCCTGTCAGTTTGCATGAGAGGCTCATAATATTACACAGAACTATGAAAGACAAATGCAAAATGTATTATATTAACAGGTAGAACCATTGATTTGCTACAAGGAATTATTTATGTAAGAATGAGCATTCAGTCATCCATGGAATATTTTGCTCTAGAAGTTTTGTTAAGAGTGAGCTTGAGAAGGAGGAAAGTTACAAGCTTGACTAGAAACTAGAAGTTCCAGTTTGGAGTGGTCTGGCTTCCCGTGTAATAAGAATGTTTTTGGTATAAAAAATATAACCTGACTCACAAAGGTCTCAAACCACACCTTCTAATGTAGTTTTGGTCCAAATAGTTCATTCTTGAGCCCATGAAAATTCTAGTTAACCATCAGATGAAATATCCAGATAAATGGGGCAGATTGCTCAGGTCGAATCACAGTTTGTGTGTTTGATTTTAACTTGTAGCTCTCCACAAGCAGAGAGTAGATTTATTTTTATTTCTTAACTATAATAAGAAAAAAGTGAGGGGAAAAGAAAATGTCAGTCAATAGGAAATATTATGTGGTCAATATTGATGTTTCACAAAGGGTTGTAACTGTACCCAAATCATTGATCCAACAGGCATTTATTGAGTGTTTGTGGGTACTAGGTACTGATCTAATAAAAAAGATGGACTCAGTCCTCACAGGGATTATCATGTGAGAGGGGAAAGAAATAAACAGGTAATTTCAAAACATGATAAAGCTGCCTGAGGCCACATGGGAAGCATGTGGATTGGCAGCTGGCCTGGATTCTGGGATCTAGAGATACTTCCAGGGTACAACAGCTTAGAAAAATGAGCATGAGTTAGCTGGGCATGAGGCAGGTGGGTTTATGGGATGGGAGATGATGAAGGTGTGGGAGATTATTTAAGGCCAAAGGATAGTGCTTGTAAAGGCCCATAGTTAAAGAGAATATTGTATTTTGGGGAAATCAAACTTAGCTCTATAGTTCACTAGTGGAAAAAATCTGGGAGCCAGTTGGTGTGTTGCTGGGGTGTTAGGGATTGATTATTTTCTGGAAATAGTCAATCCTCTTCACTTTCATGGGGGGAACACACTTCCCTGCTCTATTGCATTGGGCTTGGCCATGTGACTTGTTTGGGCTAATGGGATGTTAGAGGCCATGATTTAGAGACTTCTCAGCCTGTGAATATGTCCAGCTGAAATCATCAGAGCCACCCAGCTGGATGCAGCCAAACTATGGTCTTATGATCTAGTAAATGCTTTCTGTTACATACTGCTGAAGTTTTGTGGTTGGTTGTTACTCAGCAGCAGCTGACTGATATGCTAGAATGTGAGAACAATGATCTGTAACTCAGCCAATCACTTGGCTGTCTCTGTCTTCCATCCACATACTAAATTCTGGCCTGTACAGGTAGGGCGTTTTATGTCATGTTTATATAACTGATTATTTTCTGAAGTTGATTGTAGAACAAACAATGTGTTGACAAAAGGGAAAAATGGGCATGGTAATGGAATAGGATAAAAATGGTGTAATTTGTATGACTGCAAATAATTCTGTCAGAGTGCAAAATGACACATTTATTCATTCTTTCGTTCATTGACCATTTACTGACAAATAGTACCTTGTGCCCAAACTGTTGGGAACTAGGTAAAAAGCAGTGGGCTTAGATGCTCCTGCCCCGTGAGATTTATAGCAGAGGATTCTGGGGTTAGGAGTGAGAATTGTGTAAGGATAAAATAAATGAAATCTCTGAATGAAAGCTCATTGGCTTGGACTCCTCTCTCCCTCCCCTTTACCCCATCCCCCACCACGTGTCCCTACCCCCATGTGTTGAGGAATGACCAATTGTTCTCTAAATTCTCATGCCTATAAGTATCTGGAGACTCTAGAAATAGTTCCCAGTGGAAGCTGTGAAAGCTCCTTTCTTGGAGGTATTTAGGCAAAATGTTTGAAAATAATCTCGGAGGAAAGTTTTAAGTTCTGTCCTGCCACATAGGAGTTGGAGAGCAGAACCAAATGACTCCAGCATCCCCAGATTCTATCATTAGCCTTAGTAAAATTACTATCTATGGGCAATATTTTGTATTTCATTTTTAGTTCAGCTGGCTCTAAATTTGAGGCCATCAGTGCATGCTTTTAATGTGTATTCCATTGTGGTAGCTAGTCTGCTCTGAGAAATAAGCTAAAATAATCAATTTCTAAAAACATCCTCTGAGTCAATTGTTTTTGGCATTTCAGACACAGGCAGTCATCCCTATGAAAAGATTAGCAAGCTGAATATTTTTGTACACCCGTTCTCGGTCACAGCCTTCATCACAGTGACAACCATCTGTGTCACCCTGCTTATTCTTTCCCTTTTTTGTTCAAGGGAAGTGAAAATAAATGGGCAGAACAGACTTGTGCCAGGAAAGTAGAAAATAAATATAATAGAGGCATAGATCTTAAAGAAGGAGCCATGGCATACAAGTCACTCTTTATCTTATGTGGCCAATAAGTGTTTATATCAACAATACATGCAAAAGGAAACATTAAGAAACTTGTTTAAAAGAAAATTCTTATCACCAATGATAATGGGACAAAATGACATGTACCTCTTGATATGATGTCCTGAAAAAGATACAGCATCATCTCGTGGCATTTCTGCCAAAAATGCATAACCTGAATCGAATCATAAGGAAGTGTCCCACATGCCCAAATTGAGAGCATTTTATAAAACAACTGGCTTGCATTCTTTACGCATGTCAGTTTTGTTAAAGGCAATAAAAAGATACCTGAATACAAAATGCAGTGTGGTTCAGAGGATCCTGAATCAGGGGGAAATGTTTCCATAGAGAATATTGCTGGGAAAACTGATGAAATTGGAATAGGAGCAGAATATCACACAATAGTGATATATCAATATTTAATTTCTTCAACTGGATAATTGTACTGTTCCTGGCAAATTTACTTTGAAGTATTTAGGGGTAAAGGGCATAATGTTAGCAATTCACTTTCAAATGGGTAGTTCAGAAAAGAAAACATGCACACACAGACAATTTACAGATGTGGCAAAATGTTACCAACTGGTGAATCTGCCAGCCAGTAGGTGTGAGTCCTTTCTAGGCTTCATATAGTTCTTCTATGCATTTTACATTATTTTAGTTTAAAGAGTTGTTCTAGTTTGCTAATGCTGCTGGAATGCAAAACACCAGAGATGGATTGGCTTTTATAAAAGGGGGTTTATTTGGTTACACGGTTACAGTCTTAAGGCCATAAAGTGTCCAAGGTAACACATCAGCAATCGGGTACCTTCGCTGAAGGATGGCCAGTGGAATTCAAAAAACCTCAGTTAGCTGGGAGGGCACATGGCTGGCATCTGCTCCAAAGTTCTGGTTTCAAAATAGCTTTCTCCCAGGACGTTCCTCTCTATGCTGCAGTTCCTCAAAAATGTCACTCTTAGTTGCTCTTGGGGCATTTGTCCTCTCTTAGCTTCACCGGAGCGAAAGTCTGCTTTCAAAGGCCGTCTCCAAATTGTCTCTGTAAGCTGAAGCTCCTCTCTCAGTTCCAGTGCGTTCTTCAAAGTGTCCCTCTTGGCTGTAGCAAGCTTGCTCCTTCTGTCTGAGCTTATATAGTGCTCCATAAACTAATCAAGGCCCATGCTGAATGGGCGGGGCCACACCTCCATGGAAATTATCCAGAGTTATCACCTACAGTTGGGTGGGGCACATCTCCATGGAAACACTCAAAGAATTCCAATCTAATCACTAAAATGTCTGCCCCACGATTGCATCAAAGAATATGGCTTTTTCTGGGGGACATAATACATTCAAACCAGCACAAGAGTTAACAACTCTTTAACAAAAATTCTGACTTATGTTTTGAAAGGCATACATTACTAAGAAATCCTTTTTTCCTCCCAGTCTGATGTGCAATCAAGATGAACTTTAATTCTCTTGGCATGATTTCCTTGTTAAAAGTGACCTTCAAAAAAGAACTTTATTAACCCAATAAATAACTGCTTAACCTTAGCTAATTGCTCAGAAGAAAGCATGTTTAAGAAATATTTTGTTTGGAATTACCCAATGGCAAAACTGATTTTAAATTATTAAAAATGAAACATTAAAAGTAGTAGCTAATGTTGGTGACATCATTAACACGGCAATGTAAATAGCTACCGAAAACTCTTCTCCAGATATTCAACAAAAAAAGGGACAATTATGAACTGTTTAAAACTCTGGAGGAGGATTTAGACTGGAGAAGGACCCTGTAGATGCCAAATTGAAGAAAGAGAAGAAATATCAGGTGTGAATCTTCTGTCTCAGACCAGCCAGTCCTCTCCCTCCCCCCTCACTCAGGCTCAGTGTGGGAAAGGCACAGAATCAGCAGAAGGGACCCTTCCCACCAGGCACGCAGATTTTAAAACCTCTGACAGCAGTGAGACATACCCCCACAGTTTGAAGACTGGGGGTGGGGGTGGGGACAGGGGAGAACATCTCAAGGCCCAAGTCAGTGAAGGAAAAAGAGACTGAGAAAACATGGACAGACTGTTTCCACCCTTTGATCTGAAAGCCCTTCCCAAAGCCTTGAGGGAAGCAGCAGCCAGTGGCCGTTTGCTTGCCTCTGGGATGACTGGAGTACTGGGTCACCTGAGGGAGTACTTTGCCACAGGTGGAGCCCCACATGGAGCCAGATTTAGCTGGCAAAGTGAGGGTATAGGAATCCCACAGTTTCAGCTCATCTGTGTAGATGCAGCCTGTGCTCGGAGGAAAATCTGAGGGTGATTAAGTTACCAAACAGTGCCATCTGCTGGACAGTTCAGAAAGTGCAAGGGAATAGAAACACTTTTAAAAAGAAGCTCCATATGCATTATTAGGACCACAGGAGCTGGTCTACATGCTGTGTGCAGAAACCCAGCATGGTTTTGGCTGAGAAATATGGACAACTCAACTGTCAAAGCAGGGCTCTAAAACAAGCCCAGGTCTTGCTGACTGCTGGAAAACAGAGCACCACTGGAAGCCAGCAGATCTGTATTGCCACACAGAGTGAACTTGCTGGGGTGCCCAGTGCCTACCTCCCATCCCTGTGGCAGGCCATGGTGGGTGTGTGATTTTGTGGGAAGACTGGGGCAGAGCTAACCTGACAACTGGCAAGCGAGAGAAACAAAGAAATACAGAGATCAAAGAAAATCAACAAGAGAAAAGAGAGAAAACAACCTCCAAAATAAACTAATCAAGAAAATCAGATGCGTAGACAGCAAAAAATCACAAGCCACACCAGGAAACATGAAGATACAACCCAGTCAAAGGAACAAACTAACTCCTTAACTGAAATTCAAGAGTTGAAACAACTATATAAAGATGTTCAAAGAAATGCTCTAAATCAAATCAAAGAGTTTAAAGAAGGTGTGACAAAAGAGATGAAGGATATAAAGAAAACACTGGGTGACCATAAGGAAGAATTCATAAGCTTGAAAAAATAAATGGCAGAATTTATGGGAATGAAAGGCACAGAAGAGATGAAAATGGAGACATACAACAGAAGACTTGGAGAGACAGAGGAAAGATCAGTGGACTAGAAGACAGAACATCTGAAATCCTACACACAAAAGAACAGATAGGGAAAAGAATGGAAAAATATGAGATGGTTCTCAGGGAACTGAATGACAACATGAAGCACATGAATATGCATGTTATAGGTGTCCCTGAAGGAGAAGAGAAGGGAAAAGGGGCAGAAAGAAAAATAGAGGAAATAATCAATGAAGATTTCCCAACTCTTATGAAAGACATAAAATTACAGGTCCAAGAAGTACAGTGTACCCCAAACAGAATTGATCCAAATAGACCTATTCCAAGACACTAATCAGATTTTCAAATGTTAAAGACAGAATTCTGAAAGCAGCAAGAGAAAAGCAATCCATCACATACAAAGGAAGCTCAATGAGACTAAGTGTGGATTTCTTAGTAGAAACCATGAAGGTGAGAAAGCAGTGGTAGGATATATTCAGGATACTGAGAGAGAGAAGCTGTCAACCAAGAATCCTATATCCAGAAAAACTGTCCTTCAAAAATGAGGGAGAGTTTAAAATATTAACAGATAAACAGACACTGGGAGAGTTGGTGAACAGGAGACCTTCTCTACAAGAAATACTAAAGACAGTGCAACAGACAGATAGGAAAAGACAGGAGAGAGAGGTTTGGAGAAGAGCGTAGAAATGAAGATACTAGGACATTAGAAGGAGGGTAGAGATCAGGCATTTGATGCTGAAGGAGTACAAAATATTCAACAGAATTGATTATATAGATCCAGAAATAGCACAATTCTGAGTGATGGTAGCACAATATTTCAGAGGAGAATAAACACAGAGTGGAAAACACCATGTGCAGTGGAGATAGAGATTGAAATGCTACAGTTGCAAGCCAAGGAATGCCAAGGATTGTCAACAAACCACCAGAAGCTAAGAAGAGGCAAATGAATGGTCCTTCCCTATAGATTTCAAAGGGAGCAAGACCCTACCAACACCTTGATTTCAGAATTCTAGGCTCCAGAATTGTGGGAAAATTAATTTCTGTTTTAAAAAAATAAATAATAGTAGCTAATGTTAATTATTTAGAAATCAATTGCAACAACCCAGGGGAACTTCCAGGGAAGATGGCGGAGTAAAGAGCTCCAGGACTGTCCTTCCAACAAAGTACCTATCAAACAGGCAAGAACTGTCTGGAATAACTGTTCTGGGGTTCCAGAGGCCAGAAGAACACTGTACACAACCAGGGAGAAGCAGGAGGAAGAGGCCAGTGAACTACGGTAAAGAACAGCAAGTAGCTCTCTCTGCATCATGGCCATTCCGTATTCCTGAGATGGGCTGCCTGGGGATCCAGTCCCTATGTGGCTGCCCTGCCCTAGGAACAGGGGTGGGCACAGCCAAGCACTGATCACAGCTTTTGATTAGTGAATTTGGATTGTTGGGTCCTGGCTCTGAGCTTCTGTTTAAACCCACGCTGGACAAAGGCAGCAGCAGGCATTGTTTCAACCTCACCCCTACTAGCAGTGGAGCTGGTGGAGGTTTTTAAGATGCAGGGCCTCCTTCAGGCAGTGGGGAAGAGTTTCCTGAAGGGTGCCATCTGCTGGGCAGGCCAGGAAAGTGCAGCTTTAGGGAGCCATAGAAGAGGCTTTTATTGTCCTTCCCAATTCCTTCCCCAGGGCACTTGGGAGCCAGTTGGATTCCCTTTGTGGGTCCCTGGCCCTGTTTTAGCTGGGAGACACTGACAACTGACCTGCAGAGTAAATTCATCAAAATAATCAGATGCCTAAACATCAGCCAAAAAATTACAAAACATACAAAGAAACAGGAAGACACGGCCCAGTCAAGGGAACAAATCAAAACTTCAAAGGAGACAAAAAATTTGAAACAGCTAATTAAAGATGTTCAAACAGATCTCCTAAATCAATTCAAGAAAATGAAGGAAAATGTGGCTAAAGAGATGAAGGATATTAAGAAGACACAAAGAAGAATTTGAAAGTATGAAAAGAAATGTAACAGACATTATGTAGAAGCAAGGCACAATAGAAGAGATTAAAAATACACTTGAGGCATATATCAGCAGATTTGAACAGGCAGAAGGAAGAATCAGTAAATTAGAAGATAGGACAATCAGAATCTTACAGGCAGAAGAACAAATAGAGAAAAGAATGGAAAAAATTGAGGGTTTCAGGGATCTGAATGACAACATGAAGGAGACAAACATACGCATCACAGATGTCCCAGAAGAGAGAGAATATGTGAGGAAATAATGACCGAAAATTTCCCAACTCTTTTGAAAGACTTAAATATACATGGCCAATAAGCACAACATACCCCAAACAATAAATCCTAGTAGATCTATTCTGAGATACATATTAATCAGAATTTCAAATGCCAAAGATAAAAGAGAAAATTCTGAAAGCAGCAAGAGAAGTGATGCATAACATATAAGGGATCTGCAATAAGACTAAATTCCAATTTCTCATCAGAAACCATGGAGATGAGAAGGCAGTATGATATTTTTAAGGTACTGAAAGAGTGAAACTGCCAGCCCCAAATTCTTTATCTGACAAAACTGTCCTTCAAAAACGAGGGGGAGTTTAAAATATTCACAGATAAACAGAAACAGAGAGTTCATCAACATGAGACCTGCCTTAAAGAAATACTGAAGAGAGAACTGCAGGCTGAAAGGAAAAGACAGGAGAGAGAGGATTGGAGGAGAGTGAAGAAATGGAGATTATTGGTAAGAGTAGCTAAAAGAGAAACAGAGAAACAAAAAAAGATATGATATTTAAAAACCAAAGGATAAAATGGCTGAAGTACTGCCTCGAGAGTAGTAACATGGAATGTTAATAGATTAAACTCCCTGTGGTGGTTTGAAGCTGTTATGTCCCCCAGAAAAGGCCATGTTCCTTTGATCCATTCCTGTGGGTGCAGCCCTATTGTAGGTGGGACCTTTTGATTAGGTTATTCCCATTGAGATGTGGCCCAGCTAATTTGGGTCTTAATCCTCTCATGGAATCCTATATAAGAGGATAAAGGACATAGAAAACCCAGAGAAGCTGAAAGATATGGACACACCAGAGAAGCTGAGAGGGGGATCCAGTGAAGCCAGAAGCTGAAAGCAGTGAAACCTGGGAGAGAAGGACCAGCAGATGTCACATGTGCTTGGCCATGTGACTGAGGAGTCTGGATTGCCAACAGCCTTTCTTCAGAGAAGGTATCCTCCTGTTGATTGCCTTAATTTTGGGACATTTTCACAGCCTTAGAACTGTAAATTTGAATGCTAATAAATCCCCGTTGTTAAAAGCCAATCCACTTCTGGTGTATTGCTTTTCATCAGCTTTACCAAATCAAAACACTGACCAATCAAAAGACACATATAGGAAACTGGATAAATAAGTATGATCCGACTATATGTTGTTTACAAGAGACTTACCTTAGACCCAAAGACATAAATAGGTTGAAAGTGAAAGGTTGGAAAAGGATATTCCATTCAAACAGTAACCAAAAAAGAGCTGGTGTAGCTATACTGATATAGGACAAAATAGACTTTAAATGCAAAACTCTTACAAGAGACAAAAAAGGACATTATATATTAATAAAAGGGGCAACCCACCAAGAAGAAATAACAATCATAGATATTTATGCACCTAACTATGGTGCCCCAAAATATGAGGCAAACACTGGCAAAACTGAAGGGAGAAAAAGACATCTGTAAACTAATTGTTGGAGACTTCAATATACTACTCTCATCAATAGATAGAACATCTAAACAGAGGACCAATAAGGAAGCAGAACTTGAATATGATAAAGGAACTAGACTTAACAGACATTTACAAAACAGTGTACCCCAAAACAGATGGATATACATTCTTAAGTGCATATAAATCATTCCCCACGGTAGACCACATGTTGAGTCACAAAACAAGTCTAAATAAATGTGAAAAGATAGAAACTATACAAAGCACTTTGATCACAATGGAATGAAGCTAGAAACCAATAACAGGTAGAAAATTCACAAATATATGGAAGTTAAACAACACAGTCTTAATCAGTGGGTCAAAGAAGAAATTGCAAGGGAAATCAGTAAATATCTTGAGACAAATGAAAATGAGAACACTACACATCAAAACCTATGGAATACAGCAAAAGCAGTGCTGAGAAGGAAATTGATAGCCCTAAATGGCTACTTTAAAAAAGAAGAAAGAGCTAAAGTCAAAACCTTAACTGCACACCTGGAGGAACTAGAAAAAGAACAGCAAACTAATCCCAAAGCAAGCAGAAGGAAAGAAATAACAAAGATTAGAGCAGAAATAAATGAAACTGAGAATCAAAAAACTATAGAGAGAATCAACAATACCAAAAGTTGGTTCTTTGAGAAAATCAATAAAGTTGACAAACCCTTAGACAGACAAAGGAAAAAAGAGAGAGGCAAATAAAATCAGAAATGAGCAAGGGGACATTACTACAGACTTCATAGAAATAAAAAGGATTATAAGAGGATACTAAGAACAACTGTATGCCAATAAATAGACAGCATAAATGAAATGGACAACTTCCTAGAAATACATGAAGAAACTACATTGATTCTAGAAGAAGTAGAAAGCTTCAACAGACTATTACAAGTAAAGAGATTGAATCAGTCATCAAAAACCTCCCAACAGTAGAAAATAAAAAAGTATTTGCAAAGTCCTCTTGAGAGACTGAGGGAAAATATGGAAATATTAAACTTCCCTCACCTGGGGAGTTCCTGATATTCATTCCAGCATTAAGGACTCCCAATTTGATAAGCCAAGCCCTCAATCTTGGGGCTTGCCCTTATGAAACTTATTCCTGCAAAGAAGAAGCTAAGCCTACTTATAATTAAGCCTAAACAGTCACCCCCAGAGAACCTTGTTTGTTGTCAAATGTGGCCTTTCTCTAAGCCAACTCTGCAAATAAATTCACCACCCTTCTTCCTACATGGGACATGACTCCCCGGGATGTAAGTCTCCCTTGTGAACCCCAGGGATGAGCCTGGCCCTGGCATCGTGGGATTGAGAGGGTCTTCTCCTTTTTTTTTTTTTTTTTTAGTGCAATTTTATTGAGATATATTGATATACTATACAGTTACCCAAAGTATAGAATCAGGTGTTCACAGTATCATCATATAGTTGTGCATTCATTGCCACAATCAATTTTTGAACATTTTCATTACTCCAAAAAATAAGAATAAAAATAAAAGTAAAAAAGAATGCCCAAAACATCCCATACTCCTCCTCTCCCCTATGATTCATTTACTTTTTGTTACCATTTTTCTACTCATCTGTCCATACACTGGATAAAGGGAGTGTGAGCCACAAGGTTTTACAATCACATGGTCACACCGTATAAGCTACATAGTAATATGATCATCTTCAAGAATCAAGGCTACTGGGTTGCAGTACAACGGTTTTAGGTATTTCCTTCTAGCTATTCCAATACACTAAAAACTAAAAAGGGATATCTATATAATGCATAAGAATAACCTTCAGAATGACCTTTCAACTCCAAATGTGAAATCTCTCAGCCACTGAAACTGTTTTGTTTCATTTCTCTTCCCCATTTTGGTCCAGAAGGCTTTCTCAATCCCTTGATGCTGGGTCCAGGCTTATCCTTGGGGTCATGTCTCACGTTTTCAGGGATATTTATACCTCTGGGAGTCATGCCCCATGTAGGGTGAGGGCAGTGAGTTTATCTACAGAATTGGCTTAGAGAGAGGCTATGTCTGAAGAACAACAGAGGTTCTCTGGGGGTGACTCTTAGGCACAATTATAAATAGGCTTAGCCTCTCCTTTGCAGCAACAAACTTCATAAAGGCAAGCCCCAAGATTGAGGACTTGGCTTTCTAAATTGGTAGTCCCCAATGCTTGTGAGAATATCAGGAATTCTGCAGGTGGGGAAGTTTAATATTTCCATATTTTCCCCCAGTCCCTCAAGGGGGCTTTGCAAATAGTTTTTATTCTCTACCCAAATTACTCTAGCTTGTATTGGGGATTCATGCTTATTTGTACAAACCAACCAGATCTCACTCCTTGTTCAAGGTTCCATGTAATTATGGTGTTTGAATAAACTGACCATACAAGTTAAATAAAGGTTTTGCACCAAATAAACATGTCTTCCTTTGGTCTCACACAGAAGTTGAAGGTTTAAAACACAGTCAGTATTATCCTTTACCCTTTAGTCTGATTTACCTTAGTCCTAACGAGTTCATTTTGTTTGTATCTCTAATTGAAATCAGATCTCTTTTTCAGTTTCTTTAACACTTGCTGTATGGGGTAATGCTAACATTCATAGCTGAACTCTGGCTCTGAGTCTCAGGTGTCACACTGATACCGGAAATTCCAGGGACTGACCGGGTTATATGCAAAGAGCTCAGCATCTCAGAATTTAGAAATTACCATTACAACTCATGAATAGATGTGACTGTTTTAAGAGCTTACAATCGAGCAACCTTTACAATAAGCCTTCCCCTGATAACCTGTGCTCCCAGAGTCAATTCTCAGAGTTTGCCCATTATAGCTAGTCCATATTAGTGAGGCGTTACAATGTTTGTCTTTTTGTTTCTGGCTTATTTCACTCAACATACTGTCCTCCAAGGTCCATTCACCTAGTTGCATACCTCACAACTTCAATCCTTCTTGCAAGAAGTCCTTCTTGATCAAAGGGGGAAAAGAAACAAAATTAAAGTTTCAGTGGCTAAGAGATTTCAAATATAGTTGAGAAATCATTCTGGAGGTTATTCTTATTCAGTATATAGATGTTTCTTTTTGGTTTCTAGTGTATTAGAATAGCTAGAAGGAAATACCTGAAACTGTTGAACTGTAATCCAGTAACCTTGATCCTTGATGATCATTGTATACCTATATAGCTTTTATCATGTGACTGTGTGATTGTGAAAACCTGGTGACTGACACTCCCTTTATCCAGTGTATGGGCAGATGAGTAATAAAATGAAGACCAAAAAATGGGGGGGGGGGGATAAGGGATATGGGTTGTTTCAGGTGTTCTTGTTTATTTTTATTTATTTTTTTGGAGTAATAAAAATGTTCTAAAATTGATAGCGGTGATGAATGCGCAATTATGTGGTGATACGGGTGAGCCATTGAATGTATACTTTGGATGGATTATATGGTGTGTGAATATATCTCAATAAAATTTGCATTAACAAAAGGTAATGAAAGAGGCATGCAGGAATCTGTAACCTTGACTAGAAGTGGTAAGGGCTGGCATCCCTGATTTATTACAAATCTCAAACAAAATGTTTGCAGTGTTTCATATATAAATATTAAATATTTCCCATTTAAGTCTAATGCTTACCATAATTTTTAAAGATGCCATTTATCAGGTTAAAGAAATTATCTTGTGTTTCTAGATGGCTTGGCATTTTCATCATGATTGACTGCTGAGTTTTACCAAATGCTTTTTCTGTCTCCATTAAGGTGATTGCATTTTTTTATTCCTAAAGTGCTGAATTATATAGATGAGATTAATGATAAACCAAACTTGCATTCTAGGTATAGTCTCAAGGCCAAAATGACTTATGTTAAACATGGCTGCATTCAATTCACTAATGTTAAGGATATTTGCATCTGTGTTCGAGTAAGATTGACCTATGATTATCCTTTCTCATAGTGTTCCTATCAGGTTAAGTATGAAGGTGATTCCAGACTCAGTTTGGCAGTTTCTTTAAAAAAAAAGAAAAAATCTGTATTTATATCTATCTATATATCTGTATCTACCTATATATATCTATATCTATATATCTACCTACAATAGATATAGATATATAAATAGGTATATACACACATACACATATACACACATACATATACATACCATATGATCTAGCCACACCATTCTCAAGTATATACATAAGAGAATTGAAATATATATATCTATACAAGTTAAGAATAGAATTACTTATATGACCTGGCAATCCAACTTCTAGGTATATATCCAAAAGTGTTGAAACCAGGGACTCAAACAGTTATTTGCACACTGATGCTCATAGCAGCATTATTCACGATTGTCAAAAGATGAAAACAATCCAATTGTGCATCAAATAATGAATGGATAAACAAAATGTGGTAAAGACACATAATGGAATATTATTCAGTCATAAAAAGGAATGAAGTTCTGATGCATGTGACAACATGGATGAACCTTGAAGACATCGTGTTGAATGAAATAAGCCAGAAATAAAAGGGCAAATATCATATGATCTCACTGATATGAAAAAATTAAGCAAACTCATAGAGTTGGGGTCTAGAATATAGATTACCAGGTGATGGAGTGGGGTTAGGGAATGGAAGTTAGGCTTAAAATATACAGGGTTCCTATTTGGAATGATGAAATATTCTGGTTATAGATGGCAGTGGTGGTAGCACAACATTATGAATGTAATTAACAGCACTGAAATATATATCTGAATATGGTTATAAAGGGAAATACTAAGTTGTATATATGGTAATAGAATAAAATTTTTTAAAGATCCATGGAATTTCACTATACAAACAGTGAATTCTAAGTTAAACCATGGACTAAAGTTAATGGTATAATTATCAAAATGTGTTGTCATCAGTTTTAACAAGTGCTGCACACCAAGGCAAGGCATTAATAATAGGGTGTTTTTCGGGAATCCTGTATTTTTTGCACGATTGTTCTGTAAACCCACAACTCATCTAATAAAGAAAAAAAATTCTTTTTGTTCAAAAAACAAAAATCTCCCAACAAAGAAAAGGAAGTAAAACTTCCACTATTTGCAGGTGACTTGATCCGATATATAGAAAAGAGTCAAAATCTACAACAAAGCTACTAGGGCTAATAAAACGAGTTCAGCAACATGGTGGGATACAAGATCAACACACAAAAACCAGTACGGTTTCTATACACTAGTAATGAGCAATCTGAGGAGGAAATAAAGAAAATATTTCATTTACTATAGCAACTTAAAGAATCAAATATCTTGGAATAAATTTAACCAAGGATACAACGGACTTGTGCACAGAAAACTACAAAGGTTGCTAAAAACATCAAAGACTTAAATAAATGGAAGGACATTCATGTTCATGGATTGGAAAACTAAATATCATTAAGATGTCAATTCTACCCAAATTAATCACAGATTCAATGCAATCCCAATCCAAATTCCAACAGCCTACTTTTCAGAAATGGAAAAGCCAATTATCAAACTTATTTGAAAGGGTAAGTGGCAACAAATAGCCAAAAACTAACTGAAAAATAAGAACGAAGTTGAATGTCTCACACTTCCTGACTTTTAAGGCATATTACAAAGCTACCGTGGTCAAAACAGCATGGTACTGGCATAAGGATATACATTTTGACCATTGGAATCAAATTGAGAATTCAGAAATAGACCCTTACACCTATGATCAGTTGATTTTTGACAGTCCTGCCAAGTACAATCAACTAGGAAAGAATAGTGTCTTCAACACATGTTGCTGGAAGAACTGGATATCCATATGCGAAAGAATGAAAGAGGATCCCTAACTCACACCACATACAACAGTTAACTTAAAATGGATCAGTGACCTAAATATGAGAACAGGACTATAAAACTACCAGAAGAAAATGTAGGGAAGCATCTTCAAGATCTTGTGGTAAGCAATGGTTTCTTAGACTTTACAACTAAAGCACATGCAACGAAAGAAAAAACAGATACATGGGACTGCCTCAAAATTAAAAACTTGCACATCAAAGGACCTTGTCAAGAAAATGAAAAGGCAGCCTACTCAATGGGAGAAAATATTTGCAATCTATATATCCCATCTGATAAGGGCTTAATATCCAGAATATGTAAAGTATATCCTACAAGTCAATAATAAAAAGACAACCCAATTAAAAATGGGCACAAGACTTGAGTAGACATTTCTACAAAGAAGGAAATACAAGTGGCTAAAAAGCACATGAAAATATGCTGAAGATCACTAGCTATTAGGGAAATGCAAATTAAAACCACCTTGAGATATTTCATACCTACTAGGATGGCCACAATTAAAAAACCAGAAATCTACAAGTGTTGGAAAGGATGTGGAGAAATAGGAACACTCATTTATTGCTGGTGGGAATGTAAAATGGTGCATCCACCGTGTAAGAGAGTTTGGCGGTTCCTGAGGAAGCTAAGTATAAAATTACCATATGATCCAGCAATCCCACTACTAGATACTCTTCTGGAAGAAATGAAAGCAGGGACTTGAACAGATATTTGCTCACATAGTGGCATTATTGCAGTTGTCAAGGGTTGGAAGCAACCCAAGTGTCCATCAACTGAAGAATGGATAAACAAAATATGGAATATACATACAATGGGATATTATTCAGCAATAAGGAATGAAGTCCCGATGCACGTGACAGCATGGATGAATCTTGAGGACATTATGTTGAGTGAAATAAGCCAGACACAAAAGATCAAACACAAATGGTATGATCTGTTATGAGCTAATTATAATAATCCTAACTCCACAGAGTTAGGATTTGGAGTATAGGTTACCAGGAGATTGATTGGGGTTAGAGAATGGGGAGTTGGTTCTTGTACAGAGTTTCTATTTAGGCTAGCGTTAAAAGTTTGGAAATGGATGGTGATTGTAATTAACAGCACTGAACTGTATAGGTGAATGGGTTAAAAGAGGAAACTTTAGGATGTGTAGATTACTAGAATAAAAATTAAAAGATAAAACATAGTGTACAACAGAATGAACCCTAGTGTAGATGATGAACTATAAAGCTAATAGTACAACTATAAGAATGTTCTTTCATGAATTATAAAAAAATGTATGATACTAATACAAGGTGGTAATAATAGAGTGTTATATGGGGGGAAAAGGAACCAAATATAAATACTGGTGTTAGAACTATTTTAATACTCTTTCTTCAATTGTAACAAAGGTAATTAAAAAAAAGTACGATTTATAAAATAAAAGTGCTACCATTAATAGTAAATGTTTCACACAAATGCAGGATATTGGTGGTGGGGAAATGTACAGGAATCCTGTATTTCATGCATGATTGTCTTATAAACTCACAGCTTCTGTAATAAAAAGATTTTTTTAAATGAACTAAAATAATAACACTTAACTGTAAAAAATTTAATACCTTTCCTTTCCTCCTTGAACTCACATTTTTATTCTTTTTCTCTCACATAATATTATCCTAATAGCATATGTTTTATGCTTTGAAGACATTTATTAATTACCCTATCATACACTTCTGTGACAAAATATGCATTTAAATTTAAAATTTTTAATTTGTTATAATTCCTGTGATTCAAAAGTACCTAAAGGTTAATTCAGTTCAGAAGGCATATATATTTTTTATCAGTACACATTGATAAAGAAAACTTGATTGCCATGTCGAATCAAAAAGAATAAGATTAGCGGTAGTTTGGTCTGGCATCTATGTTTTTGGAATTCCTAACATTGCCAAGTGATCGACATGCCCCCTTCTTGTCTTCACTTGACTTTCCTGAAGTGGTTGCATGAAAAAACCTGTTTGACTGAATTAATGAACTGTTAGCCAATTTAGTAATCTCTAAATTAGTAAATATGACTGAATTTTCTGAGGCATTATATCTAAGAAAAAGATCAAATATATCTTTACACGTGAAAGAGAATCTTAAGTTCTTTAAAACAAATCCATAAATAATTTCTTCTTTGTCCTCATTCTTTAAAACATTTAAATGTAATTGTATGGGGAAGGAAAATGCACAAGGGACAAACATTTTAAAGGAAGGGCTACTTGAGTGAAACCATTCTTTATAAAACAGGGAAAAATAAAATTTTCTTTGACATTCTTGATGTCAGAAAGTCTCAAAGGTGAATGTTTTGTTGACCTCCGGGAAAGCTGATGTTCAGCCAGTATGTTCCAGAACAGCTTTCTTGCTTGTTAAGTTGTTGAAACATTGCAGGGTAAGTTGGTAAATGAGCACTTCTCCCAGCTCTGGAGGGCCCTTGGAAAGCCCTGACCTCTTGCCCTGGATACCCCAGACTAGATAACCTAAATCCATGAGGAGTTAGTCATGCATAACAGGGGACCTCCAAGACCAAGTGGTATCTAATTTGATTGGACGATACCCCGAGTTAACTACTTTTTGTGATATATCTGCAACCAAGGGACTTCTACTCATTTCAGGAAATGGGGCAAGATGAGAAATCAGACTTCTAGAAGGGAGCAATCAAACTAGGGGATTTAGCTTAAATCTTTTAATGATACAGGTCTTAAAGTACCTCTTCTCCTTGGGAGCAGTGTGGAAAAGTGGATCATTGCAAGCCAGTAGAAGAGTCTCGCTGAGGCTTTAGGTGGCAGGAGGCAATGGCTCCATTAGGTGAGGCCAGACATAACATGTCTGCTAAGAGAGAGAAAAGCAGCCCCTTGCACTGGGAGCTGGCCTGGCATGCACAGTGGGCTCTTGGTGTTCTCCAGTTGAACAGGAACAATTTTAGAGAACACCAGTCTCTGCCGTGGCCTCCCTGTAATCATGATGGCCAAGAAAAAACAAGACCCCTCTATAATCGTATCTGAACGCAGACCAAAACAAGACATTGTCAAAACCACAAAAATATCCAACAGCCCCCACCCCCCAATCCTGGTTAATAAGAGTGACTGTAGCCTCTTTAATAATTGCAGCTTTAGCCTTGCTTTCTGCCTTTTGGATAAGAGTTATGGAGATACCCAATTATATAATTACCTCTGCTTTCTGACAGCATCCAATCCAAAGCAAAGTCCCACTTTTTAGAATCCTCCCCAAGTCAACGAACACAAGCCCATGTTCTATGACGAGGCTTTTCTAACACCACCTTCTTGATGAGTCTATGGTTCCCCCAAGGAGTGTGTTCTCCTTTGTTGCTGAGAGTCAACAAGCCCAACTACAATTGTCTACAGGTAGCTGCTCTATAGTTATCTACAGGTGTTTTGCTTTGTTTGTTTTTACAGGTGTTTTTCCGATTTGTCTTGGCTGGAGGGCCCTGATATTTTCATGGTTCTGTAATGCCCCAGAACACTTTCAGAGCATTTAAAAAAAAATAGTCAGGTTTAAATTGCCTTTCTCAAAGAGCATGTCACTGAGAGATTCTTATGGTAATGTTCTTTGACCACTGAGAATCAGAAAAAGCAAGTACACTGGCCATGGCTATAATTATGACTTAGTGGCATAGAGGATGTGGGGATTTGCTGACTAATCGAGGCTCATGCTCCTGGTACTTGTAGGAAAGTTAAACGATATTTGGTTCTTTTCCCTAGCTCTTCATTATGTATATTATTTTAGCCAGTAAATAATGGTAGCAATTAGATACATGAGAAAAGTTTTTATTTATGTACATTATAAAAACAAATATTAAGCGTAATTAAAGAGTAATGATTACTTTGTGACATTCTGCTAGGTCCAGATTTGCAAACAAATAAATCATGTTTGTACTACTTGTGAAAGTATATATTTACTAAGTAAGCACAGAGTAGGAATAATATTTCGAGTTTACAGGCATTCCTTCAATGTTTTATGATTCCTGCTGAGGCCTTCGTGCACTGGAAAGGGCTTTGGAGCCTCTATTCCTGTGGAAGGGGCTCACCGGGTGGCAGCCTTCAGGTGTTATCCTGGGAGCCCTCCAGGGCTAAAATTTTGATATTCAGTGTAGCTGAAGGAATTCTCCCAAAGGTGTTTAATTTTGGTGAAGTGGAACCTTCTCTTTTACCTCAGGAACAAATGCCTGGCTGCATCCTTTTCAATCTGCACACGTGTATGCATGTGTTTATATGTGTGAGTGTGTGACGGTGTGTGGTTATTCTGCTGTTCTGTCTAGAGACCTCCACTCAATCTCCGTGTTTTCTGCATAACTCCCTCGTCTGTGATCATCTTTTGTGCGGTGGCATTCCAGTGCAGTCTCCATTCCGTGCTCTGTGATGCAGGAGGCCTGTCTCCTGCACTGTCGTGCCTTCAGCAAATGTCCTAGGTTGCCATCTCTTCCATTCTGCAAAGTAAATATCTCTTTGTTTGCTCTCGGCCATTAGAGCAGTGGTTCTTGACCAGGGAGACATTTGACAATGTCTGGGTTCATCTTTTGTTGTCACAGCTGGCTTGTAGTGGGTGGAGACCAGGGATGACGTCCAGCTTCCTGCAGTGCCCAGGTTAGCGCCACTGCAGGGAATCTTCCGGATGCTAATATTAATGGTGCTGCAGTTAAGAAACCTTGATAGAGAATTTTGTTGAAATGGCACATCTGGTAATAGCGTCACAACATAAAATAGTTTTTGTCTTGGAGTTATTTTAATCACTTGCTTTCTGTCAATATAATAAGTCTTAAGGGGGAAAAGATATAAAATATGTGCTAATTCTGCTTTCTTAGACTGGAAGCCTGTGAGCTACATCATTAATTATTCCTGTTTATATTTTTAAAAAGAGGGATAAAGTTCTGCTACATTACAAATAATTGAAAAGCCCTGTCTTAAATATATTTAACAAACCAATGAAATTTTATAAAGTTCTATTTTTTGGCTCCGTATTTTTATTCTTAGTCACATTCTTCTTCCTCACATATAATAAAGTGAGAGTGAACTTTAACATGCATAACAGTGATAACTTTCAAAATATTCAAAAAGCAGCTAGAGAGCAAACTTCAAAGAATGTCATGAGTCACAGTTCGACAACTTCAGCTATTTCTATTATTGTAAAATATATCACACATACAAAAAGGTGTTAACTTTCAATGTACAGCTCGACAAGCAGTTGTATAGATAATTTCAAAAATTGTTGTGGGTTGCAGTTATACAGGCACAGTTCTTTCCCCATTATGCAATATAAGGTATATACAGAAAGGTGAAGACTTTCCAAGCACAATTCAACGAGCAGCTATAGAGCAAATCTCAAAGGATGTTACAGGTTACAGTTCCACCATGTCATTTACCTCCTTCCAGCTATTTCAACACCCCAGCAGCTAAAAAATATATATATATTTATATAAAGTTTCAGTATTCATAGATCTCTGTTTAATCTTACCTTGTTTGTTGCTACCCCTTCCTCTCAGTTAATCTCTTTCTCCATCTTCAGGGGTGTCTAGGCAGTGAGTTTCATACTGAAATGGGGAGTCAACAATATGGGGAAGGGGGCTGCATCTGATTGTTTAAAGTGAGAATTTTTGTGTATATCTTAGTATGGAAGTCTACACTGATAAATGTTAAATAGAAAACTCAGTTGAAATTCATCACCACAATCCCATCCCAAGCAAAGGATATTTGTTTACCAAATGTGCATATACTAGGCAGCAGTGTACTCATTCCAAACAGCATCTTTGTGTGTCTTTTTTTACCCCCAGTTCCACAAAGAAACTTGGACTTTATTTCAAAGTATTTGTAATTATAAGCATTTGACCTCCAGTTTCCTTTTCTCCCTTTTTATTTAATGCCAAGCATGTTCTTTCATTCCTTTTATTGCACAGAGATAAACTTTGCTGTCCAGTTTGTATGTGAGTCTGTGACTCCACTGTACATTCAGGGCTCAAAATAGTACAGCAGGCGAGCACAGTGGACTTGAGAGAGCTCCCTTGTCATTGTTCCTAAAAGGGACATCCCCTCTGTGGTATGTTCCTGTTTGGAACATCTGTTTCACGTCTCTCCAGCATTTGGTGAGATAACTTAATAAGATGGCAGGAGGCCGAAAAAATATGCTGCAATGAAATGTCCTAAAATGACACTTAGTTCTATTTATTGCTTCACAGAACACAGCTGAAGGCAAGAACAAAAGTTCAAGTTAGCACCAACATGTAAGGTCAGAGAGGACGGCAGGGATGGTTTAGTTTCTTGTTCTTTGGGTTCGGTTCTGTGCCGTGTATGGCATTGAATAGAACACCAAGTCATGGCTCCTAGGCCAATGAGTGTCTTCCTCATGCAGGTTGGTTACATTCATTCTGCTTCTGGATTGCAGAACACAAGATCAAACCTCAATTGCCTCTTGTGACAATTGTCAGGTAAATCCAGATGCTTCAGCACAATTCATGATTAGTACTAGAGAAGCACAGCAGGTATGCCCTCTGATCAAAAGTCCCACCACCACTCGTCATAAATGAAAATGAGCTATCGTAAATTAAAATGTTTGGAAACTGCAGATATGTTTTAACAAGTCAGTTTTGGCCGCGGGACAGAAGCAGAGATAGGTTCGTAAATTACTTGTCAAGAGACATACTTTAGGTGAGTGCTTTGGAAGAAAACTGGCTCTTCAGAAGGAAACTTCACTGCCATAATCATAAAGTGGTGTGCATAAATGGAGAGCAGCAGAGCACCTTAATTTTATGATTCTCTGATGTTATCTGTGATTTTCCTGGTGTTCTAGAAGAAGCCGCTTCCCTCCCCAAACCCCCTGGACCTAGAAATGTGCTATGGGCATGAAGACTCTTTTGGCTTCAATTTCTCAGAGGAATGAGCCCGAGAGAGAGGATTATCATGTCGTATCCTTTACTGGGGAGTGCAACTCTTGGGGAGAGGAGCCCAAGACAAGAGGTGGTTGGGCAGGAGGGGAGGGAATGTGAGTTCAAGAATGATTTAGCACACTGGCCATCACCGTGGGCAACTGGTTGCTTCATCCAGGGAGTTGTCTAGGAAGTCATGGTGGTGTGTTTCAGGTCCATCCATGTGAGGAGGGGAGAGGCATTTGTTCATTGGGTCCCAGGCCCCACTGATCAAATGTTTGCTCTCCCAGAGCAGCCTCTTCTCTGCATCTCCGGGTTGCACGTGGGAGAGCTTTGAGAAGGCAAGAAGCATACAGCTTGGGTCAGAGAGCCTTCAGGGTGCAGCTGTTCGGAGCTTGTTGCAGCCTGTGCAGCACTGGGCAAATAAAGACCATCTGTAGCTTCCCTCATTTTGTTTTACATGTTTGCCACCATATAAGCTTTGGCACCCAAATTAAGAACAAACTTTATAGAATTGTTAATTGCAGGTAAGGGCTATGGACCTGTTTAACAAATACCCCTATACCCAGCTGACAGAACTAACAAATGTCAACATTTTTATATAGTTACATGTGTTTAAAAAATTCTGGTTCACTTCCCCATCCTACCTCTCCAGATGTAAGCATTACTCTGGAGATTGTGTGAATTACCATTAGTGTTTTCTACATAGGATATATCTCCAGACAGCCTCTATTTTACAGAAATGCTGGATATATTCTTTTGTGATTTACTTAGGTTCACTGAAAATATAATATTGAGATTTACCCATGTGAATACCTGTCCTTTTAATTAATTTACTTAAAATTTCATATAGTAACTTATCATATAAACATTTCCACAATTTTATTTACCCCTTTGTCATGAACTGAATGCTCTGGTATTTTGCCCATCTCTTGCTCACCAGATGGCCTGTCACAGTTTCATGCCTGCTTGCAGAAGATACGGGACCCCTGGGTCAGAGACAAAGGACTTCGTTACTAACTCAGTGAGCAGCACATGCTTTATGTTTGTACCTGTTCTCCTTGACCCCTCAAGTTCTATGGGGGTGGCATGAGAAGTCCAGGTGTACACTGCACACACAGTGGGTCTGCATTGCAGCTGAGGAGCCCCAAATATTTTTAATGGGCAGTAACAAGCCTGCCTAAACTTTGGTCTGGAGGGAGACGCTGTGTCTGTCTCCCAAGGCTGTTCACTCCATAAACACCCATGACAGTATAGAGAGAAAGCTGTCAATGTGTCTGCCAGGCACAATGTACAGACAGGTGACAGACACCCATGGAGAACTGTCTCCCATCCACATTATCTTATTGGCAGACTTTAAGTTTGTTTATAATTTTCTACATTTCAGAAATTGTTTAATGAACATTTTCTGTGTGTTTCTTTGCAAAAGTTTCTCTGTGCTGTATATTAGGAATGGAGGTTCTGAGATCTGTGTGTACACATCTTCAACTTTTTAGATGTTGCCAGCTTATCCTCTAAAGTAGCTGTCACATTTTGTATTTCCACTGACAGCATAGTGATTATGGTATGCTGTTTCCTCAGCCTTGTCAACATTTTGTCTATCAAACTTTTAAATTTGTGCCGATTTGGTGGGTGTGAAATAGAATTTCATTGCTTTAATTTTCATTCTCTGATTCCCATTTGGGGTATATCTTTTTTTTCTGTTATATTATTTCTTTTTTTATGATGACTTATAGGTGTTCTTTATATCCTTTTTTTTTTTTAAAGTTTTGCTTTCCACATTTAGGACTTTAGCCTTATCAAACTTTGTTTAATGCAGCTGGAATTTATTTTTGTGTCTGGAGTAATGTAGGAACCTAATTTTATCTCCCCCCCCCATGAATAGCCATTTTCATAAAGCTCCTGGTATAACGAAGTCTATCTTTTAAAGCTCTATTTATCTATCCCTGCAGCACTTCACTGTTCTAATTACTTGAGTTTTATAATATGCCTTGGTGTGGGATGGCCATGTCCACTTTCCTTCTTTTCAAATTGCTTCCAAAAGGCTATACCTAGCTCTTTATTCTTCATTGAGAATTTTAGTATCAGTTTGTCGGGTTTCATTAAAACTCTGCTGGGGTTTTGTGAAATTGAATTTATAGATTAATTTGGGGAGAATGACCTCTTTATGATATTGAATTATCTTTCTGTCACATCATATACAATTTTTTAGTCTTTTTAAAAATGTTATTGGGCTTCTAAAATGTATTTTCTCAACACATAGCAGGATTAAGAACAGTTTCAGCGTTTCCCAAAGTCGCTGAGGTTGTCTGTTTGTAGATTCATCCTCCCCCACACCTGACCCCTGCAACCACTGATTTGTTTTCCACCCTTCTGGTTTTGCTTTGGAGAATGTCACATAAATGGAATCATACAGCGTGTAACCTTTTGAGACTGACTCCTTCCACTCAGCACAATGCCTTTGAGGTTCCTTGAAGTTGTGTTTATCAACAGTTTGTTCCTCTGTATTGCTGGGTCTTGTTCCATGATGTGAATGTGCGACGTTTTGTTGATCCATTTGCCAGTTGAAGGACATTTGCGTTGTTACCAGTTTTGGGGGATTATGAACAGAGCTATTGTACGCATGCATGTATGTACGTTTCACTTCTCAGGGATAGTTAAGGATGGGATTGCTAGATCTTCTTTTATGTCCATATTATTTTCATTATAGATTTTTTACCTCATCTACTAGATTCTTGTTGCTGTTGTGAATGTATTGTTAAAAGATTTTCCTACTGGATTGTTGTTGGTATACAGGAACTCTGTTGATGTTTGTGTGTTGACCTTGTATCCAAAAATCTTGCCAAATCTCTTACTGGTTTTAAGAGTTTGTCTGGAGGTTCCATTAGAATTTTTATGATTTGCCCATCATATTGTGTGCAAATTATGAAAATGTTATGTCTTCCATTAAGTATATTTAAGTATATATATGTTTATGTGTGTGTGAATGTATATATACGTACATAAGTACATACACCCTATTTTTAAACATCTTGGTTCACTTTCTGAGATTTCCAGAACAAGGTCGAATAGAACAGGTGACAGCAGGTCTCCCTATCTTATTTTTTCTTGCGTCAGTTGGGTATCTCAGGGCCATCCTTCCAGGTTTGTGCTTTTCCCCTAGCCCTCCTTCCCTTTTCCTTTCTGCTCAGGTGGAAGCCCCCTCGGTTGAGGAGGGGGAGCGCGTGCCTCTCTGCTTTGTCGCTGCTCTCGTCTTGGAGCGTAGCTCTCTGTGGCATCAGCTTGGAGGGCAAAGTCCCCCATCAGCCTCGGCAGCCTGGGCAAGTACTGGCTCCAGCTTTCTGGCATCGGCTGCTTTTCGTGGCCTGAGCAGCAGAGGCCAACTGGGGTTACTGCTCTCTCACTGATGTGAGGGCACAGATGGCTCTGGTGTGTGATATTGTTTCTTCTCTGTTACAAGCTTTCATCTAAAAATCAGTGTGGCAGGCTCCCACTGACTTACAAGCCCTTCAGTGTTGTCAGGTGCTTTTGACGTTATCACTGTCTGGTTCATTTGCTGTTTACAGTGGAAGGGTTGAATCTAACATCTGTGACCAGGAACCAAAACCCTGCCATTCATTCATTGAAGTTTTTATTCAAATGAATCTATGTATGTTTGTGTGTGTGTGCATTTCTGAAATGCTGTAGTTTCTCCCTGAAAAGAGCATCCTGTTATTGCATTATAGTTTCTATTCTTCCTCTTTACTCCTTAATTCTTTTATTGCATATTTTAGATAGCATGATTATTTTCATTTCCAGGGCCACCAATTCTCCTGCTTGTAGCATTTTCTCCTCTCTTTTATTTCCTTTTGTGCCATGCTTTCTTTTATTTGCGTTCATCTTCACAAGGTTTAAAAGATATTTTTAATGGTTTGTCCTGTGTACCTTTCTGGGCTGTAGAAGTGTCCTTTGGACCAGAATTGTGTTTATTTCTTCTGGGTCATCTTGAATTTTTTTTTTTAAACAGTTCTATTCTCACATTACACAATCCATCCTAAGTGTGCAATCAGTAGCTGCTGGTATAATGACATAGTTACGCATTCACCACCAAAGTCAGCATGAAAACATTCTCATTTCTTCCAAAGAAGAAATTCCCATACCCCTGATGTTCCCCTGTTCCGATTTGCTAATGCTGCCATTTTGCAAAACACCAGAAATGGATTGGCTTTTATAAAGGGGGTTTATTTGATTACAAAGTTACAGCCTTAAGGCCATAAAGTGTCCAAAGTAACACAAACTAGGTGGCTTAAAACATCAGAAATTTATTGTCTCAGAGTTCTGGAGACCAGATGTCCAAAATCAAGGTGTTGGCAGGGCCATGCTGCCTCTGAAACCTGTAGGGGAGGATCCTTCCTTGCCTCTCCCATTTTTTGCTGGGATTCCTTGTCGTTCCTTGACTTGTAGCCTCAGAACTTCACCCTCTGCCTCTGTCATTACATGGGCTTCTTCCTGTGCGTCCTTGTCTTTACGTGGCATTCTCTTCACTTAGAAGGACACCAGTCATATTGAATTAAAAAGCTCACCCTACTCGAGAATGACTTCATCTTAATTTAACCAATCCCATCTGTAATGACCCTATCTCCAAATAAAGGCACATTCTAAAGTCCTGGGGATGAGGACTTCAGCATAGCTTTTTGGGGACACAATTCAACTCACACCAGCAACCCTGACTATATCATGGATAATGAAAACAATGGAAACGTGGCTCTCTGCTTATTAGCTTCTACTCCTTCTTCCACATTCTTTGGGAAGAAAAAAGGGACATAAATAACTAAATATGTTTCCTCTGAGAGGTCGTTTAGGCAACATGGACATAATTAGTGCTGATTTGGTGCCAAATAGACTCTTTGGTCAAGGAAAATAAATTTCTACTTAACTTTAGAAACTGCGGGAAGTTTACTCTTAGGAGTTCCTCTGAGAGAGGAAGTTGGGCTACTTTGATTGTTAATAAGTCTCCTTGTTTGCAGATGCTGTCATCACCCCATCTTAAGCCTCTTTTGGCTAATGGGCCCTACCTGCGATTTTAGTTTCTAAGCCCTGCTGTGGATTTAGCTCTGATCATGCTTGGAATTAGTACAATGTTTTTGGAACTGGATACACATCCTTTTCTATTATTTATGAGAGATATTTTAATTTTGGATTTCTTTCTCTTTTCTTTTTAAATGACATCTTTGTCTTCAGAATCATTTGTTTTTGGATCTCCTGTTTACGTCACTGGATTCTGGGCTAAAGCTTTCTGTAAAAGAATGAGTCATCAAGTCTCCATCATAGAGGCGTTTGGCAAGATTGTAATATGTATCACCTTCCCACGCCCGTTACAGAGATTTACCCAGTAATGTAATTAACAGATGAATATTTTTAGATTTTGGTTAGAAAATAATATGCTTTATAGAAACTCTTTTCTAGTACTTCATGTATTTCAATGCTTTGACTATTTGATATTTATATCTATATATTGGTGTTTCATCCTTACCTTTACAGTTATATTTATACTTACGTTTACATATATCCTTATACACATGTGGTCCAGACATGCAGACGTTTCTACAGCTGATTCTGTGCTGAATCCAGATGATTTCCACTAGAAGATGTGTTTTGCTAATCCTGGGATTAAGGAATGTGAGTCAGAGGTGTGGATTTGCTTACCCTACCCTCCTTTTTTTAAAACAATTCCTTTGGTCCATGGTGGACCCAGCGGCCTGTTCACCATGGTGGTCTCCAACCCGTATATCACAGGGGAGAGCTGGGTATTCTGCAAGGCTGTCAGCCTTGTGCCTGGTGCATGACCAGGCTTCAGAATCTCCAACCATTATTATTTCATTATTATCCATCATCGTGCCCTCCTTTGCCTTTTATTCCTTCTCCTCCTCTTCTTCCTCCTTCCCCAGGGTTCTATCATTGAATCCTAGTGGGGTGCCTAGCACAAATTAGGAATGAATGAATGAGTGAATGAAGACTGAAATACGTCTGTGCCCATTTTAGGGAGCAAACACAGGAGGACGAAAGGTTCTCAATGGGTATTTCTTCTATCTCCAGTTTCTTTTCATAATACCTGGGTTGGTTGTAGCCATGGCACATCCCTTGAGGCTAACAGTAAACGGTAGATTAAAGGTATG
Organism: Choloepus didactylus; assembly: GCF_015220235.1. NCBI lineage: Eukaryota > Metazoa > Chordata > Mammalia > Pilosa > Megalonychidae > Choloepus > Choloepus didactylus. Next base: position 122,233,534 of record NC_051334.1, on the reverse strand, counting down.
ATGACCATAAGAGGAACTCAGTTGAGCTTTGTTAGCCCTAGAGTGGGATGGAGCCAGTAGAGGATGCCCAGAGAAGTAGTGTCTCCTGGGTGGCCTAACGGAGGGTGGGCAGGAACATCCGCTTTTCCTTCTGGGAGGTCCACAGCTCAACCAGGCTTCCCAGACTCTCTTCTGTGAAGGGACAGGGCTTGGTGGTGGTTACTATCTTTGCTGCTTTCAGACCATGCCATGAGTTCCCATGCAGGATCCATAATGTTTGAACTGGTCTGTACCCTCTTCAATGAGACAAGTTTGCATACATGGGGTGTGGCAATGTCAAGTTTCCATAACGCTTTCTAAATGTTTCCTTTTGCTTTCTTTGTCTGCCTCGTCATGGACCAGGGACAGACAGTTGGTGGACAAACTCAGGTTTGCAGACTAGACTTTTGGAGTAGCAGTGTAATAATCAGTTAACCTAATCATCAACTCAGTCCTGGCCATTGTCTCACCTATGGTAAATTAAAACTGGTTCATTCATCTGCCCATGAGTGTCTTATCATTGTTCCACAAGCTTGGGGTATAAGGTGAACAATTCTGGCAAAATCCTTCCTTTGGCAGCCCTTCATTGTCAAACCCTACAGGAGAGGATTTACAAAGAGTGATGAAGACCAAGGCAACATCATTCAACTAAGCAAATGTTTATAGCAGGTCCCCTCTGTGCTCAGCACCATGGGTTACAGTGAACGCTGCTGCCTCCATGCCTTCTGCACTCAGAGTTCAGCCTCTGGTGGGGTTAGTGGAAGCGAGACCAGAATTGGACAAGTTATGTGGGTGCCAAGAGCCATGGGTATGTAGAAGATTGATGGTTTCTGCCAGGACAATCGAGGGCAGGCTTCATGCAATATTTGAGCTGATTCTAAAGAACCACCAGAGAGATGCTGTCAGGTCAAAAATGCCAGATGGAACTGGAGAAGGGGGAGAGGAGAATCCAAATTAGAGGGAAGAATGTAAGTAAAGCAAAGAGGTGACAAGTGTCTGGTATGTTTTGGAAATGGCGAGTAGGCCAACAGGGCTAGAATTTGGGTAAATGGTATAGTGAGCATGCTGTTGGGGCATTCAATGGGCTGTTATTCTGGCTTCAGACTTGGCAGATGTCAAAAACCTGCCTTCTGCTCTCTAATCCAAAAGAGCCACAGATGGTTCTTGAGCAGAAACAAGAGAGCACCGTAAGACGAGGGCTCAAATGCCAGGGCTATTGGGTCCTCGGTGCGGATGGTGAGGGCTGGAAAGAAGGCAGAGGGAGTGAGACTGGAAAGGAGGTGATGACTGTGGGTGGGCAGTGAGTGTGGAGAATTGGTGGGATTCCAGCAAGAGAGGAACAGAAGTCTTCCCTGTGGCTTCTGACTTGAGCAGTCATGAAGATGGCAATGTCTTCTTACGAATACAACTAGAGGAACAGATGTTTGGGGAAAGGGACATTTAGAGTCAAAGTGAGTACCAGTGGGCAGTGGGGAAGGGGTCAGGCTTAGGTTTTAAAGTAACGTGGGGTCGTTCATAAGACATAAGGAGGGGCGTGCTGACCACCTGGAGGCTGGGAACCATCACGACCAAATTCCTCAACCCATCAAAAATCTGGGCATTTCTTGATACATGACCACAGCCTACGGCGCCCTCCCAAGGGCAGGTGAGGAAGAGGCTCCAAGGTGCAGAAGAGCAGACCTCAAGGTGTTCAGGTGAAGCTGAGCAAGTGTTCCTGCCAGTCCCCAGGCGTGTGTGTAGCCAGTGCAGGTTCCCTTCACCTCTGCCAATACTCACCTTCTCCGTGAAGCTCTCTGCAGGTACCCCTTCAGTGTGCCATTGGGCTCCTGCCGGAACCCTGACTGAACCCCAGCCTGCCTGACTCGGGGCCCAGCTTGCTCTGCATGACATCAGAATGGAACACCTGCCTTTAAAGTTGTCAAAGGAGTGGAATTAGATAAGACGGTTAAGAAGGACTAGTTATAGAGATAGGAGGAAAACCAGGAAGGTGTGGTAGCCTAGCATCAGGTTGGAAAGATCTACAGTGCAAGTCTACTATAAAAAATAGTGATATTATTGAAGTAGGTGTCTGGCAATGTTGTAAGCCAGCCCTTCCATAGCCCTGCCTGTGTCTCAGCCACTGTTGGATTATAGGCGGTTTACGTGTTTTAACTCTTTAATGCCCCATGAGATAGGTAATATTACTATGCCTGTGTTACCTGGCGGGAACTGAACAGCAGTGGGCTTAGGTAGCTTGCCCAAGGTCACACAGCTAGTAAGTGATGGTGCAGGAATTGTCATCTTCTCTCATGACCGTGCTGCATCATTGCTCAATTTAAGCAACATTGAACTTCCCAAAAGAAAATGGCTCATATTAATCGGGTATTAAGTTTTGTTTGTTTTGTTTTGGTTTTTATAGGAGAAGGAACTAGGGAATGGTGGGATAGGGGAGGGCAGAGTGGAGGTTTCAGGTGCGAACAAACGAGGGAGGATTCACGTTAAAGATGAGTTCATCATCTCAGGTTAGTTCCCGAGTCCGTGTTATGCAAGGTCTTTGCGAGTAGAACGGGGCCTTGAACTCTTAGAGAAAAGCCTGTAGAGTTTAATGAGGGCGAGTGTTTTTTATTGACCCACCAGGACTTCACGCTTGAGGGACGGCCACAGACGAGTTCCTTCTACTCTTGTTCTCAGAATCAGGGCCCCTGAGGATCTAGCACCACTTTACTGGAAGTGGCGAGGTGATGCATTCATGTCCAACCTTAAAATCACAAGTCAATACTAAAGTTGGAACAAATTCCACACTCCTTTTTCATTCCCTCTTGGGGAAAATACGTGTGATGACTGTGAGTATAATACGAGATTTGCAGTACTGAGGTTGGGGTGAATGGAAGTGAGGGGTGGGGGGGCAGCTGCAGGGCCCAGGAGACAGGTCACGTGCATTTCAGCAGGGGGCTCCATTCCTGGAATGCTCTCTTGATTAACGAGGAATTGGGTTACTTTACCTTTGAGGGTGAGGACTGAAGATGGGGAGAACCGTGAATGTTTACTTTGCTCAATGTGAAATGAGACATGCATTAAAGCAACCTGGGAAAGAGGAAAGCATAAACTAGCACACTGATTTTCTACAATAGTCCATATAGAGCAGTTTTTCTGAGCCCAGAAGAAATTCTGCTTTAACTTTGCTAAAGATTTGCTTCTTACCTTGGTGTCCTCGCCTCCCGTCACTGAGCATTTGATGCACATTGATGAAATCAGGGGAATTTGTGTTCTCCAGCAACTCTCAAAGCCCTCAAGAGATGTTCTGAGAGCCAAGCCAGTACTGGAGTGTGTGTGTATAAAAAGACCCAGTCTGTTCTTCTGATTTTATAAGCAAACACGAGATATAAAGAGGATCTGTGAAATAGTCAATTCCCAACAAAAACAGCTGGTATATAATCTTTGTGTGTGTGTATGTGTGTGTGTGTGTGTGTATATATATATATATAGGTGTGTGTGTGTGTGTGTGTATTCATTTATTATTTAAGAAATTGAATGTAGACTGAATTTAAATTTGATGGCATTGTAGAAAATACAGGATTTTATAAGTGAAAGCACTTGAAAACATCAATGATGAAAAACTCTTTCAAATTATATTTTAAGAATTTGACTGCTTTCTAAAATTGCATTCGATATTAGAGCCACATCAAACAAGCTATATTAAAATATTATCTTAGCTAAAAAGTTTAAATCGGATTGTAGCTCACTTGAGCACCTCATTTGGGAGAGGAATGTGAACTATTTCCCTTGAAATTAGCTAACAATGACCTTGGCTGGCCTTCAAATAGATTAGCCTAGAAAACATTTCTTGATATTTACCCCTTGTTACTAACCTCTTAGTATATTCTGTCACTATTCATTTTCCTATTATCAGCCTTTATTTATCTACAAGAACATTTTCACATAAATTTCATTTCATCCAAGGATGATAAAGAAGAGCCTTGGATGAGATGAAACTCATCTTGAGTTACAGCCTCCAAAAGCTGGAGACATTTTTGCCTTGCTACCAAATGTCTAGTAATAAGATCAGGACTTTAAAAATTCTAATAACTTCCTCAGGCCAAGAAAGGTAATAAATCTCGTGTAGCTCAGCATAAAGGTACTGAGCAAGGCACACGTGATGAGACCAAAGAGATGGATGATGGAGTAGCTACGGTGGCTGAATTTAAAGGGTATTTGGGGAACTAAAGATAGACTTCTATTTTAAATGCCTAAGATCTTAGCACTTCAAGTGACTTTCCATCACTTTTGCCATGTTCAGGTCCTTAAAGGCGACTTGGTAGGCCCGGCTGACACCCAAGGGGAGAGGATTATGTGAGGAGGTGGGGATGGCTGGAAGTCAATTCCAGAGCAGCCTACATCGTGAGGGAACCAGCTGGTGGGTCAGAGAGACTTAAATAGACTTAATATCCTTGTTTCTAAGTCAAGAACACCTGAAGACTTGCCCAAAGAGCTGAGCCTCCCCCGAGGACCTGTTAGGAGGTGGAGGTGATCTCTTCTCTCTTTAGGGATGTGTATCGGAGGGCAGGAGACTGCAGGGATGAAGGACGGCCATGGGGCTGATAAGACCCTCGTGAGCTGAGAGCCAGGACACTTGAAACAGGATATGGTGAGACCCCCGATGGTGATGGGTTCTTCTGCATCATCGGACGTCCTCGTCCTGCGTGTGTCCTGCTTGGCCGGGGTAGCTGTGAGAGGCCAGGCCCCCAGGACTGAACTCAGCGTCCAGACGTCCATGTCCAGGGAATACGCTTTCACGCACAGCCGTGTAAGTAGAGACATTGCACGTTAGTTAGGACAGTGTGAAGCTGTGGAGATTTCGTTTATTCCTGAGTGTTTCCAGGATCTAGTTTCATGACAGTCTCTGGAAATTTGTAGATATTCAAAAGACACAATGACATTTTGAAGGCTCATGGTAAAGAAACCTAAAATACAACCAAAACATTGCACCGACTGATGCAAACATTCTCTGAAGTTTGGGTGCTGAAGGGGAATGGGCCGTCTCCTGGGAGTGCGTCTGCCAGGAACACATCTGCCGCGTGTGGCTGTGTTATGCTCATTTTCTTGTGGAGATGGATATGAAATATGCCTGCCACAAAGGCAGCTGGTCTTCTTGCTAGAGGAGTAGGGAAGTGAGGCTTCTTGCTTTTAAATAACGATGCAGTTTCTATCTCCAAAAAATAGGAATGCACATTCTAAGAGGTAACTCAATCCAAAAGATGTGGAGGTGGCAGTGAGTCATCAAAGCACACATGGAGATGGTGGTAAGTGAGGACCTTTGCCCAGGAAAGGATCTTGGAGAGGAGAAATTCCCTCTCAAGGGGGCCATAAGACTGCACAAAGCCCACCCCATGGAGAGCACATCTGTAGTGTGGAAGAAACACCAATAACCCTGTCCATCAGGGAGCGTGCGTCCAGGCACCCAGAGACGTAAGCAGACCTCCGATCAGCCGCTGCAGGAAAGCTTCCAGGTTGGGGGTCTTGCCGAGACTCCACGGAGGTAGTGCAGAGCTAGCACCTTGTCTTAATCCACATTTGGCATAAAATAGAGCAGAGTTTCCCAAGGCATGTCCCGTAAAACATACAGCCCCGTAGATGACACCCCAGCAAGGCCATTCAAGGCTAGGAAATGCCACCGACTCGTCAATGTATGCTCGCACATCAAAGGAAAATAATAGCATGTTTTCTTTTCTATCACAGAATTTCTTTTATAGTGCATTTTACTATTTGTAACTTCTTTATTGGTTTACTTTTTTGTGTGTGTGGGGAGGGAGGAAGGCTGTTTTTGTCATTAGAATGGGATATCCATGAGGGCAGATTCTAGATCTAACTTGTATCTCCTGCACCTAACTCAGGTTTTGGCTTAATAGGTCTTCTTAAACATGTGTTTAATACAGGAATAGAGGAAACTTGATTGTTTACAAACAATACTTTCTAAACTTTTTAAAGTCTTCCCTCCCTTCCTTCCAACTTACTAACTTCCTGACATCCTCAAGGCCTGTAGTGTTCTGGTGTTGGCGTGCCACAGCGCTTGGGGTCCCTTGGCTGGCATCCCTGCCCCTGCCCCCCATCACACGGGGCTCTCTCTCTCTCCTTGGGTCCGCTATTCCAGTTTCCAGTGGCTTCCAGCTTCTTGCCTGGGGGTGCTTTTCTGACTCCTGGCTTCCAGTTCTCTTTATCAAGCCTCCTGTAATGTGAATCAAGACCCACCCTGATCCAGTTGGCCCCACCTTAACTAAAAATAACATCTTCAAAAGGTTCTATTTTCAAATAAGTTGACACCCACAGAAGCACAGGTTACGATTAAGAACATGTCTTTCACTGAGGGACATAATTCAACCTACCCAACTTCCTAACTTCCTTTCTTCTCTTGCTCTCTCTATCGATGTAACACCTGACAATCTGCTGTAGGCTTTGGCACTCCACGGAACAGCATTTGGGGAGGCCTGTGAGAGTCTTCCAGAGCCTCACATACCCCCAACAGCTTCCCATTTCTGCTGATTCATGTGGGCTCAGATGACACTGCCAGAAGCAATCCGTAATGCATCTCTTGCAAGTTTAAATATCTTGGCAGGAAATTAAAGGCCTTGAGCCAAACCTGTAGGTTTTCCATTTCGAATCGCGGTTGTGGTAGCAGAATTGTAAGATGGCACTAAGCTTCCTGCCCCCTCTTGTGCATGCCCATCCTGTATAACCCCCTGCTCTTGAATGTGGAAGGAATTTGTGAATATGATGGGATATCACTCCCATGATTAGGTTCCCGATCAGTTGATTTCGACCTATACCTTTTTTCTCTCTCTCAGTGTCTAGAATGAACATAGGAAACATAGCTTTGACAGGAAAAATGAAACGGGTTCATTCTTTTTGTCATTGACATTTATGATCACTAGACACCCCCAGTGTGAAAGAAACGGTTAGCTTGCTGAACTGACACCCATGGACAGCTCTTATCTCTTTGGTCACCCCTAGTTATAGTCATGATATGATGGCCCTGCCCCTGCCCGGTAAGTGGAAATCTGCCAGGGGGGTCCGAGAAAGCTTTGGTGCTCCCAGTAAAAATGGAGACGTTGCACGGACATGCCCTTTTCTCTCTCCTCTTTTTTGCTGCCTGATGCCTGGCTGTGCTTCTGCTATTGTGACCATGTGGCCATGAGGCCACCACCATGGGAGACTCAGAACAAGACCCTGAGCCAGGAGGAGCAGACACAGAAGGAGCTCAGGCCCTGGAGGCATCTGTGAGCAGCTTCACCGGCTCTGGCCTGCCCAACTCCCAACTTCTTATTATGAGAGACAGCTACACCCTGATTTTAAAGCCATTGCTATTGGGGTCTTCTATATTTCCCATCCAGATACAAACCCACCTGAAACTATTATATATCTGTAATTTCTCCTACTTAGGGAAAAAAGCTGCTGGTGGTTAAACTTCTAGAAAGAAATAATCACAAAACTTCTTGTAGGATTTAGCATTTATCAAGGCAACGGAATCAGGTTATGCATTGCTGTTTCTAAGAAATGTGATTTCAGGGGAGTCATGCTTTATTTCTTAAAAAACATGAAAACTGTTATTAGTTTTTCTTTAACTCAGCTGCTACTATTTGATTTCTGATGGAACCTCTAGTTATTTTTTGCACTGGGTTAAAACGAATTGCTTTTATTTGTATTTGTAACATACATACGCATTAGGGTTGCTTGTAAATGTAGCATCTGTAAGGGCATTTTACTCTAGGTAAATGACACCTGATTAATAACAAAAATTCCTGACAAGATAATCACAGAGGAGTAAAGAAAGCTGCCCATGTGCTTACGTTTTGAGAAATACAATCGACCTGGACTACTATTATTTTCAATTATGTTGATGGAAAAATAGCTCTAAACCATTAGATTCTGGGATGATTTTGGCCTGCTAAAATGCTGTCAGTGAGATGAAAAGGGCCTAGGCGTATCATGATAAATACTTTAGACTCTTTAGTAGCCGAAAGACACAATTTGGAGAGAGTTCAGAGGAAAGTGAGAGAAAGGATGAAATAAATCCAAGGACTGACATCTGATGGCAGATCAAAAAGATTCAGTCTATGTGTTTTGCTGGAGCTGCAACTCAGAATGACATGATAACAGTCTATAATTACGTGAAAGGCAGCACCTGGGAGAGACAGAAGTAGAAAAATAGCACTTTATTTGGTTTTGTTGTGTCTGGGTACAACTCTCCTTCATTGAATCAATAAATATTTGAGTGCCTGCTGCGGGAGGGCATTGCTTTAAACATTGAGGATACAAATTAGAAAGACACAGTCCTTACCTTGAAGGTGTTCACAACTTGCAAGTTGCTGAAGGAAGCTAATCCAGCCCTGGGGGTGTCCAAGAAGAACACAGAGGGATTCGCTGCCCAGGGCAGTCCTGATGAACAAGCTGGAATCAGCTCGATGGGAGAAAAGAAAGAGTGGGTTTTCAAGAATTATGAAATCCCTGATGTAAAGGCACCAAGGAGCAAGGTACATTAGCGACATCGTACATAGTTCCAAGAGGTTGTCTGTGGGTAGGGAGCAAGATGGGACACTGGAGAAAAGCAAAGGGATGGTTAATAAAGGGACTTCGAGGGGTGGGGGCCCTCACATTTAGAGCTGGGAATCTGCACAGTGAGATGAAGGCTTCACATGGCCCACTCTTATAAAGGTGGATCCTAGGGAGGTTGGACTAAAGCCAGAGACAGCGGGTAGAGGGTTAGTCTAGTGATCCAAGCAAGATTTGGATGGAGATAAAGGGATGGCTCAGAGAGGTTTACTGAGTAGTTTGATGGGCAGTGAGGGAGGAGCAGGAGCTCAGCCTGAGACCCAGTGTAGACGGAGATGCTATCTTAGCACCTGTCTTTTGGGTTCATTTTGTAGATACTGAGTTTGAAGTGAACACATCCACAGTGCAGTTGTGTTTGTGGGCCTCAGACTCCATATGACATCTGGACTGGGAACTGTTTAAGAACAGCCAGCAGATAAGAAGAGATCTCCATGGAAAATATCCAGAGCGAGAAGAAAAGAGGCTAAAGATGGGATGTGCCAAAGCACTGACATTCAAAGGATGGGTGAAGGGAGAAGACAATGTGTAGGAGACTGAGAAAGAAGAGTGCCAGAGAGGATGGGAGACAACCACAGAGCAGTGATTTCAGAATTGTGGAGAGCAGAACTGTAAAGAGGAAGTAACCCGTAGGATCAAGAGACCTGGGCGGTAGTATTGGGTTGGAATACTGCGGGTGGAAGTTGGGGTGAGGACTGTAAATCTAATGTAATCTAAGTTTGCTTTTTGTTGTTATGAATCCAAAAAAAATTTTTTTTAAATATTATCATTCTTTTTAATTGACAGAAACATTCTGGGACTAGTGAGCAGGTCAACATTTAGGGGAAATCTTAATATGTTTTAGAACTGGTGAGATGATTCACACAACTTTTTTTTTCCCTGTGTTTGTTTTTTAACAATTTTTTTGAGATATGTTACATACTGTGAAATTTACCCATTATAAGTATATAAATCAATGACTTTTTAGTAAATTACCATGTCATGCAGCTGATTTAAATGTTCCCATCATCCCAATAAAATCCCTCTTGCCAGTTGACAGCTAATCTTGGTTTCTACCTCCAGCCTCAGGAAACCACTCAGAAATAACATCATTTCTGAGTCTGTTCTACAGAACAGCCTGCCACGGACACCCTCACCCATGTCCTGTGGATCCTAAGAGCCCCACCCTGCCTTCTCCTGAATGGACATGTCCCTTCTCTGCCAGATCCCTGGTGGGCTCTTCTAGGATCTTAAGCTCTTGAGGGCTTCCAAGACCAGGAAGTGATGAGTGCTAACGGGATGCCCACTGTTTGCCTGACAGAATGCCCTCTTCTGCATTCCTTCCATGCAAAGGAAACTTGGTGGGTACAGCCTCAAAATGTGAGTTCTATTGGTACTAAAGATGGCTTGATTGTCAGATACATTTGCTGGGCTTAAACGCAGAAACCATGGGTGTGGGTTCGGCTGTACCATGCACCATCTTCATGAGAACTGCGTAGGATTGCACCTGTGGAAGTCGAGCATTTGGTTCTCTGAGTCTTTTTTTAAACTATCTTTATGGTTTTTGGTATATTTTTGTAATTTGGGACTTGTGATCAAGTATTTAATTCCTGTATTTTAAAATGTTAAGAGTTCAGTTTCTTGTTTCTTTAAACTTGGTTCAGCACTGTGGTTTCTGGAAGGTTCATGTGCTAAGAAATTTACGTTCCTGGGACACATGTCCTTGGGAGTTTTTTTTTTTTTTTTTTTTAATTGATGGCCACTGCATTCCCACTTGACTTGATACCTTATACTAAGGAACCCAGATCATTGCCTAATGGAAAAGTAATGGAAAAATTAGATGCCACAAGATTCAAAAAATGTAACAGCGAGTCAGCATCTCTGCCCTAGCTGTAAATAGGCTGCAGGAGACTCCGACGCCAGAGCTGTGCCAGACGGATAAGTGATGGCAGTGTGCAGAAATGAGGGACACAGCAAGGAGACAGTCTAGCAGACTCAGCTCTGTTCCTGTGTTCTGAATATTTTATTCACAATTTATTAAACTCCTGGGATATAGCATAGAGAAGGAGTTGGCCACCTGGCAGCAGAAGGGAGTCAGAACAATAAAAAGCACTGGTGTCCAGACATTAGTTCTGACCCCTCTCAGTAAATGAGAGAAAGAGATGTACCCATATTATGAAGAACTCGTGTATACTTCTGATGTTCCAATAAAATTTAACACTCAGCCATGCCGATTCAAAAGGAAGCTTCGGTGTCTATCAAAACCTCCTTTTTTCTTTTTTTCAGAGAAGCAAATGGATTTTTTTCGTACTTATGAATCTTTAATCTTTGCACTGTTGTTATTTCAGCGCATGAATTTCTCCAGAGATTTATGTCTTCATTCACCATTTATTGATCCAGAATGACAGTGTTTAGATTTAGAGTTTTAAAAGTTTATAATGGAGTCAGAAAAGCTTGCAGTTACGATCTTCTTTTTCAAGTAAGCAGTTGGGAAGATGGGGAGAAAGGGTCAGCGCTGATGGTGAAGTTAGGAGGGGTGGAGGTGAGGCAGAGCTTGGGTGGAAACGAAAGTCCTTTAAACGGTTTCTACCTCCCGAGTACCCAGGGCATGACTGTAGCTCAGGGCAGTGTGGGTGGGTGGATGATGAGATCTGTCCCACCAGCCGCTTTGGAAACCACACTGGGCAGTCAATGGGGAAGGGCAGGGGGGGCTGGTACACATTCTCACTGTGATGCAGGATGGACAATGAGAAGGTGTGAGGGTTTCAAGCTGGATGTACCCCAGAAAAGTATGTTCCTAAAGCTGATCCATTCCTGTGTGTGTGGACCCATTGTAAGTGGGATCTTTGGGTGAGTAGGATCTTAAGATGTGACCCACCTCACTCAGGGTGTGTCTTAATCCTCTTACTGGAGTCCTTTATAAATAAGATGGATTCAGAGAAAGAGAGAGAGAGAAAGCCACGGAAGCTGAGAGAGAAAGCTATGGAAGCCAGAAGCTGAAACCACCAAAACCTGGAGGAGAAGGGCGAGACCAGCAGATGCTGCCGTGGGCCTTGCCGGGTGACTGAGGAGCCCAGGATCACCAGCAGCCGGTCTTCGGGGAGAAGGCATCGTTTGATGATGCCTTGATTGGACATTTTTCTCAGCCTTCAAACTGTAAGCTCATTAACTAAGAAATCCCTGTGGTAAAAGCCAACACATTTCTGGTATTTTGCTATTGGCATCCCAGCAGACTAAAACAGAAGGTGACTTTGGGGTGGCATTGGACCATGTCTTTTGAAGTGGTGGTCTCCAAGCTTCATTATGCATCTTGTCAGTTAAACAAAAAAAAATGAGCACTTCTACAAGGGGTGTGTGTGTGTGTGTGTGTGTACGTGTACGTGTACACACACATCAACATGTACACACATCAATTCATATGTGTATATGGTCATCTATGTATGCATATAAATAAATGTGTACAAATACACTCATAAAGTCAAACGTTTTATGTGAAACATTATATGAATATACATTATAAAATATACACAAAAATGGAAATTTCAAAAGGGCCAAGTAAACTTAATATAAAAATATAAATAGAGAATACAAGAACTTTTCCCTGTATCTCATTGGGCTTCCTCGTGCACTCATTCTGCAGATTATTAATCAACTAAACAGTTTTCATGGGTGTAAAAAGCTTAGGAAAGTTTGGCACTAAGGCAGCAAATGCAGTGATGGGAGGGAGTGAAAAAGGCAGGAAGGAAGTGGAGAGAAGGCGAGGGAGAGTGGGAGGAATCATCAAACGGTCTCGAGAAGAAGCACAATTCTCTGCTGCTTTTTTATTGGGGTGAACCGAGAATGAACCCTTCAAGGCTCCCAAGACCATGTCCTTGGGTGATAATTTTGTGGCCCAAATCAACATTCAGTTTATGCCTTATGGCCTTGAGGTCGGTGTGTCGGTTTGTATAGATTATGTCCCCCAGAAAAAGCCATGATCTTTGATGCAATCTTGTGGGGGCAGACGTGTTAGTATTAATTAGGTTGGAATCCTTTGAGTGTTTCCATGGAGATGTGACTCAATCAACTGTGAGTGAAATGTTTGGATAATTTCCATGGAGATGTGGCCCTGCCCATTCAGGGTGGATCTTCATTAGTTTACCTGAGCTGTATTTTTATAGCTCAGAAGGAGCTCAGTGCAGCTTTAGGTGAAACAGACATTTTGAAGATGGCGGTTGAAAGCTGACGCTGACATTTTGGAGAACACCATCTTGAAATGCAACCTGGGAGCAAGCAGACACCAACCACGTGCACTCCCAGCTAACAGGGGTTTTCCAGATGCCAATGGCCTTTCTCCAGTGAAGGTTCCCTATTGTTGATGCCTTACCTCGGACACTTTATGGCCTTAAGACTGTAACTTTGTAACCAAATAAACCCCCTTTATAAAAGCCAATTGATTTGTGGTGGTTTGCAAAATGGCAGCATTAGCGAACCGGAACAGCTGGATGTTTGTTTGCGTCTTTGTCTTGACTGGTAAGCCCAGATACTTAAGAAGTGATTGTTGAAGAATGATACGCGTTGTTTGTCTAAATAACAAGTGACTGTTGTTTTGACTGGAGGGCTACTCTTTAAATGGTGACGTGAGATGGGGTTGGGGGACGGAGAGGTAAGTCACAAGGGTGCAGCAGCACGTCCCCCACGTTAGCGCCTTTCCCAGATGGCACGGAGGAGAACCAGATACCCCAGTGCCTTGATACAATGGAAAGGTGACAGCGATGGGCTCAGGCACACCTGGGTTTGGATTTCAGCTCTGCCACCTAAAAGCATGTTTCCCGGGGCACTTGAATTTGGGATTTCTTTAGCCAATCTCCTTAAGGTTACTAGTTTGCATTTTATAATGCTTCACCATTTTTGCAGAAGGTTCCAACATGTTACCTACTTATTATTAAAACCAATAATGGCTAATATTCTGGGGTGCTTCTTATGGGGAAGGCCCTGTGCTAGGAGCCTGTCTCGATGATTCCTAGGGCGTCTTGTAGCTGTCTGAGGTCATAACCGTTCTCTTCACCCCATTTCACAGATGAGGAAAGGAGGCGTGCAGAGGTTCACGCCTCGCCTAAGACCACACATCTACAGTCTGGTCTCTAAACTAATAAGCAGTGCTGAATTGCCCCGCTGCTCCCACAATTGAGCCTCAAACAAACCCCTTGAACAAGGTTTAATTTGTCCAAGACTGAACAAGCAGCAAGTGGCAAGGACAGGATGCAAATTCCATTTTTTTTTTTTAGGTTCAATACTGTTTCCTCTATAGTTCTCTGCCTTTTAAGAACTTATCCATTATAGACAAATCAGAAATCAAGTCTGTTTTTTTCACTGTCCTATAGATCAGAGGTTGGAAAACTATGGCCTCCTAGCCTGCTTTTGTAAGTAAAGTTTTATTGGCATATAGCTGTGCCGGTTTGTTTATGGATTATCTACACATGTAGCTTTCATGCTGTAGTGATGGGGTTGAGTTGTGACAGAGACCTTATGGTCCACAAAAGGTCATAAGTATGTCCTATCTTGCCTTTTACAGAAAAAGGTTTGCTGACCCTTGCTACGGATGTTCAAGAGTTTTAAAAGGAAGCATATTTGCTTAAATCTGTACTTTGAATTTTAGGTCGCATTAGGTGGTCCATTTCGGCAGTGAGAGTATGCAAAGGCAGAAAGGGGGGATAGGGGTTTAATAGGTTTGAGCCTCATTGCATGCTATAAACTTCAATACTATGTTTAATCTTCCTGAATTCTTAGGACCTAGGTTTTATTCTATGTCTAGAGCTCCACATCACTAGACCTCTCTCTCTAGGGAAATGGAGCCTTGGAGAGGAGCACACAGTTAAGTAAGTTGCACAGTTGGGAGTCCCAGGACTTCATGATTCCAAAGACCATATTCTGGAAATAAGTGGAGAGAGACCCTGGAAATGCAGAAGCAGAGGTGAGTTTAACAAGAAGGTTTGGGAGACACAGTGGGTTAAAATGTTGGTGTAATAATATAGCACCAGCTAAATTTCCGGGAAATTCTCATTTTCACCCTGATGCTTTTCAAATGGATTCCTGGAGACTTTATTTAAAACCCTTTTCTTGTCTTCTCTTGGATTTGCTTGACATTTAAATTTTTCTTCTATTGCTACGGGCTGCCTTTCGCTTGTAGCACTAGGCTTGCATCATCAGACGAGCTGGAGAAAGTATTTGTGGTGGTAAACAACACTGTTGCCTTCTTAATATCTCTATTTCATAGTTTCATTGCTTTTCTGGCTTGAGGATCCGTATCTTCGCCAAGCAGCTCTGGAAGAAAATTCTCTCCTCTCCTGACCTTCCCAGAGCTCTCTGTTACCTCCTGCTGACAGTATTGATTCCTTACAGTCCACGTTTAATTTTCAACTTAGAGCTGAAAATATATTTATATTGTTATTCCTGGAAATATCTAGAACAAAACATTTGCTACATTGGTATTTCCAGATCCAGGTCCTCAGCTAAAAACAGAAATTAAAAAAAAAAAAAAATGTCCTAAAATAAGTACTAAATAAAAGGACAGACATAGAGGTAAAAAAGGTCTCCAGGGCATCTTGTTTTTAGACAGGTTTCAGACTCTAATGTAGTTTTTCAACCTCATTTCCCAGATGCAAGTTACTCTTTTCTTCCTGTGGCGACATAATTGCTCAGACTTACAGGGACACCAGAAAGCGTGGTGGGCAAGCCCGTTTGGTGGTTGTAACCATCCACTTCATCTGGGTTCAGGTCCTGTGGACCAAGGTGGCTGGTGACTCAGAGACACATCATGTCCTGATGGACTGGGGCTAACTCCAGCTACTGCGAGTGGGCTTCCAGGACACCTGGGAGCTTGTTAGAGATGCAATTTTCCCAGCCCCAATCCAGACTTACTGAATCAGATACTCCTGACTTGGAGCCCAGGGAGGGATCTGGGAGTTTCAACAAACCCACCCGATGACACTGATACTCACTCACATTTGAGATGCAGTGCCCTCATGGAGCTCACGTTGTTTGACGTGTTGGAGAGGAGCCTTCAAAATGGAAAGATGTCAATTATCTCCAAAGTAGCCAGGCCTCCACAATTTGGGCAACACTTAGTTCAGTTATGCTGTGGAAAGTCCATGTGGTCACTCCCCGGGGTGCTCTAGGAAAGTGGATCCCTGCTGTGCTGGTTTGGAGCTGTTATGTACCCCACGAAAGGCCATGGTCTCTGAATCCATCCCTCTGGGCAGACGTATTGTGGGTGGGACCTTGGTTCAATTGAGACATGACCCAGCCCATTCTGGGTGGGTCTTAATCCCTTTACTGGGGTCCTTTAAGAGGATAAGAGAGAGAAACACCCAGAGATATTTGGAGACAGCCATTGAAACCAGAGCCAGGAGAGAAGGACTGGCAGATCATGTGCCTTGATGGAGGAACCCCAGATGCCAGCAGCCTTTCTGCAGAGAAGGTATCCTCTTGTTGATGCCTTAATCTGGGCATTTTCATGGCCTTAGAACTGTAAAACTGTAACTTAATAAATCCCCATTGTTGAAAGCCAACCCATTTCTGGGGTACTGCACTCTGGAAGCTTTAGCAATCCGAAACACCTGCCTACAAAAGACCGGCATGACCAGCTCTGGTGGTTTGGAGCTACATGTACCCCAGAAAGACATGTTCTTAAATTTAATCCATTTCTTGGGTATGAACCTATTGGAAGTAGGACTTTTTGATGAGGTTACTTCAGTTAAGGTGTGACCCACCTCAATCAGGATGGGTCTTAATCCTATTACTGGAGTCTTTTATAAGTGGAATGAAATTCACACACATAGAAAGCCATAAGAAGCAAGAAGGTGAAATTGAGCAGAGTCCAGGAGAGGCCACCGTGTGCATTGCAGTGCGACAGAGGAGCCAAGGACAAAAGGTCACTAGCAGCCAATCCCAGAATGCCAGTATTCCAGAAGAAAACATCACCTTGATGAGGCCTTGATTGGGCTGCCTTTTAACCTCATAACCATGAGCTAATAAATTCCCATTTTTTAACCCATTCCATGGTATTTGCTTGAGCAACCAAGGAAATTAAAACACCAGCAGACTTTTCTCCCTCTCTTCACACATAATTTCTGATTTGCAACCCATCAAAGGCAGTGACCCAACTTGCCTGTGGTTTTCTCAAAGTTTTTCCCTTTTTAAAACAAAACAAAACAAAAAACACTCGTCCAGTGTGAATGGGCTGCAGGTGGCTTCTCTCCTACCCCAGCTGTTGGATGTTGAGAAGATAACTAATTGGCCAGTGGGGAGTTTCCTTGGCTGTATCTGACTTGGACAGTAACCTATGGCTCTCTTTGGGAATCAAATGATGATGAGGCCTCACTCATGGTGCTGAAGACAGGCTCTGAGATGCTGCATGCCACATTGGTGGTGAGCCACAAATGAACACCACCAGTCCCTGGGGACAGGCATCCACAACCCCCCCCAAGGATGTTTATATGACAGTAGATCATTTCAAAATGGCGGCCATCCATGAGGCTTCCTGGCTAGCTAGATGGATTTGCTCTCATGGGGTGTGGTTGGAAGACTGCTCTTGGTTGTGGTTTCCTCATACCTTTCACTTCTGATGAACGCCGTTTCTATAAACAAGGTGACAAGCATTGTTTCAGCTGATTTGCCATGTCAGCCTCATCAATTAGGAATGGTATCTGGGTTTCTTTGTTTGCTGAGACTGATGATTAGTGTTTTCTGGTACACATAGAAGAAATATAGTGTGCTTTATTCTAGGGTCAGAAAAAAGAGTTTTTGGAAGACGTGTAGCACTACGCTTCCTGCATCAATTTGATTGTCAATAGTTTACATTGTTTCAAAGCAAACTGATTTTTTTTTTTTTTTTTTTTTTTGGTGGAAGGATAACTTCCATATAATGAATGGCATACAGGACACGTATCTTACACGAGCAGCACATTGCGTTTTATGTCTGTCCGCATCTATGCTACCAGCACCACCAAGCTCAGGATACAGCCCCTTGCCAGCACCCAGGATCCCTCCTCCTGCGCCTGCCCAATGTCTACTCCCCAGAAGATAGCCGGAGGTCACCACTGTCTCCCTTCTGCCATCATCAGTTAGTTTTGCCTGTTCTTGAACTTCAAGGACGTGGACTCAGGCCTGTGACCTGTTCTGGTCTGGCTTCTTTCCCTCAACATAGCATCTGTGAGGTCCATAGAAGGTGATGTGTGTGCAGTGGCTCACTCTTTCATATTGGAAGGCACCTTACAATTCTATCTTGGAGCAGGAGGTAGTGAGAGAACCTACTGCCTAGGGTGTGAAAGCAGAGTGAGTAGACCAGTTACCCCCCAGTGTTATGAAAACAGCCCCTGAGTAGAAGAAAGCACTTAATTCCCTGACTCCATACCATCTGTCTCCTCGGCTTATTTGTTTCCTTGGGTCTGGATTGAAGGGTAATTTACTGCAGTAGTCACGTGTGAGGGGTGTGGGGTGCCGGAAAAGCTAGACATGGGGACAAATGGACTTGACTGAGTGAAGCACGTCAAGGGGATACACAGAGGGTTAGAGGTGAGGTCAGGCCCTCCGTGTGTGCCCAGGACTGGGAAACGTGTTTGCGTGAAGTCTACTGCTTTTGGGCCTGGGCCTTGTACTGTGGCGCCATCAGAGAGGCTCTGAGGAGAGCAAGCCTAGTCTTCAGATCCGGACATAATCCATGGGCATCTGTGGGCTAGCGCCATGTGCGGTGATTCTGTGACTCTGGACCCTGCCTACCCAACCTAGATCATCTAACCACCCCTTCCTGACTCAGGAGGCAGTGCTATGTCACGCCTGGGTTTCCTGCCCCTGCGTGACCCAGTTCTGCCTTTGCCATGTCCTCCGATGGTCCTCTGATGCCTGACGGCTGCCTGATGGCAGGCTGCAGCTGCTCCTTTCATCCCTGGCTGCTTCTCATGTATCACCACCTCCAGGTGCTAATCCTTTCTGCTCAGAGCCACTTTGGAGTCAGAATTCTCCAAGCACTGTTCACGTTCTCAGCCACACCTTTCAGGCAGCCCTAAGACTGGGGTTGAGGGAAGGGATCTGTTTAGCAGGCAGATGGATGAGTTCCCTAAAAATTACACTGGAGAGATCCTAGAAATCCTTTTCCCACCATTTATGAAGCCAGTGGTTTTCAACCAAGGGGCGTAATTTTGCCCACTTCATCCCAGGGTATATCTGGCAGTGTCTGGAGACATTTTTTTTTTTAATTCATTTTTATTGAGCTACATTCACATACCATGCAGTCATACAAAACAAAGCGTACGTTCAGTTGTTCACAGTACCATTATATAGTTGTGCATTCATCACCAAAATTAATTTTTGACATTTTCATTACCATACTCACAAAAACAATAAGAATAAAAACAAAGTGAAAAAGAACAACCAAAGTAAAAAAGAACACTGGGTGCCTTTTTTTTTTTTTTTGCTCCCATTTTTCTACTCATCCATCCATAAACTAGACAAAGGGGAGTGTGGTCCTTATGGCTTTCCCAATCCATTGTCACCCTCATAAGCTACATTTTTATACAATCGTCTTCAAGATTCATGGGTTCTGGGTTGCAGTTTGATAGTTTCTGGTATTTACTGCTAGCTATTCCAATTCATTAGAACCTAAAAAGGGTTGTCTAAAGTGTGCGTAAGAGTGCCCACCAGAGTGACCTCTCGGCTCCTTTTGGAATCTCTCTGCCACTGAAGCTTATTTCATTTCCTTTCACATCCCCCTTTTGGTCAAGAAGATGTTCTCCATCGTACAATGCCAGGTCTAGATTCCTCCCCGGGAGTCATATTCCACGTTGCCAGGGAGATTCACTCCCCTGGGTGTCTGATCCCACGTAATGGGGAGGGCAGTGATTTCACCTTTCAAGTTGGCTTAGCTAGAGAGACAGGGCCACATCTGAGCAACAAAGAGGCATTCGGGAGGCCCTTAAGCACAATTATGGCAGGCCTAGCCTCTCCTTTGCAGCAACAGTCTTGCCAAGGGCAAGTCCCATGGTAGAGGGCTCAGCCCATCAAACCACCAGTCCCCTATGTCTGTGAGCACATTAGCAACCATTGAGGTGGGGGAGCCCAACACCCCTGCATTCTCCACCAGCTCCTCAACGGGGCTCTGCATTTTTTTCATTTTTTTTATTATCTCTTTTTTTTTTCAATTAACTATATCAAAAAATTAAAAAGATATACAATAAAAAAACATTTCAAACAAACCATAACAAGGGAGTAAGAAGAAGACAACTAATCTAAAATAACTACTTTACCTCCAACATGTTCCTACCCTACCCCAAGAAAATAACCTAATATAGCAACATTTCTGTGAACTTCTTCCTAGCATACCCATCAGAAATTAACAAACCATAGTCATTTCTGGGCATTCCCAGAGCATTAAATTTACCCATGATACCATATTTGTTCTTATTGGGTTATCATTCCTCCCCCATTAATTGCTCTCTATCACTAGTTCCCCTACATTCTACATTATAAGCCATTTATTTTACATTTTTCAATGTTTCCATTAGTGGTAGCATATAATATTTCTTTTTTTGTTCCTGGCTTATTTCACTTAGCATTATGTCTTCAAGGTTCATCCATGTTGTCATATGTTTCACAATATCGTTCCCCTACATTCTACATTACAAGCCATTTTAGGAGTGTGTTGTTTAACCTCCAGGTGTTTGTGAATTTTCTAACCCTCTGATAGCTATTGGCTGCTGATTGTATTCCATTGTGGTCAGAGAATGTGCTTTGAAAATTTTCAATATTTTTTAAATTTATTGAGGCTTGTTTTATGTCCCAGCATATGGTCTATTCTGGAGAAAGTTCCGTAATCACTAGAGAAGAATGTGTATCCTGGTGATTTGGGATGTAATGTTTGATATATGTCTGTTAAATCAAATTCATTTATCAGATTGTTTAGATTTTCAATTTCCTTATTGGTCTTCTGTCTGTTTGATCTATCTATAGGAGAGAGTGATGTGTTAAAGTCTCCCACAATTATTGTGGAACCATCAATTGCTTCCTTTAGTTTTGCCACTGTTTGTCTCATGTATTTCGTGGCTCCATGATTGTGTGCATAAACATTTATGATTGTTATTTCTTCTTGTTGAATTGCCCCTTTTATTAGTATGTAGTGGCCTTCTTTGTTTCTCCTAACATCCTTGCATTTAAAGTCTATTTTCTCTGATATTAATAGTGCTACTCCTGCTTTCTTTTGGCTGTAGCTTGCATGAAATATTTTTTCCATCCTTTCACTTTCAATTTCTTTCTGGCCCTGTGTCTAAGATGAGTCTTTTGTATGCAACATATTGATGGTTCATATTTTCGAGGCATTTCTTGAATCAGCCATCCTATCCTTTGGTTTATGTTTGTCAGATATATTTTTTTCCCTCTCTCTTTTATTTTCTTTGATTGTCCTTTAGTGAACCAATATTGAATCTCTTTAGTACTGAACCTTTCTCTACATCTCTCTCTCCTTTCTTTGTTTCTCTGACAGTAGGGTTCCCTTTAGTATCTGAAGTAGGGCAGGTCTTTTATTAGCAAAATCTCTCAGGATTTGTTTGTATGTGAAAAATTTAAGCTCTCCCTCAAATTTGAAGGAGAGTTTTGCTGGATAAAGTATTCTTGGTTGGAAATTTTTCTCTCTCAGAATTTTAAATATGTCATGCCACTGCCTTCTCGCCTCCGTGGTGGCCGCTGAGTAGTCACTACTTAGTCTGATGTTGTTTCCTTTGTGTGTGGTGAACTGCTTTTCTCTTGCTGCTTTCAGAACTTGCTCCTTCTCTTCAGCATTTGACAGTCTGATCAGAATATGTCTTGGAGTGGGTTTATTTGGATTTATTCTATTTGGAATTCGCTGGGCATTTATGCTTTGTGTATTTATATTGTGTAGAGGTTTGGAAAGTTTTCCCCAACAATTTCTTTGAATCATCTTCCTAGACCTTTACCCTTCTCTTCCCCTTCTGGGACACCAATGAGTCTTATATTCGGACGTTTTATATTATCTATCATATCCCTGAGGTCCGTTTTGATTTTTTCAATTTTTTCCCCCATTCTTTCTTTTATGCTTACATTTTCCATTCTGTCATCTTCCAGGTCACTGATTTGTTGTTCAACTTCCTCTAGTCTTGTACTATGAGTGTCCAGAATCTTTTTAATTTGGTCAACAGTTTCTTTTATTTGCATAAGATCATCTATTTTTTTTATTTACTCTTGCAATGTCTTCTTTATGCTCTTCTAGGGTCTTCTTTATGTCTTTTATATCCTGGGCCATGTTCTTCTTCATGTCCTTTATATCCTGAGCCATGCTCTTGTTGCCTGTCTGTAATTCTTTGATTAATTGTGCCAAGTACTGTGTGTCTTCTGATCTTTTGATTTGGGTGTTTTGGTTTGGGTTCTGCATATTGTCTGGTTTTATCATATGCTTTAAGATTTTCTGTTGTTTTTGGCCTCTTGGCATTTGCTTTACTTAATCCCTAATTTGACAGAACTGCAGCTTGGTGGCATACACTTTAACCAGCAGATGGCATCCATGAGTCACCTATTCCCCTCAAGTCAGTTCTCCCCAACTTTGTCTTTATGGTGTGTGGGGGTCTGATTCTTGTGGGGTCCAATTGGTGCACCAAGTTTGGGTGTGTTGTTGGAGCTGTCCGCCATGAATGTGGGGCGTGTGTCTGAGCAGTTAGGGAGGCAGGGCAGCTTTAATAATCAAACCTCCCAGGTGTTCCTGGAGGTTTACGGCTGTTGCAAGAGTAAACCTTCATTTCAGTCTTCCACAGATTGTCTCTGCCGCTGACCCACAAGTCCTTGGTATTGGCGTAGGGTCCCTGGGATTTCTGAGCGGGTCCCTCTTCCAAGCTGTGCCCTTCTGGGCCTCTGCTGAAGGAAGGCTGTGCTACGTCACAAGTGTGTGTTGTCCCTAAAGGGAAGTTCTGGGCCGCCAGGCCAAGTAGGGGCATTCTAGCCTGCTGTAAGGATGGCTGTATGGGGTGTGTTAATTTACCCCTTTTTGTACAACTCCACCTTCCCAGCTCTGGGACAATTAGCTGTGGGTGCACTAAAGGGTATTGTCCATGCCCAATATTGTGGTGTGTGCATGTGATGCTGGAAACACTTCGTGTCGCACTGGGTTTTTTGGCACAGCTCTGGGCTGTGGCTCCAGTGCCGCGCAGGAGCGCTCCCGGCGATGGCTGCAAGGGGCGTGGTTATCTTCCCTTTTTGGCTCACCTCTGCTTTCCTCACTCTGAGACAATTAGCAGCAGGTGTGCGAAAGGCTGTCTTCCATGCCAGATATTGAGGCCTTTGCACAGCCCGTTCCTGCCGCTCTTCACTGTGTGGTTCTCGCTGCCGTATCTGCAGCCACTTTTGGGTTTTTTTAAAAAGGAAGTAGTCTGCCTCCAAACACCAACCCCCGGTTTCCCCACACCGCAGCGCAGCCGTGGGACTTTCAGCCAGCTCACTCACTTGTTTCAGAACACAGACTTCCAGTTTCACCAAGTGCACAGTCCCTGTGGTTTTAGCAGACCTTGTCTGGCTGGTGCATTGCTGGAACTGGTGTTCTGGGTGACTTTCTGGTTTTTATCCAGTATTTTTCACGGAGGTGTTTTTTTTTTGCCCTGTCTCTCCTAGCCACCATCTTAGGTTCCTGGAGGCATTTTTGATAGTCACAACTTGGGGGAAAGGGGTGCTCCTGGCATCTAGTGGGTGCTGGCCAGGGAGGCTGCTCAACATCCTGCCATGCACAGGGCAGCCCCACAGCAGGGGAATACCGGTTCCCAAATGTCAGTCATGCTGAGGCTGAGAAACCCTGATGTGAACATAGCTCAGGATACAGACGTCCAGGGACAAGAAAGACAGGAGAGGATGCAGGTGCCGAGAGAGATATGGGTGAATTATCATGTTGAGGAGCTAGGAAAGAAACGTGGCAGGGTGGGAAGTGGTTTCAGATATGCACCGAAGGCAGCCTTGGATGGGCTAAATTCGGGCAAGGATATACACACAATAAAATGGATGTCAGTGGCATTAAGGTCTGGAAGCCAAAAGATGAGGCTTATAGTGTCTGAACAAGCCAAAGCTATGGATACCACATTTCTGCAGGAAATCAGTCTCCTTAAAACACAGTAAGAAAAAAACTTCACAGTGCCTGGTGAGCTTGGACCTCAGGGGAATCCTGGCAAACTGTGGGAGAGCGTCACCGTGCGTGTGTTGTGCCGGCTGACACTGCTTGCAGACTGGGGCAGGCACTGAGTGTTTCTAAATTAACTGCGTGAAGCAAAGGCAGGGCTAATGAATACTCATTTGTGCCACATTAGAAAAAGGATGAGAGGGAAGACAGCGAACCTTTTCAATTATCAGCCATGCAGTGATAAAGAGCGCTAAGAGGGTAGCAGGAGAAAACCAAATACATGAAAATGTTTTCTTTCTGCTGGGCCAAATTGCTGCATAGTTCCCAGTGCTCGGAATGGAGTTATAATTTGTGGATTTGTCTCCATACATGGTTTGCATCTCAGGATCGTTCCTACAAAAGACAACCTGCCTTCCTTGACTAAGATGTTGATGTCACTGACGCTACTTAAAGGCAAAAGTAAGCATGCAGGATAGTGTTGTGCAGCACGAAGCTGGCATGCCATTCAAGGTCAAACAGTGGAATCTTCACATCTCTGTTTGCTTTGGTTGGCAAGGTTAACCAAGAGCAAGCAGCGTGATTTGAAGGATTTTGTTGTGAGAAAGGAATGAGGCATTCATAGCCTTTATGTTGGAAAGGACTTCAGAGGTTGTGGCCCAGTCTGCCACCCGATGGGTGAATTCTCTTCCTCGATGCTGTTGGCTGTCAGCCTTGGCATCCATGTTCTGATGTCCCAATGTTCTCAGCTTTCATGCGCCAGCAAGATGCTCTGTTTGGCAGCACTGGGCATTGAGAAGTTTTTTCTCACTGAGAAGAAATCACTTTTGGGTCATTTTACCCTTTCGGGCTGTGGGTTTTCTCTCTAAGCTGCAAGCGTGACAAGCATCTTGTATTCGTGAGTCATCATACCCGGCCTCAGCTCAGGAAGGGCACCTGGGCTCTGTGGAGACACTCAACTTGCTGAGAAATGAACCTGAACCTGCTTTTCATACTCTAACAGCTGCTTTCATGGGATATGTGCAACTCCTCTTCCCATTTGATGTGAGGTCTCTTAATATCTCTTACAGCGTCTTAACGGATTTCCTTTGTTAAAGGATTCCTTTTCAGTTGAGTTAGTGCTGTCTATTTTGGAACTTGAATTTCTTACTCCATTAAAAACTCTCCTCCCACTCAACCTCCACGCCAGCTAGATGTGGGGTCTCGGTGGCCTGGATGGCAGGGAGAGGGTCTGTACTCACATTCTCTCCTCCTTGCCCTGACTCTGTTGATACTGGTGGATGGAAGGTGGGGGGCAGAAGACACTTCCTTATGTGACTGTCCATGTTTGAAATCGTGCTCTCTTCATTTGTTTTATCACTACAGACCTTAAAATATTTGAGGACGTCTTCACGCCTTCTTGCCTTCCATTGTTGCTCATAGAACAAGGTCTCAAAGCCTTTTTAATTTAGTCTCCTGATGACTAAAGAGTACATATACCAGTAAAAAAGCCCAGTGGCAATTTATATTTTAAAATATACCAGCTCTTCCCAAATTGTGTTCCACTCCACAAAAAACAGCACAAAAATACCCATCTATATTTTGGCTCTGTCCTTCCTCTGGGGATTTCTTTTGCACATGAGCATATTAAAATCCCCAGCAAACTTGCTTAACTTTGATTGACCCAACTTGTCTTAAACTTTAACTGAACATGGAACCATTTTTATCACATGAAACCTATTATACACAATTGCATAACTGTCTAAAACTATATAAGTCTATTAACAAGAATGATATAACTGAACAAATTGTACTGTGACTAACATCTGTCTTAAGTTCTAGACAAAATTACACAGCCTATTAAAACATCTGAAGCCTGACCCTTTAAGTAGACCCCTGGCAGCCTCACCAAGGCTTGCAGGTTGAGGATCTACACGAACTCATTTGTGTATGTGTGTGTGTGCATGTGCGTGCATATTTTACCACGAGTAGGATCCTTTACTCCCCACCACAATCAAGACAGAACTGTTCCATCATTGCAAGGCTCACTTGTGCTACCCTTTTTTAGCTACACCCCACCATCCCTGACCCCCAGTGAGCACTAATCTGTTCTCCATTTCTATACTTTTGTCATATAAAGGAATCATATAGTATGCAACCTTTGGAGACTGGCTTTTTTCATTCAACATAGTGTCCCTGAGAGCCATCCAAGTCACTGGTATCAATAGTTTTAATAGTTGTATAAAACGTGAAACAAGATCTTCGGCTGCTACACCATCTGCACCTTCCCTGGAGGCTCAGCAGCTACTTAAGCAGAGTTTCTCTTTGCCCCTTGGCCACACGTGGCATGTGAGGCTCCTGTACGTGAGTCAAGGTCTTGACACGGGGGGCTGCAGCCTCAGCTCCCCACCTATCTCTTACATGGTGGCAGCGAAACCCCACAGAAGGAGCCTCGTCCTCAGCACTGTGCATCCAGGGCAGCGTGCCAGCCTGGAGTGTGTGCAGGAGAGAAGCCAATGTCTACCTTGTTTAACCCAGTATGATCTGGGTCTCTAACAGCAGCCCGACCTGATAGACTTAATCACCCTCCACCCTCCCCTAACTGGATATTCTTCTGGGAAAAACTCTTTGGAATTGAGGGGAACAAATTCAATATGCTTATGATTATGAATAAGGTGACGTGGCTATCTGTCAAACAACCCAACGCTAAGTACATAGTTAATAACTACAGCTAGCAATAGAAATTTGAAAATCCTCAAATCATAAAAAGTTTGGAAGAGACAGGTCATTTATAAGACTCCACCCATTTAAATCTTGATTGGAAAAGCCAGAGGGTGGCAAAGACTTCTAATAGATCATCTGTTATTAAGCAATAGAGACAGAAAACTCTGACATTTCCACATCACCAAATAAATGAAATTTACTGACGTGTATATGGCAGCAATTCATACCAGTTGATAAAGTGTCTCAGAGTCAGACTGACCTAATTTGACACGGGATATATGCCTTTGCCACCCAGTTAAGTGTTACAGCAATAGAAGGTAATTGCATATAACTCAGGTAGACAAAGTATAGGACACATTAAAGTCCCCCCCAAGACATATGTATAGCCTTTTACATTAATGATTTCCTTATTAAATGAAGTTTATGGGGAAGTGAAAGCAGTTTAGGCTTGTACTATTCAGGGACTAAAACAAAAAATAGGGGATGGACTATTACATGGAGGAAGTTAAAAGCACCTCATCAGTGATTAAAACACACTAGGTATAATTTGGAGCTCTGAGGCAATGCAAATAGGAAAAGGAGTTGTGGGGAAAAAATGGCCAAGTTAATGGTCCCCCTACTTCCCAAAGAAAAAATAGCAAACAGAAAGAGAGATTGGTAGGATTATTAGCAAGTAGAAGCCTACTGTCAATATAGGGGTACTGCTCACACCAGTTTACAGAATTACTTGGAGAAGCAAGAATTGTATTTGGAGTCCAGGTTACTTACAAAAGGCTGTGCAGGTGTGTGGTTTCAGTGCACTGATCCTACCTGAATTAACCTTTGAAGTGCCAGTCTGTAAGATCATTGCATTTTGAAGTCGGTAGATGGTCTCTGCAAGGTCAGGAAGGATGACTTGTAACTAGTGGAATTTTTGACTCAAATTCCAGAGGATCCAAACAAACTATACAACCTTAGAACAACAATGGATACCTGAAATCAAGACCCAATTGGATGGGTGTGCCATCTGTGTGAGTAGAGCATCCAGTCAGGAACGGGTCTGATGAAATCCAGGACAGAGTAGAGGGGGGTTTCAACATCCACCCAATTGGAGAGCCAACAAAGCTTTCTGGAGAGGGTGCGAAGAGGACCCAGAGGAGAGCCTGTCCTTAAGGAGGAGGTGAGGTCTTATTACTAAGAATGGGTTTGAATGGAAGAGGCTGTCTCCACCCCATGATGGGAGGGTTCCTTGAAAAGCAAAGTCCTGATGGCAGAATAAGAGCAAAGAAATTAAATTACTCAACTGTTCCTATTTTAGATGAATGCAAGTGGAGGTCAAGTTTTCCTGGCTCTTCTGCTTATTTTTTTCTACCCAAATGTGAAAATCAGCTTGTCTGATTACTTTACACCACCCTGTGCTCCTCCCTTGCACAAAAGCCAGTACTTTTATTGGGATGTTAAATTGGTGAACAATATTGGGCCAACTGACACCTTTACAACATTCTGTCTTTGTAGCCAAGAACACGTGTCTTTCCATTAGTTCGAGCTTCTTTTATGTCTCTCAACGGAGTTTTAAAGTTTCTTTGTAATAGGTTTTCACATCTCTCATGTATTCCTGGATATTTAATCTCTCGTTGCTGTTGGATGATTGTTTCAGCCAGTATTTTTTCTAAGTTATTATCTTTTATGTATATGCAAGCAAGTGATTTCTGAGTGTTAATCTTGTGCTCTGTTACCTTACTAAATTCTCTTTTAGTCTGTTGTGGATTTTGAGTTAATTTCCTTGTGTTTTCCTCCTGTTTAATCACATCATCTGCAAATTGGGATGGTTTATCTTCCTCTCTTTAATTTTATGTCTCACAGTTCTTTCTTGTAAATCATTTAATTGCCTTAGTATCTCTGGTCAAATATTATATAATAATGGTGAAAGTAGGCAGATGTTTCTTTTTCCTTACCATTAATATTTGTACTAGAGTTACTGCATTTTATCAAGTTAAGGAATATCTTTGTTTTGTTGAGTCCCTTTATACAGGAAGATGTTTGAATTTTGTAAAATGCTCTTTTTGTGCCTTTGGAGATGAAATTTTTTTGCTTAGATCCATAATATAAGGAACTATATTCCGAATATTAAGCTAATGTTTATCCTTTTATTTCTGGAAGAAAACATACTTGATCATGTATTATTTCATTAACGTGAAGTTGGATTCTGGTGCGAGTATTCTATGTGGAATTTTCACTCTGCTCTTTATAAATGAGATAATTTGTTGTCTTTGCTGGGTTTTGGTAGCAATATTAAGATAACTCCATAAAATTTTTTTTGGAGTTTTCCTTTTTTTGTACCCAGGAACCGATTTTAAAACTTTGGATTTATCTTTTCTCTAAAGGTTTGGGAAAAATTGCTTGCAAAATGCTCTGGGCCTGGTATTTTTTGGCAAGTGTCTGTATTTTCTATATTACTTTCATCTAAATAATCTGATTTTCTATCTTTGCCATTGACAGCTTATGTTTTCCTAGAAATGATTTATTTCATCTGGGTTTTGAAATTTATTTACATTGTGTTAAGAAATATTAAACTCTTAGGAATCTTTTAATTTCCTCTGAATATATGACTGCCTTCAATATCTTTTTTTATTTATTTTATTCTTTAGATATTCTCCTTTAAAAAAAATGAGATGAACTAGAGTTCGTCTGTTTTAATCCTCCTCCCTCCAAAATTAGCTTTGACTTTATCGTGTTGGTTGTTTGCAGCTCATTTACTTTTCTTTTTATCTTTAGTAATTCCTTCTAATTTCCTTTGGTATCTTTCAGTATTTGTTTCCTAAATGTCTGAGAATGATGTTTAAATTATTTTTCATTATTTTTTTAAGAATATTTAAGAAAAATAAATATTTTCTATAAGTTTTCCTCTAACATCACTTTAGCTGTATCCCATAGGGTTTGATAAATAGTGATTTTTTAAATCATTGTTTTCTAGAAATTCTGCATTTGTTTTGAATTTGTTTTGTGGCAAAAGAGTTAAAAATTGTGTTTAAATTTCTAGCCCCCGAAGCCCTTTTATTTTTGACTTTGTTATTCTGGTTTTATTCACATTCCATTCAGAATGCTTTCTGTACTATTTCTATTTTTAAAAATAAACTGAAGTTTATTTATGGCCTAATATAAGGATATTTTTGTGGCTATTCCTTAGGCACTTAAAATGATGATGCTTTCCATTTTTAGGTTCCAAGTGTGTTGTCTTATCTCTTCCGGTTTGCCAATGCTGCTGTTTTGCGAAACACCAGAAATGGATTGGCTTTTATAAAGGGTGTTTATTTGGTTACACAGTTACAGTCTGAAGGCCATAAAGTGTCCAAGGTAAGACATCAACAATAGGGTACCTTCACTGGAGAAAGGCCATTGGCATCCGGAAGACCTCTGTTAGCTGGGAAGGCACATGGCTGACATCTGCTGATCCCAGGTTGTGTTCCAGCTCCACTCTCAGCTCCTGTGCATTCTTCAAAATATCACTCTCAGTTGCTCTGAGGTCCTTCTGTCTGTGAACTCCTTTATATGACTCCAGTGATCCAATTAAAACCCACCCTGAATGAGCAGGATAACCCCTCCATGGAAATTATCCAATCATAGTCCTCACCCACGGTTGAGTGAGTCACATCTCCATGGAAACACTCAAAGGATTCCAACCTAATCAACATTAATGTATCCACCCCCACAAGATTCCATCAAAGAACATGGCATTTTGGGGGACATAATACATCCAAACTGGCACTCTATCCATCAGGTCTACCTTATTAACTATGTTAATGAGAGCCTTAAAGACATATGTAGAAATATATTTGTTCTTTCGTGACTGGGAGAGATTAATTAATATCTCTGGCTCCTATTGTGTTTTTGTTTCCTGTAATTTCTTTTTTGTGAATGTTATTTATCTGGTACATTGATATTTGCAGCTATTCGCCAAGAGCTGCCACGTTTTGTACTACAAAGTCTTCTTCTTTGTCTTGTTTATGTCATTTTGCCAATGCTATCCTATTCACTATTCAGATTGCAAGCTCTGCTTTCATTTTATGGGCTTTTGTCTTGCATCTTGCCCATCCTTTTGTTTTTTACTTTTGAAGAACACATCATCTTATGTGCGTTTGTAGTTAATATCTGGTCTCCTTATGAAACGCTGCCTGCCTTCCAGTTTTCACTCTCTTATGTGGTTCTAGCCCCTTGCTTCTGAGTGGCCCTGGGACTTGCTTTTGGTCATGAGAATGTGGTGGAAATGATGCAGCATGACTTCCAAAGGACGGTCATAAGAAGCCTGGAGTTGGTGCAACCAACTGTCATGTAAGAAGCTTGACTCTTTGAGTCGGCCGTATTGTGGTTAATCCCAAGCTGTGTGTGTGGAGGGGCTGCTTGGAGAGAGAGATGCCTGCCCAACCCCTTGTTTTCCCCCCATCCTAGCTGAGCCACCAGACCTGGGGGTGAAGCAGTCCTCATGGATGGTTAGCCTAGCTGAGACTCCAAAAACGTCAGCTCCAGCCACAATTTGTAGCCTCCAAGAACCTCCCAGCTGAGGCTGGTACACCTACAGAGCTGTAAAACATAATGATAAATTATTATTTTACGCCATGAAGTCTTAGGGTTTGATATGCTGCAGTAGTTTACCCAAACAGTGTGCATTTGGAGGGTTTGGTTTTTAAGTGTGTGTTTAGTAAGCATTCACTCCATTTACATTTATTAATGAGAAAGAAATATTACATATAGTTCTCTCAGTTTTATATTTTCTATTTTAATAGGTTTTCTTAGAAGACTTTTACTATGTGTTCTGTGCACTTTGCTTTTAAAGCATCCTTCCTCTAGTATCTTAGAAGGTGTGTATTGTTTCTTTATAATTACAACTTCAGAGAATATGCTTAATTCTTTGTTTCCCTTGACATAATTTACTATTTTTTGACTCTGAGCAATGGAAAATTAGCAAGCTTCTCTTCCTTTCTCTTCTCTTTCCATCTGATTTTAGCCTATAATGTAATTTTCCTTAGTGTTTCCCTTTGAGCTTTTATAATTGATTATAACTTTCTACTTTCTGCATTTTAATGGCATATGATTTTTACACAGTGAAATTCTGAAAACAGGAGCAAATTGCTTTTCCGTTGAGTCAGGCTGCTATAGCAGAGGGAGATAGAACAAAAGGAAGGTTCTATTATCTTGAGCCCAAAGTAATCCACCTGTGCAGCTCACTGATTCATATAGTTCCTTCTGGCCAATCACATATATTGAAGACCACTCACAGTTCTCATTAATGCAACTTCTGGTGTCCATTTCAGTAACAATGTTTGAAATACCCAAATTCTACCTCAGAAATGTGAATTCCTGATAATGCTAATTACCACATCTGGTGTATGGTTTAAAAGGAACTAACACTCTTGCACTCATACTTCACACTGTTTCATCCTGAACTATTTTTAACGTAAATCACCCCTAGGCAATATAACTTGCCACCCTTGGAACACGTCATATGATCCCCAACTTTTCATGGCATTACTTAGTAAATATTGACCATAGTTGTTGAATACATTGGAGTAAATTGCATGA
This sequence comes from Choloepus didactylus, assembly GCF_015220235.1. Lineage (NCBI taxonomy): Eukaryota > Metazoa > Chordata > Mammalia > Pilosa > Megalonychidae > Choloepus > Choloepus didactylus. The sequence continues at coordinate 122,201,559 of NC_051334.1, read as the reverse complement.
GGTTACTCATTACTGGAATCAAGCACCCTAAACAGATGTGTTCTAGTAGATGTTTATCACTGATAGACTTTCCTAGAAACATGAGGAGAAGAAAAGGATGTGGATAAAGTAGCTCTCCCCTGTGTTCCTAAGCCCTTCTTGTGCTCATTCTTTTGTGAACATGAGTGTCTTGTTCTTCATCCACTGCATTTTGAAGGTGAACCCATGAATGCATCACTTCTACATGTTTTTATCTTAGAAAATTCAGTCTGTTGAGCCTGTGTTGTCAACAGATGAAAGATTGGCAGGTAGAGATGGCATCTTCTCCTTGCTTGGAGGAGCTTGCTGTTGGAATCCGGAATTAGCAGAAACTATAGAGGTTACAGGCTCTTAGGTTGGTCGCAAGGAAAGGAAAATGAGAAACAGGAATGTGGTGGTAGGGTGAGGCAGTTCTGCCAAGATTAAGTGTTGTCAGTCTTTGGAACGATGGTATGGGGCAAAAAATCCTGGGTCAAGTATATTCTGTAGTTGTTGGATTTATCAAGACTGTGGATTGCCTAGGAAAGCATATTTTGTGGTATTGGGCTTATCGAGAAAACAGGAGACTTAGAACTGAGGCTTGTAACTCTTGATTATGTGAGTGATACTGAAAATCTTAACTATTGACAAGGCACACAGCCTGGCTTTGAACAATGACCCTGGCTACTTCGCCAAGTAGATAATTGAAATTGAGAAGATTGTGAAGCAACTCCATTTATCTTAACAGAAATTACTTTATTAGAAAATGTGGTAGTTTGAAACTGTATGTACCCCAGAAAAGCATTTTCCTAAAGTTAATCCATTCCTGTGGGTGTAGACACATTGTAGGTAGGATCATTTGATGAGGCCTGACCCACTTCATTCAGGATGGGTCTTAGTGCTCTTACTGGAGTCCTTTATACGAGAATGAAACTCGGCTAAAGAGGGAGAAAGCCACAGAGTGAGAAGATAAAAGTAACGAAACCTGGAAGAGAAGAGAGAGACCAGCAGATGCCACCATGTGCTTTGCCATGTGGCAGAGGAGCCAAGGATCACTGGCAGCTGGTCTTTGGAAAGAAATCATCACCTTGATGAAGCCTTGATTTGGACATTCCCATGGCCTCAAAACTATAAGCTTGTAAGCTAATAAATGCCCATTGTTAAAGCCAACCCATTTTATGGTATCTGCTTTCAGCAGCCCAGCAAACTAAAATAGAATAAGATGCAGTTTAAGCTTTATGCATCTCCTTTTCTGACCAGCAAATTCTATAAGAAATCTTGTTAAAATCACTTTATAGCCCTTTCCTGTCTGATGAGATCTATGGTATTTAGGATTTTCCTTTGCACCTATTTTGCCTTACTGAGTAGATTGTAACCTCCTTGGTTGATATCTTTACTGCTGGTGATGTTATGACCTGAAAAAATCTCAGAAATGATCCAGTGAGTCAACCATTTAGTTTTATAGATGAGAAAATAAGAGAAAGCATGTAATGCTTTTATTCAGGTCATAAAGCTATTAGATTGAACCTTATGAAATTGCCATTTTATTGGCCAAAACTGTGCAATTTTGGCATTTCATCTGTAGTTCCATCTAAATGGCTAGTGATTGAACCAGGAGGAGGATGCGACGTAGTGGGTATTACACATCCAGACACTTCTACAGAGTCATTGCAGCCTAGAATGTTTCCATGGACACGGAAATAACATAAAAAATTGCTCATGGGGCAATAGGCAACCCAGAAGCTTCCAAATGGAATACAATTTCTAGGACACAATGAATTTCAGAAAAGGATCCATTTGAAAATAAAAATTGAATTGTCAAATGAATGTTTGAAATTGGCATTTTTATAGCTATTATATACACTTTGGAAATTTTAAGATTTTTTACCCACACTTTACTGTGCCCCATTAATTTGTTGCTTCAATTTATCATGAATAAAATGGAGAAGATGGTGTATATAATTTAGGAGCAGAATTATACTGATAGAGTTATAATATCTAAAGCCCAAGAAGTCTTCTGATCCTAAGCCTGAATATGTTACATAGAGTAACCAGTGACAAATTATTGGGGGAACCAAGAGGTGGAAGATGGTAACAGCACATTCTTTTTGTAAGAGGTAGAATTACGATTAAATCTTGACCTATAAATCTATAGGCAGATTGTAGGAACTTTAAATTTTGTTTCTATAATGGGGATTGAGTTACTGCAGGTTGTGTGGGAATTATTTTTGGAAAACTGGGGGGACTGATTTTGTTTCCTGGGGAACGTCTAAATGGAGCTTATTGAGCCAGGCTGATTGCTTATTTTTGTTCTGATCTATTTGACATGTTCAGAGTCTAAAACCATGTGAAATTAAATTGCTTTTACTAAGCTTTTCTGGAGAAGTATCCTTTTTTCTCTTAGCAATTAAAGATGAGAGAGTATAAAGTGTTGACAATGCAGGATGTGAATGAGTGGGTCATTGTGAAACTGAATTTGAACCAGGAGCTTTAGCTGTTAGACAGATAATGGAAACCCATTGATTAGATGGTTTGTTTTACAAACAGAAGTTATTCTATGTCACAACTCTTCCAAATCTTCAGTCATGTCTGTGTAATTAGTGCTTGCCCTAAAGGCTTAACTTAATTTTTAAAAGACGGATGGTGTTTTAGTTTCCTAGGCTGCTCCAAGCAAATGCCATGAAATGGATTGGCCTAAACAATGAGAATTTATTAATTTACAGTTTTGAGGCTGTGAAAATGTCGAAATCAAGTCATCATTAAGGCGATTCTTTCTTCTGAAAACTGGCTGCTGGCAGTCCCACGCTCCTCTGCCTCATGGCAAGGCACACGGTGGCATCTGCTGGTCTCTCCTTTGTCTTCCTGGTTTCGTTAATTTCAGTTTCTTCTCTGGCTCGTGCACGCGTTTTCTCTCCCTCAGCCCCCACCTGTTGGTTCTGTTTATAAAGGACCCTAGTAAGAGGGTTAAGACCCATCCTGAATGAGGTGGATCACACCTTAACTGAAGTATCCTCATGCAAAGATCCTACTTATAATGGTTTTACATCCACAGGAGTGGATCAGATTTAAGAAAATGTTTCTTTGGGGTTCATAAAGCTTGAAACCACCCCAGATGGTTAGTCTTTGCATTTTATTGATGACTACTTTTGGTACATACTTAGTGCATAATGTGCATCCTCAGTTTCTATGCATATTTTTATCTTTAAAACATATATTAGTATGCATTTAGAAAACCAAGTTTTAGCTTACTGGTTTGATTCATTGTTTTTATGATTCAATTTTATCTCCACTATTGCCTTATTATTTATAACTTTAAAACTTCTTATTGGTTGCCCTATGGTTTATAAAATACACGTTTAATTAGTTACAGTCTACTAACAAATAATATTGTGTCACTTTAAGTGGGATAGGGACCTTACAAGAAGTATATCCCCTACTCCTCCCTTACATCTTTTGTACTATTTTTGGAATACAATTTAGTTTTACATATGCCGAAACACACAACGTACTGCTTCTATCTTTAGTTTAGGCAGTCAGTTATCTTTTTGAGGAATTAAAAATAAGAAAATGTCTTTTGTATTTATCTTTATTTGATCCAACTCTGGAAATCTTTATTTGTTTATTTGGAATCAAGTTTCTATACTTATGATACTCCTTTTATCTGAAGAACTTCCTTTAATGTTTCTTTTGGTGCAGGTCTGCTTGTAATGAATTCTCTCAGTTTTTGTTTAAAAGTGTCTTTATTTTTCCTTCATTTTTGAAGGATTTTTTTTTTCTGGTACAGAATCTGGGTTGCATAGGTTTTTTGTTTTGTTTTGTTTTGTTTTTTTTCCCCAGAACTTTAAAGATGTCATTGTCATTGGGCTTGTATAGTTTCTTATAAGTCTGCTATAATTGTTATTTTTGCTCTTCTGTATGTAATTATATAATGTGTCTTTTTTCTCTGGGGGGTGTTTAATATTCTCTTTCTCTTTCTCCCTCCCTCCCTCCCTCCCTCTCTCTCTCTCCCTCTTTTCTCTCTCTCTCTTACTTGATTTTTAGAGTTTGACTATATGTGTTTAGGGGGTCTGTGTTGTTAACCTGCTTGGGGTTCAAACTTAATGGAACTGTGGTTTTATATCTTTCTTTTTTCTTTCTTTAAAAAAAAAATTCATCAGCCATTATCCAAGTGATTGTCAGCCATTCAAAGACAAATGTGTTTCTTTTTTTTACCCTATTTCATTTCTCTCATGCTAGGAATTCATTCATCCTTGTTAGAGCAATTGATGTTGTCCCACAACGCTCGTTATGTTCTGCTCTGTTCTGTTTGATTTTTCTCTTCTCCTCTTTCTCTTAGTGTCTAAATTTGGATAATTTCTATGGTCCTGTATTCAAGTTCATTAAGTATATTTTGGCTCTGCTGAGTCTGCTGATGCACCAGTTGAAGGCATTCTTCATCTCTAACCATGTTTTTAAATTTTACTGTGTTTACTTATGGCATTTCCATATGATTCTTTCTTGGAGTTTCCATCTCCTGAAGTTCTCTGTCTGTTCATGCACGTTGTCCACATATTATACCAGTTTCGTTAGCATGTTATTCACAGTTCTTTTTTGTCCAATAGTTCCAACATATGGTTATCTTGGAGTCTTGTTACGTTGACTGTTTTACTCTTGCTTGCTTTTTTTTGAGTACTTAATACCTATTTTTTCTCTAATCTTTTTATTAGCACAGTTATAGTTTCAAGGAAAAATCATGTAGATGATACAGATTTCCCATATAACCCACCACAAGTTTTCCCTATTATTAACATTTTGCATTAGTGTGGTTCCTTTGTTGATGCCACAAGAATATTATAATTGTCCTATTAACTCTTGCCTCATGATTTTTTATCAAATGCTGGACATTGTGTGTAGAAAAATATGTACTGAAGTAAATAATATTCATGTCTGGAAATGGAACACCTCTCCTAATGCTATGCTGTTAGTGTATGGGTTGAGTTAATCTAGTCCAGGGAAGCACTGAATTTGGTTTTTAGTTTGTTGTTATGGGTTAACTTTAATGCACCAATGGTTTCAAATTTCTCTAGCATTATATTTTTTTTAATAAAAATAACTGGCTTTATTACACTTTAAACATCAGAGTCTTCTGTAACATTTTCATGTTGGAATATAGTCAAAGGATAAATTTCATGATTTTATCACAGAATTATTATTTTTTTAAATTAAAGGCACAGGCAAGGTTTGGTGGTAGTGTTGGAAGGAAAAATGATCATTAGAGGGAAAAAGGGAAGAGCTCCAGGAAGCTGGTCATCTTTAAGGCCAGAATCTCATAGGTGCGTTAATTGAGCATAGGGCTGGAGGGGACAGGGTCATCACTTCCACCCTGTTTCTTCGGGCCTCCTGCTTGTCACACCCCTGGGTGCACCGGAATCTGCCTTTCCACCCTGGAGTCCTGGAGTCCTCGTCCTTTCCTCTACCTCAGTTATCTAGGGACCCAGTCACCTGCCTGCTCCCCAGCTGAGCTCCAGGGTTCAATCACTTCCATGGGATGCTTCAAGACACTCGCGGCCCACAGGCAACATCCTCAGGAGAGAAGAGAGAAAGGCCTCCGTGTCCTGTGGATCTAACCTGAGGGGCGTCATGGGTTCAAGGTCACCTCTCTAGTGGGTCTTGAACACCCACTGGGCAAGCCCCACATCATCACCCTCTGTGTTGCCTCCCTAGTGACTCCAGCACTTAGGTTTATGTTGCAGATGCTGATCGTGACAACTGTGAAGGTTGTGACATGCATGCTCAGCTTGAGCCTCTGAGGGCCTGGAGCTTGCACAGTGTTGGGATCCCAAAATCAGACGTGACACCAAAGAACACGGGCCTCCTTACTTCTCCTCAATGAGTGCCCCTCTCTAGCCAGCTGATTTAATATCAGTTATTTAATTTGTAATTAGCATAGATTTAGCATTAGTTTTAGAGTTACATTTTATATTTATTATGGGTGATTTTTGCATTAAACAGTGTTCATTTACTTCTGGTCATTTCCTACAATATTCATTCTAGAAAATAAAGCACATATGTAGAAAAGGACCTCAAACAAAGTTAGAACTTAATGAATTATTATAAGGCAATCACATCTTCTTTCCTATAACCCTCATTTAGTCTTAGTTGAGCAAAATAAGTACAAATTTAGTACTGACCGTCTGCACTTTGTCAAAGTCTTTGTAGGCATCCTGTTGTCTGAAGTTTGTTCATTTCTCTGGAAGGCATCTTGCAAAGAATATTTCCCGAGTTCTTACGTGATGACTTCAATGTCACTGCCTTTAGGCCTGAAAATCAGTTTGGGTATAAAATTCAAGGCTCACCATTTTTTCCTTGAATATCTTAAACATGTTGCTCCGTTTTCTTCTGGCATGAATTATTTCTGTATAAAAGGTTGATGTGGTTCTAATTTTGTTTTCCTTATATGTCATTTTCTTTCTTTCTCTATATGCACAAAGGATTTTTCTTTTTTCTTTAAAATCTAGTAACTTTGTTAGAATATGCCTGGACAGAAGTCATTCTGAGTCAATGCTTAGTCTTCTCTTTGATACTAAGTTTCAAATCTTGTTTCATTTCCAGACAAAAATTAAATTTTTATATTTTCTTTGTGTCTTTGCTTTGGTTTTCTTTTTTAGACACTCAAATTAGTCATATATTAGATGTCCTATGTTGAACTTTACCATTTAACATTTTTTCTCAAATCTTTGAATAAATTTATCTCTAATAAATTTTATCTCAAATCTTTTAAATAATTTTCTCTTTTTCACCTTCTGTTTCTCATACATCATCTCTCACTGTGCTTCTTCTAGCTTATATTTCATTTCTGATGTGATTTTTCAGTTTTGCTCTAAAACTTCCAAGAGTTTTGTACCTTCATTTTTTAGTTTCCCTGATTTTTGAGGTCCTTTTATATTTTTATCAATAATTATTGCCTTTATCTCATCTTTGAAAAGTGCATCACAGTATATAGAATACATCAAGATGTACTGCTTTCATGATTTGCAGTGGTGGTATTCTGTAAGTTTCCTTATTCTTTCCCATAGTATCTTTCTATGGAATTTGACATTAGTGTATATCTATTGCTAATTTTTATGTAAAGTATGTTTTCTTGAATTTGTAGAAAGTGGTATGAATCAAAAAAAAAAAAAAAGCTTTTCCAACCTCACATAGCTAGCTCTCCTGTTGTTTCTGTGAAATGCTGAAAAACATGGTGGCTTATCTCCCGAGAGGTCATGGCTGTGATTTTCTCCCACTGTCATATGAATCTTCTCTCCAACTTCATTGCATTTGTCCGTCTCTATTTTGATTCTTCACCTGAGCAGTCTCCTTATTGTAAGGCATGTTTGACATTTCTGATAGAACTGTTGAATTCTTTCATAACTGCTTCTGGAGCTGGCTTTTCAGGTACCAGTGAATTCCATTTTTTCCCCATATTCCCCGCCGACTGCACTCCATCCAAGAGATATGAAACTGTGTGTCCATGCAATGAGTTGTATCAGGATGTCCTTAACAGTCACATTTATAGCAGCCCAAAACAAGGCCTAGTGTCTGAGAAGCTACAGCCATCTCCAAATTCCTGGCCGCAGCGCCTGTGAGGCTCCAACCGCCAATGCCTGCAGCCTGGAAGTGGGCATCATGGGAGTCCCTCTAGCACTATTTTTTTATCAGATGGGGGCTAGTTTGCTGGAGGATTTTTCTCAGCTCCTGCTCCAGCCTCAGTCTTAGGCACTCCTTGCATGTCTGTGCCTCAGAGAGGGTCTCCTACTTGATTTTGTATGGGTACCACCATCCCCAGTGGTAGAGCCCAGTTCTTATTAGCGGGTGCTTGCTCTCCTGGTAGTGGTATGAGGGTGGGCAGGGGGCAGGCTTCCTGCTGTCCTGGTCCAGGAGGCCATGTGTTCCTGGGTCTCAGGGGGAGGGGGTTTCTCAGTGGTCCTGCCCCACCCTCACCTATAGGGACCTCTAGTGTCTGCACAATGCTAAAGGCTTGCTTCCTTTTCCCTTTCCCCAGCTGCAGTGAGCCTTCATGTGTATCCTGGGCGACCCATCCCTGGTAGCTTAAAACTCTTTTCTTAGGGGAGAAGGGTCTGGGAAGGCTTTGATTTTCCCCCAGTGGAGACTCCTCTCCTCCTACAGTCGTGGCACCACGAGGCTTGCGCCCACCTCTCACCCTGCCCCTTATCGTTCTCCTGGGAACACAGTGGAGGCGCGTGGAGAAGATCCTGTGAGTGATGCAAACCCCCTTGTGCCTGGGGTCCCAGGAGTTCTCTGCTCTCACGGTACCCGCTCTGCCTTTCCTACTTCATTAAACATTTTAGCTGGGCTCTTCTCACCTACTTGTATTGAGGCCCCATCATAGCTTCCTAGGGATGCCACAAACTGGATGGCCTAAATCAACAGAAATTTGTTTTCTCACAGCTCTGGACGTTAGACATCTGAAATCAAGGTGTTGACAGTGCCATTTTCCATCAGCATCGTGTAGGGGAGGATCTTTCCTTGCCTCTTCCAGCTTTTGTTTTTGCTGGCAGTCCTTGGCAGTCCTTGGCAATCCTTGGCAATCCTTGGCTTGTGGATGTTTCCCTGCAGTGTTCTGCCTCTTCCATTTTCACATGACCTTCTCTTCTCTCTGTCTCTCTCTTCTCCATTCTTGTAAGAATACCAGTCATATTGGATTAAAGATCAGCTCTACCCCAGTGCCCTTGTCATTTTAACTTAACTAATTCCATCTGCAATGACCTATTTCCAAGTAAATTCACATTCACAGGTACCAGGGCTTAGGATTTCAACATGTCTTTTTGGGGCACCCAGTTCAACCTAAACATGCCCCATGTCCCTTCCTTGCTCTTCTACAGAACAGGTACTTGCATACCATTTCTCTTTGGGAACACCTCCCTGTTTTTAGGTTCAGGCTAGTTGGTTGCCCTGCAGCCTTTGCTCTGATAGGTTCAAGGGAAGTAATGATTTTGGAGATGATCTGGCTTTTTATAAAAGTGTATTGTTAGGATGGGAATGAAGCTCTCCCAGAGGATGGGTGTCCTTTAGGGCTTGAGAGGACAGAAGGCAGATGGAGAAATCTTTGTTGCCATGTGGGAATCTTGCTTCTGTTGTGTTCGATGATGGAGGGGTTGGCAGTTGTGCGGATAACCACAGTTGGACTCTGCCCCAGAGATATTGTGGCTGTTAGAGGTGAGTTATGCTTCTCCTGTGACTTATTTTTGAGTCTGTAATGCCGCTAAGTACTTTAAAGACATTGTAAAACTACCTTTGATTGTTGCCAGTTATTCTCCCTCAGTCCTTATCCCCAGTATATTATTTAGGAATTGAGCTGACAGACACATCAGATGTTGCATCTTCCAAATTCCTCATAATAACATGCAAGTGAGGGCTCCTCTGAAGTAGCTGTATGATCCTCTTAACACAATGGTTGAAAACTCAGTGGCCTACAGGTTCCGGGCAGTTAATATAAATGACTGAAATGGGCCATTTACATATAAAATATGTAAGAATTGAAACCTCTGGTCTTTCATTTATTTTGCTTTCCCACATTTAATATGTGTATTATTAAATATTATTTTAGAAGCAACAGTGGTGATGTAGCAATGAATGGGAAGTGACACTCCATCTGAGTGGCTGAGACAATAGGGAGCAGTGGCAAGTGTGGCAAACTGTGGAGCTCATGATCTGAGGCAGCAGCTGCTACCCAGCTCCAGCTAATCATTGCCATGTGTGAATGCAGGCACAGCCTTCCCAGAACTTCTGATATTCAAGACTGCCTGGAATCTGCATTATTATATTTTCCTGAGTTTTAAATAAAGGCTCAGTTGTTTTCTTTTTCAGTAGTATTCGGGCAAGATATATGTTGGTCAGCCAAATTCAGCTTGGGCTTCCAGTGTGTGGTGCTGCCTTAACTCGTTTATGGTGAAAGTATGAAATACAAGCTCAGTGACGGCACTCAATGGCTGCCATGTTCTCTCTTTAAATATTTGTTTTTGAGAGTAGAATCACTTTTTTTGTTTGTTTGCAATTTAGGCAATTAGACTAGATTTTTTTTCCAGTATTTCCTTCAGCTGCCGTGAATCTTTTTTGACCACTATAAATGCTGGTATCTTGTAACCAGAGAATAGTCTGATAAGCATATGGCCTTCTAACAACTTCATCAAGGAAGCAGAATGGCAGTCCTAATCAAAGTCAACCTTACTTGTGCTAATGGGATATGATCAAAATGTAGTTATTTTTGGTTTTAGCTGGTATACTTTGAGCTGAAATGTGGTCTGTGGAATGTCCTGGTCATTTTATTATTATTATTTGAAACAAAATAGTGAAACTCCACCACAGAGGTTTGACTTGACAATTTCCTCTCCTACTCCCTAAATTCACGTTCATCCCAGAGACATTTTGAAGGCATTCTACTGATTTTTGCAAGCTCGCAGATTCATACTCTCCCTGGGTAGGGTAGTAGCTTTGATCCAAAGGTCCCTTTGTTTTGCTGGCTCCACTCCTGCATACTGGGGTAAACAGGAAGTGCCCTTGTCACAACTAACTCCTTAATTTTATCAGTCACATATTCTTGAGAATCTATTTTGCTAGATGTAGTAGGACATGCAAAAAATAAATTACAAGACACTGTACCTGCCTTTAATGAGTTTATCAATCACAGTTGAATGTGGAATATAGATGAGACAATTTGTCAACCCAGGATTTGTAAAGGTAAAGACCATGGAAGGAACGTCTCTGTTTTAGCTTGCTCATGAACTTCCCCTCCTTGTATTATTTTTAGAAAAATGCTTGATTTTTTTTTTTTAGTATTACACTTGGATAGGTTGTCAAATTGAGTTTCAACGCTATGAGTTGTCAAGTTGAGCCAGCAGACTTTAAAATCCATTAACTTCATATCTGAGCCTGTCATGTAGGTTATCCTCAGGGATATGAGGAAAACTTCCAGGGATCTGGAAAACCTCCTATAGGTTAAATAGGGAGTCTCTCCACAGACCCCCTATATGAATACAATTTGCATGATGGCAAGTAATTGAAAATGTCCTTATGATATTAAAACCAACATGAGTATATAATGACTCAAAAGGCATCAATTAGTTGAGATAAGTCCCAATTTATAAAAAAACTCACGTTTTTAGAGAAAGTTCACATTGGTAGAATTGCTATGGCCTCTCTCTCCAGTTCTCCAGGGTATTCATTCAGCTCCATTCCTGTTGCGGATAATCAGAGGGGAGATTTGAGGAATTCTGCTGTTGACCGCAGCTATTCTGTCTTCCGTCTGGCTAAGGGTAGTTTGGGGAGAAGCAGAAGGAGGACAGCTTCTCTAGTCTCATACTTGGACCCAGCGTCCATTACCTAAAATGTTTACGCACTAGACATGAAGTGGCAGCTGAGTGGATTTGAGATTTCTTCCTGACTTATTTTGAGAGTGACCAACTGAATGAAACGGTTTACTCTTACGTTGATCTACTGTTTACCACC